>NC_133330.1:48488246-48814079 GCF_042186555.1 Aquarana catesbeiana
TATCTCTCTTTTGACCATTTTCCTTGAAACTGCTATTAAACTGCAAGGAGAGATTTGCATCATTTGTTTCAACTGTATATTTCTTACCAATGCATTTTTGTGTGGTCTATTTTAAATTAAACATCTTTTGTACAATTTAGCTGTCCAGAAGTAGGGATAGGCAAACTGTGGTTGTTCTGATGTTTGGTAAACACAGAACAATATGTGGTGTTCGGGGCAAATTCGTAACCCGCCGGAACACCGTTAAAGTCTATGCACCGTTAAAGTCTATGAAAAATCAAAAGTACTAATTTTAAAGGCTTATATGCAAGTTAGGCTCCATGCACACAGGACGCTCAAAAAAGTAATTCTGGACGTCGGACTGCTGGTTTGAAATTGCGGCTTTAAAAACTCGATTTTATCAGCATTTTGCATTGGCGTCAATGCGTGTTTAGCCACGTTTCTCTGCCTCTATTCAAAATCAATGGTTCCCTATGGGAGCCCATTGATTTGAATAGAAGTCGGATCATGATGATCCGACTTGCGGTGTGACTTGTGTGCTGAGGATGTTGAAGGGGACCCCCTGCCAAAATGAAAAAAAAATTGGCATAGGGTTCCACCCTCAGCGATACCAGACCCTTCGGTTTGGTATGGATTTTAAGAATGCCACGCCCCCACGCCCAAAAAAATGGTGTGGGGTCCCCCCAAAATCCAAACCAAACCCTTATACGAGCACGCAGGGGCACCTTGTCCTCATGTTGATGAGGACAAGGGCCTCTTCCCGACAACCCTAGCCGGTGGTTGTCGGCGTCTACGGGCGGGGACTTATCGTGATCTGGAAGCCACCTTTAACAAGGGGCCCCCAGATCACAGCTCCCCACCCTAGGTGAATTAGTATGGGGTACAACGTACCCCTACCCATTCACCTAAAAAAAAGTGTCAAAAATAAACACACTACATGGGTTTTTTAAAGTATTTTATTAAAGCAGCTCCGGCTCTTCTCCCTCATCTGGCGATGTGTTCTCTCCTCTCCGGTTCTTCTCCCCTCTGCGCTGTCCTCTCTCTCTACTATCTTCTGCTCTTTTGCTGGGTCTTCTCCCCTCTCCGGGTCTTCTCCTCTCTTCGCTGTCCTCTCTCTCTCCGCTATCTTCTGCTCTTTTGCTGGGTCTTCTCCCTCTGTTTTTTTTTTATTCCGATGTTGACTCCACACGATCTCCCGATGTAATGCTGGGTCCGCCATGTGCAATAATTGGCATGAGGCGGGGCCACCTGCTGACGTCATCCAGAGGCCTCACCTCCTTATGACGTCACCACCTGGGGCATGATGGGATGATGACGTCATAGGTAGGTGGGCCTGTGGATGACGAGTGGCCCCGCCCCATGCCAATATAAGTCATTGCACACGGCAGACCCATCATTACATCAGGAGATCGCGTTGAGTCAACATCAGAAGAAGAAGAACAGAGGGAGACCTTTTGGGTCTGGTATGAATATTAAGGGGAACCCTGAACCAAAAATGTAAAAAAAAATTGTGTGGGGGTCCCCCCAAAATCCATACCGGGCCCTTCAGGTCTGGTATGGAAATTAAGCGAACCCTGTGCCAAATTTTTAAAAAATGGCATTGGGGTCCTCCACAACATCCATACCAGCAACACACCGCAACATGGATCGCTGTGCTATGCGCCCCCCAGGGGCGCACACGAGCAGCCATTCTGAAGGACGTCATATGACGTCCACTCAGAATAATGAAACCCCTACTCAGCTTTTAATCTGCTATAGACCGGGAAGGAACTGGTTAAAGGAGAATTATACAAAAAAATGATAAGTTAAACCCACAAGTGCTTTTTTTTTTTTTTTTTTTTTTTTTTTTTTTACGACTACTATTCCTTTATACTGGCTTTTGAAATTTACAGATGCAGCAATTTATAAATTGTATGAAAGGTTTAGCACTGGGAAACACTCTTTGAAAGGTAAAACGTGCATTTTATATACAACTATATAGAGCAGATCAAAATGAGGTACGAATAAGGAGGAAACCGGGACAGAGAGACTTTGTTCCAAATAAGGGACAGTCCCTCGAAATCAGGGACAGTTGGGATCTTTGTCTCCCCCTGTCTCATAAGTTTGTGGGTGTCACCAGATTGCTTCCACCTGACAGAGGTTGTCCGTTTGATATAAACAAATAGCTGCGCAAAAAATAAATAACATAAATAACAATAAATAACCATAAAATAACAAACAAATGTCGGCGACTATTCCACCACTGTGCATTACATAGATAAAATACTAAGCTCTTTGTGTGTAAATTCTACCACAGCTTTTGCGGTGAAATCCAACATGAGAACAGAGACTCCTTTAAGAGACTCCTAATAGAGACTCATATGCCAGATCTTCCACCAATGTGGAATGCCAGCCACCAATGCCAGATTTTCCAATGTAAAAAAAAATGCACTATACATAAATTAGATAGATTAGAGTGTAGAAAGAAGTCCACCTCATTTTGAATCCAATGAATAAAAAATATACTATATTAGATTTAATTACATGCAGTTCTACACATGTGGTATACAGTACTTGCTTCAATGCTTGTGTGTCTGCCTTCTTTCTGCACTCTAATCTATCTAATTTATGGATAGTGCATTTTTCATCCCTTTCATATCACCAAAGAAAGATGGCCTCACTGGGGGCTTTATAATATTAGGAGCCAGTGTTCTCTCAAACAAATTATTCTCTTAAATAGTACATTATGGATTTATATTATGGATTTTATTATGGATTATCCAGTAAACGAGATGATAGTACTTTATCCCCTTTTAGGATCTGAAGGTGCTCTTTCATGGTTTCTAATAATTTTAATGTTTTTTTTTTTAATGATAGCTTAGAGTGCAAAAAGAAGTCCATTTTTAGTTTGAATAAAATGAATAAAAAAAATACTACATCCGATTTGATTAGTTACATGTGGTATACTTGCTTGTGTGGCCTCTGGTATGTGGGAAGGACCACATGGGCTTTGTATGTCCATTTGGGTGAATATATCAATTAAAATTAAAAAAGGTTAAGAGGGACACAGTATTTCAATGCATTATTTCATAAAAAGCACCCAAGTGGTATTAAATTTGTGGGGATTGAGAAACTGAGAATGCATTGGCAAGGTTGTAACAAGAGGAGAGATATCTCACATACTGAGAGCAGATGGACCTCTGAGATCTTATACCCCTTTTGGTTTAAATATTGATTGGAACATTATTTGTTTTATTAATACTATTTACATAGTTTTTTTCAGTATTACTGAGTAATTTTCTTTGAGATGTGTTAATTTTATGTAATGAGGTTGGTAGCAGAGATTTACCATTCTAGGAGGTGAGGATGCTGGTCACATGAGGTCACAGTTTACTGTATTCCATTTTAGTCTATTTTCATTTGAGCATGTACTGTAGAATAAACTATCGAAAATGTATACTTGTATAGTCGATCATCACAAAAATCAAACATATTACCAAGATATTACTCACATGGATGCAAACTATACCACTGTTCATGGATTGTCCACATCCCCTCCCCAGTCCAGGACTAGGGATGAGCCGAACACCCCCCCAGTTCGGTTCGCACCAGAACTTGTGAACAAGCAAAAAATTAGGACGAACGCGCGAACACCGTTAATGTCTATGGGACACAAAAATGAAAAATCAAAAGTGCTAATTTTAAAGCCTTATATGCAAGTTATTGCCATAAAAAGTGTTTGGGGGTCCCCAGGGGACATGTATAAATGCAAAAAGAAGTTTTAAAAACAGACATTTTTTCAGGAGCAGTGATTTTAATAATGCTTAAAGTGAAACAATAAAAATTAAATGTTCCTTTAAATATCGTTCCTGGGGGGTGTCTATAGTATGACTGTAAAGTGGAGCAGTTTTCCCATGTTTAGAACAGTACCACAGCAAATGACATTTCTAAAGGAAAAAATGTCATTTAAAACTGATCATGGCTGTAATGAATTGTCGGATCCCTTCAATATAGATAAAACTAATTGAAAAAAATGGCATGGGTTCCCCCCCAGTTCATTATCAGGCCCTTTGGGTCTAGTATGAATATTAAGGGGAACCCCGAATCACAATAAAAAAAAATTGCGTGGGGGTCCCCAAAAAATCCATACCAGGCCCTTTAGGTCTGGTGTGGATATTAAGGGGAACCCTGTGCCAAACTTTTTTTTAAAAATGGTGTAGGGGTCCTCCTAAAATTCATATCAGACTTTGGGTCTGGTATGGATTTTAAGGGGAACCCCGAGCCACAATGTTAAAAAAATGGTGTTAATGTTAAACAGGGGCAGAAAAATTGCCCCTTTGGTTTTGCTGGCACCAGAACACTCTAACCCCTCACAGTTACTCTTGTTGGGTGCAGGAACGGGCCTTGCTGTTAAATATTATATCAACAATTGTAATTACATGGCCCTGTTAAACAGGGGCAGAAAAATTGCCCCTTTGGTTTTGCTGGCACCAGAACACTCTAACCCCTCACAGTTACTCTTGTTGGGTGCAGGAACGGGCCCTGCTGTTAAATATTATATCAAAAATTTTAATTACATGGCCCTGTTAAACGTGGGCATAAAAATTGGGCCTTTGGTTTTGGTGGCGCCAGAACACTGTAACCCCTCACAGTTACTATTGTTGGGCGCAGGAACGGCCCTGATGTAAAATATTATATCAAAAATTGTAATTACACGCCCCTGTTAAACAGGGTTAGAAAAATTGGGCCTTTGGTTTTGGTGATGCCAGAAACACTGTAAGCCCTCACAGTTACTCTTGTTGGGCGCAGGAACGGGTCCTGCTTTAAAAATATTATATCAAGAATTGTAATTACATGCCTGTTAAACAGGGGCAGAAAAATTGGGCCTTGGGTGGTGGTGGTGCCCTTAACCAAAAATATTGTTGGACGCTAGCATCATCAAGATTGAGGAGGAATAGGATAGTCAGCATAGGCGGTCTTCAAGGGATCCCAGATCCATAGCAAATTCAATCAGTTACATCAGCATCAAATGCTTGATCCAAGAGATTCATTTTTATGAATGTGAGCCCATGAATGTGGACAGGCGCACTCTTTGATCTGTTACAAACCCTCCAGTAGCACTGAATGTGCATTCAGAAAACACGCTGGATGCAAGACAGGCCAGTAGCTCAATTGCATATTGAGCAAGTTCTGGCCAGAGGTCCATCCTCAAGACCCAATAACCCAGTGGATGCTCTGTTGGAAAGGTCTCCAAATCTGCTCTTGCCCCTAGATATTCCAGCACAATATAATGCAGATGCTGGCGATGGTTGCTTGAACCAATCAGACCTTGGCACTGAGGACTGAAAGATTGTTTAAAGGCATTAGTCATTTCTGCACCACTCTTCCTCTGGATAAACGAAGCCTCAGCAACACATTGTTCAGCACCAGAAAATGGTAACCTCCTAGGGTCTGGAAATGCGTTACACAAACTTTTCAAGTTATCCTGAAGATGTTTCATCCTCTGCTCCCTCTGCGAAGGCAGGATGAGTTCTGCAACTTTACCCTTGTAATGTGGATCAAGAAGAGTTGCCAGCCAGTAATGAATGATCCTTCTCCTTGATACCTTGAATCCTAGGGTCCTTTTCACAGGCTTTGCAGAATCAAGGAGGCCATGCAGCATAAGTTTGCAGAGGCATTAGATTCTGAGTCCTCTGGGTCACTAAGGATCACATTATCCATAACTGACACAATCCTCCTCCTCTTCTTCCTGTGTGTTTGGCAGGGCCGCAGAAATGCTATCTGGATAAAGGGGACATTGAGAGGAAAGGAAGTTCTCCTCTTCCTCCTGCTGTTCTGCCTCAAGTGTCCTGTGCATGATTCCACGAAGCGTGTGCTCCAGCGGGAAGACTAGAGGGACAGTGTCACTGATGGATGCATTGTTGCTGCTCACCAACCTTGTGGCCTCCTCAAATGGTGACAGGACAGTGCATGCATCCTTGATCAGTAGTCACTGGCATGGCGAAAAGAAGCCAAGCTCCCCCGACCCTGTCCTGGTGCCATACTCGCACAGGTACTCATTGATGGCACTCTGCTGTGTGTGCAGCCCCTGCAGCATTGCCAACATTGAGTTCCACCTGATGGGCATGTCACAAATGAGGCAGTTGGTGGGCATGTTGCATTCCCTTTGAATGTCAGCCAGCTGAGCACTGGCATTGTATGACCGGCGGAAATGACCACAGACTTTTCTGGCCTGCCTCAGGAGATCTTGTAAGCCTGGATACCTGGTCAAGAACCGCTGCACCACCAAATTTAAGATGTGTGCCAAACATGGAACATGGGTCAAGTGTTCCTGTCGGAGGGTGGAGAGGAGGTTGGTGTTGTTGTCGCATACAACCATTTCTGGCTGAAGCTGACATGGTGTCAACCACCTCTGAGCCTGCCCCAGCAGAGCTGACAGAATCTCTGCCCCAGTGTGGCTCCTGTCCCCTAGGCAGACCAACTCAAGCAATGCATGGCATCTTTTAGCCTGACTGCTTGCATAGCCCCTTGAACGTTTACGGGGCACTGCTGGTTCAGAGGACAAATCTGCAGAAAAGGCTATAAAGGAAGAAGAGGAGGGGGTGGAGGAGAGAGCTGTCGCAGAATCACCACTAGCATTTCCAAAGGTCCAACAACACTGAACCCTGTCCTGCATCCTTCCCAGCTGCCAGCAGAGTTACCCAGTGCGTCATGAAGGAAAGGTAACATCCCTGCCCATGCCTGCTGGACCATGAGTCAGCAATAATATAAACCTCACTGCTGACCATCCTGTCCAACAAGGCCAAAACATTGCCTTCCACATGCCAGTAGAGAAGAAGTAGAGAATGGCCTTCTGTGAAAAGAAATGGCATTTTGGAACCTGCCACTGAGGTACAGCACATTCCAAAAATTCACGAAAGAGAGCAGAGTCTACCAGCTAATAAGGCAGCAGTTGCAGTGCTAGAAATTTGGCCAAGCTAGAATTTAGACACAGAGCATGTGGATGGCTGGGACCAAATTTATTTTTACGGTTCAGCAACTGGGGTAGGGAAATTGCCTGCTAAAATCAATTGGTGGTGTACTGCTAGCAGATTGTCTGCAAGTACTTGGGACACCTATTGCTATACCTTCATTCCTCTCAGTGCAGGTTTTTGAGAGGACTGGAAGTATAGTAGGGTTGGAGAACCCAGATGAGGATCAAGGAGAAGTCCGCCTCTTTCTATGATGTGGGTCTTTCAAGTGCTGTTGCCAATGGACTGCATGGCAGGTCATCATATGTCTGGTCAAGCATTTTAGTGCCCAAGCGGCTGTTGTTCTGGCCACGCTTGATCTGCTTCAGACATAAGTTGCAAACAGCAACGGTGTGATCTGCTGCACACGTGTCGAAAAAGGCCCACACCAAGGAACTTTTAAGAGGCAGTATGGAGTCGGCAGTGTGCCTCCTCCTCCTCCTCCTCTCTTCTCTCAGGCACCCAAGTACAGTCAGTGACCTCATCATCCCCTCCCTCCTCATCACTGGAGAAAACTTGGCAGTATGCTGCAGCTGGGGGAACATGACTGCCAGTTTATTGTCTTTCTGTGGCACCCCCTCTCTCTAGGCTCACGTTACTCCCTTCCTCAACCTGTGAAACAACATCGGAGCCTTCAAATCGCTGTGCATCCTCCAGCAGCATATAACCAACACTGAGGTCGAATAATTCTAGTGTCTTCTCCGTGCATGATGGTGGGGCTACGGAAGGAGTGACTGTGGATAAAGAGCCGGTGGAATAGGCCACTTTGGCAGCAGCGTTGGAAGGCAAACTACTCTGAGCCTGGGTGACAGAGAATGAGGAGGATGTGGACGGCTTTGTTATCCACTCCACCAACTCTTCTGCACGTTGTGGCTCAATAACACGGCCAGCACCCCAAAATGTTAGCAGTTGCCTATGGGGTCAAACTTTAGCCTCTTGTTTAATATCAGTCATTATTTCCAATGATTTGCTTTGGGTGTCCTTTCACTTAGAGGAAGCCGGCTCTTCTTTCCCCTATTTCAGGGGATTTTGTCTTGTTTGTATTGCCCTCTTGCATGTGTCATGTAAGGGGTCAATGGGTAACTGATACCTATGCAATCACTCCTTGCACCATGTGTGGTGCAGGTTGAATTTATAAGAATATTTGTGCTTGTCGAGAGGGGTGGGAAGATGTTTTATTTAAATATTAAACAAAAAAAAATAAGAATCAAAAATGGGGATTTTGAATTAATTTCACCATGTGGATTCACAAAATCTTTTCTTTGTAAAAACTACAAACTGTTCAAATGTTCTGTGTGTGTTTTGCAATAAAGTTGTTTAAAAAAATAAATAAATAAATAACACGGCCAGCAGTAGAAAAAAAAGACAAGCGTGCCCCACGGCCACTTGCAGAGGATGCACCACGTCCACGAGTCCCACTGTTGACTGTATATATATATATATATATATATGCATGAGACTGTAATATATATATATATATATATATATATATATATATATACAGTTGCAATAAAAAGTATGTGAACCCTTTTGGAATGATATGGATTTCTGCACAAATTGGTCATAAAATGTGATCTGATCTTCATCTAAGTCACAACAATAGACAATCACAGTCTGCTTAAACGAATAACACATAAAGAATTAAATGTTACCATGTTTTTATTGAACACACCGTGTAAACATTCACAGTGCAGGTGCAAAAAGTATGTGAACCCTTGGATTTAATAACTGGTTGAACCTCCTTTGGCAGCAATAACTTCAACCAAACGTTTCCTGTAGTTGCAGATCAGACGTGCACAACGATCAGGAGTAATTCTTGACTATTCTTCTTTACAGAACTGTTTCAGTTCAGCAATATTCTTGGGATGTCTGGTGTTATGCCCCTCACTACACGTGACTGAGATGTATTTGGGCACACTGTTAACTCCTCTCATAGCAATGCATTCCAGTAGGCACAGAATCCTTTTGAACTTTTATTGATACAACATAGAGTAAAACTGTAACATATACAAACAAAATGCAATTAATTAAATATCATACAAAAAGTGCCTCCCTATCTACCTATCTAGCTGAAGATACAATTAGTAAACATACCGAAGATGGATCCGGATGGCTAGCGTAGAGCATGGCAGCAGATGTACTTGGTTCCATAGAAAGGAAAGAGGAAATGTCTGGAGGAAGCTGATGCAAGGCCTGATGGGATTGAAAGTACGGAAGCTTGCATGTACCAAAGCTAACCAGCTATTCTAAATAACTACTTTGAAATAGATATAGCGCAGTTATACAAAATGGCCACTAGATGGCAGCATAGAGTAATCTACTTAAACCAAAGAGTCAATAGGAAAATTACAAGCCTTATTAAAGAAGGCATGACAGTCTGGAGTGAATCAGTTTCTTGAGGTCATGCCACAGCATCTCAATCGAGTTAAGGTTAGGACTCTGACTGGGCCACTCCAGAAGGCGTATTTTCTTCTGTTTAAGCCATTCTGTTGTTGATTTACTTCTATACTTTGGGTCGTTGTCCTGTTGCAACACCCATCTTCTGTTGAGCTTCAGCTGGTGGACAGATTGGCCTGGTGGCCTTAAGTTCTCCTGCAAAATGTCTTGATAAACTAGGGGATTCATTTTTCCTTCGATGATAGCAATCTGTCCAGACCCTGACACAGCAAAGCAGCCTCAAACCATGATGCCCCAACCACCATACTTCACAGTTGGGATGAGGTTTTGATGTTGGTGTGCTGTGCCTCTTTTTCTCCACACATAGTGTTGTTTGTTTCTTCCAAACAACTCAACTTTGGTTTCATCTGTCCACAGAATATTTTGCCACACAAAAAAGTCTATGGAATAGGGGAAGCTGCGCTTAAAATTAGGTCCACAATAATTGACATGAAGACAAAAAAATGTCCATTGAAAACATGAAGGGTCATAATAACACCGCAGTGTGTACACACAAGTAAAATGCCCGATAACCGTAGCTGTAGATTGAGCTGCTGTGGAACATCCAGGTGCTCTTGTGCAAGCTGTAAATGTGCAGCAATGTTTTTTTGGACAGCAGTGGCTTGCTCTGTGGTATCCTCCCATGAAATCCATTCTTGTTTAGTGTTTTACGTATCGTAGATTCGCTAACAGGGATGTTAGCATATGCCAGAGACTTTTGTAAGTCTTTAGCTGACACTCTAGGATTCTTCTTCACCTCATTGAGCAATCTGTACTGTGCTCTTGCAGTCATCTTTACAGGACGCCCACTCCTAGGGAGAGTAGCAGTAGTGCTGAACTTTCTCCATTCATAGACAATTTGTCTTACCGTGGACTGATAAACAGCAAGGCTTTTGGAGATACTTTTACAACCCTTTCCAGCTTTATGCAAGTCAACAATTCTTAATCGTAGGTCTTCTGAGAACTTTTTTGTGTGAGGCATCATTCACATCAGGCAATGCTTCTTGTGAAAAGCAAACCCAGAACTGGTGTGTGTTTATTATAGGGCAGGGCAGCTGTAACCAACACCTCCAATCTCATCTCATTGATTGGACTCCAGTTGGTTGACTCCTCACTCCAATTAGCTCTTGTAGATCTCATTAGTCTAGGGGTTCACATACTTTTTCCACCTGCACTGTGAATGTTTACATGGTGTGTTCAGTAAAAACATGGTAACATTTAATTATTTGTGTGTTATTAGTTTAAGCAGACTGTGATTGTCTATTGTTATGACTTAGATGAAGATCAGATCACATTTTATGACCAATTTGTGCAGAAATCCATATCATTCCAAAAGGGTTCACATACTTATTATTGCAACTGTATATATATAAATATATATATATATATATATATATATATATATATATATATATATATATATATCAAATACACTGCCACCAACTGAATAACCTGCCTGCTTAATTTAACTCAAGCTATCTCTTTGTCCACGTCAACAACACTACACGCGGCTGCTATGTAAGCAACCTTATATAGTGTGGGGCGTGGACTTAGTCACCGTGCCTTTGGCCAATTAGGGCTCTCTCAGCAGAGCGCGTTGTGATTGGCCAAAGCATACAGGTCAGGTGCGTGATTTGGCCAATCATCATACAGCAATGCACTGCGATCTCGCAGTGTATTATGGGGCATTCCGCGGCGCTCAAATTTCCCGCAAACACCCCATATGTTCAGTTCATTTTAGGCTCGAACCGCTGGCTCATCTCTAACTGTAAGACTAAATGAACTTATCCCTACTGTTCTGTTAATGAAACACAATGATCTAAATAGAAAACTGCAAACAAACAAAAATGTCAAAATGTAATTTTACACAAATTATGTAAATGTTATGAAAATACAAAATGCATACTCACTGATAATACACTATATTTTCTCTTTAACATCTAATATCCTTATAAATTAGACATGTGCGGTTTGTTTTGTTCCGAATTAATATTCGGACAAATTTTTCATTATTCAGAGATTAGGATACAGTATATCGAATACCCGAATTACAGTATAAACAAAGTTTACCGAATGTTCCGAATAATGAAACGAAATCCGTCAGAATTTCCAAAATTCTAATTGAAATTTGAATCTAATTTTACATCGCATTCCATTTGAATTCGAACTGTAAACATATTCCTGAAATCAAAGACTGTTTCTAAATTTATCGAATTGAACATTTCGAAACAAAAAAAAAAATTTAATTCTAAGAAAATTCTAAAAAAGACATATCGAATTCCGAATTTCCAAATACAAATCCCGAATACGAATTGAATGAAGAATTTAACAGAACTAAATAACCATATTAACGAATCTAAAGGAAACAAAAACAAATGTATTCGTAATGCACATGTCTACTATAAATCACCAAAGATATTAATTATGCTTTTTGATTATTAACATTACATTATGTACTTTTTTATTTTCTTTTTTTTAATAATGTTGTTGCCAGGTACTCAGCAAACCCGCACACAGAATTAGCTATCGCCTTGTGTTGCATCACGCGCTGTGAAACATTGATAGATCTTGTTGTCTCTGTAGTACGTTCCTGTTTGTGGTGTATGAACTTGTAGAGAAGCGTTTGATAGAAACACTAATTATTTTTCCACTTCAATGTGTTTTTAGCTGAGCACACTATCATTTACTGTCATTATTTTAATGATATATTATGTTGATAATACAATCTGGATTAATTCCCCAAAGTGCTATTTAGCAATAGCAACAACAACTAAAATATTCTGGCATAAGTTTAAATGAATCCTCATTAAACTGAAGGCTGAAAATGAGGATGCCTACAAAAATTAGGTTTTAATTATGGAATAAAAAAGAAAACATGCAAGATCACATCATGTGACCCTATTCTTTATAGGCACGTTTAATCGGAATAATCATATCAATGGCGCGCCAGAAAAAAAAGTGGCACTGCTCTAGACTCTCAGGATTAAAATGTTACTATGGTTCATTTCCTGTTAGCAGATGAATGACAGTAATTATGATACAGATGCAGTTGGGTAAACTTAAAGGGCCAATTTGTATTTTTCTTTGTATTTGTTACAAAATAACTTGTTTAAAATGAAAGGCTGTACTGTCTAAGGCTACATTCACATGGGCACTGTCAGGTACCAAAACCCGGAGGTAGAAGCATGTTTTTAATTAATCTCAGCCACCTCTCAAAACCAGGCAATGGCCGCCAGACAGTTCAAAATACTCATGGCTGTGGCCGTGAAGCATTATAGCACTGCAAAGAAAAAAAAAAAAAAAAGGGCATGCCGTATTCTGTGGATGATACCACCGGCCACCTCGCCCCAGAGGTGAATGGGATCACGTTGCGATGCAATGTAGTGGTGTTCAATTAATGCAGTTGTGGCATGGTAAAGAGAAAATTTAGTGCGAAAATCCTCTTTAACAGGCATACAAGAGGCGACATATCCCCTCTGAAATGTCTGCTAATAACAGTCCAGTCACTGCTGACAACAATCTACTCAGCAGCTAGGTCCACATGAAAAAAGCCTAGTTCATATAAAACATTTTATATGTTGTGTAGCACCCTCTAGTGTGCTAAAATAGGCTGTACATAGTTTTGTTATTGTAGGAAAATTTAGGCTTAGCTGGCAGGGTGAGTGACTCAGGGAGGCTGGATGATTCATCAGGCAGCATCTTTGGTACCTCCCCCTACTTGCCGGAACCTTGGAGAAGTTTCCAGAAGAATGGGAGGGAGGTTAGGAGAAGCTGCCTGGAGTATTGAAGAGGGCCCCAGCCAACCCCCAGCCAATAGGCTGGCAGAGGGAGGGAGGGCATCAGGGGCAGTGTGTCTGGGTTTGGGTGGAAGCTGGAGAAGGCTGTTGGAGGCCCTTGAGGGTTGCCCCCTAGTCTGGGTGGGGGGGAACCCCACAATGCACGGTGCATTCTAGGGCCTACTTGCTTATCTGATCTGTTCCTGTGATTACCCGGCTTGCCTTGTGACTACCTCTGCTATCCGCCTGCATCTGACCCTGGCCTGTCCATGACTTTGCACCTGCCTTATCCTCTTTTTCATCCGTGCCTGCCTGTTACCGACCCAGCTTGTCCAGGGACTCTACTCCTGTCTCCTGCATCTGTTTCAGTACTGTCTGTCTGTGTATGACCGGGCTTGCCTGACCTTCCTGTGTTCCAGCCCCTGGAACCTCCTCTCTGCATCCTGTGTGTGGCTTCCTAACATGAGCCTGCTCCAGTCTTCAGCCAAGTCTGCTGTCTCCAGTCGGCTGATTTCCAGCCACAGCACCATCTGGAACTCCAGACCTACTTCCCAGCTGTTGATCCTGCCAGGCACTCCCGCGCCTCCTGTCTACTCTACCAGGGGCCGTGAGTCCGGGGCATAAAAGAGGCCTTCCTCTGCATATCAGGCTCATCTACTAGGTACGTGACAATGTCAGTATAGCGTGTCAGTATAGTGTAGTGCAGTGTCTAACACAGCATTTAGTGATGTATACCCTTTTCTTTTTTTATTTTGGTTGCTGCGTGTTTTTTGTCCCCTGCCTGCCCCCTTTTTTTTTAATTGTCAGCTGCAGTTTTTCTGACTGTGACACTGATGGCTTGTTAAACCATCCTCATCCTCCTCATCCTCTATGACCCAAGCTGACACTAGTGCGCAGTCCACCGCAGCTGTCAGAGCAGCTTATTCTGCCTCCTTGTCCACAGCTACTCCTGCCATAGCCACAGCACCATGCATTGAGGAGTGAGCTGAGTTATTTCAACACAGTGTCAGCCACTTGCTTCTTGAGGATGCACAGACATTACTTGATTCTGATGTTGAGGAAGGTAGGAACATGAGCCTACAGAGAGGGGAGAACATTGCTAAACATTAAAATGGCAGTCATGTTCCCCCAGCCGCAGCATATTGCCAAGTTGGTTCCAGTGATGTTAGTATGCTGCATCAGAAAAAAAATTACACTCCCTTCCACCCACATGCCCAGCATCGAAATTCCAGCTTGTCTAAATTGCTGGCTTTATAACTCCTGCCTTTCCGTCTGGTGGATTCTGGCCCCTTCCATGAATTTGAAGAATGTGCTGTACCACAATGACAGGTTCCTAGTCGCTATTTCTTTGTACATAACAGATCGTTGGGCAAGGCAGTCAGCCGCAAGGTCCACATTACTGCTGATGATATATTTAGTTCACAGCACACCGGGTAACTTTGCTTGCAACTAGGAAGGATGCAGGACAGGGCTTACTGCTAGAGCTTGTTTTGCCTCCACGTCTCGATACAGCTGGTGGTGATTATGCCAGATGTGTCAGCTCCACCCCTCCCTCCTACTCCTCCATGCTCTCTTCTGCTAAATTGTCCTATGAACCACCAATACCCCCTAAGTGTTTAAGGGGTTATTTAATGAGTCACGCTAAAAGATTCCATGCAATGCTTCAGCTTATCAGTCTAGGGTAGAAGAGCCACACTGGAGCAGACATTCTTTCAGCATTGCAGGGGCAGGCCCAGAGGTGGTTCATGCCAGGGCAGCTTGAGCCAGGAATGGTGGTGTGCGATAATGGTACTAACCTTCTGTCTGGCCTTTGCCAGGGAAAGTTGATACATCTACCATGCTTGGCACATGTCCTCAATTTGGTGGTGCAACGTTTCTTAAACAGGTAGCCATATTGTCATACACAGCCAGTGTCCAGTTTGCTAAAATTCAGTGGGAATTCCACCTGCCCATAAACAGCCCAATTTGTGAACTCAACTTTGGCAATCCTGCAGCAGCTGCACATGCAACAGAGGGCCATCAATGAGTACCTGTGTGAGTATGGCACAAGGACAGGCTCAGGGCAGCTCAGCTTTTTTTCTCCATGCCAATGACTGCTGATAAAGGATGCACTGTCACTGTACACTGGCTGGGAAAGGGTTAAACATCAGGGGTGATCAAAGCCAGTGTTTATGTAAATTGTGTGTGGTGCTTTTACTAGAGGAAGAGAAATAATTTATTCCCTGCTTTCCAGGAACACAAAATCTATTCCTTCCCCCTGTCGGAACTGAAATCTGCTTTGTTTACATAGGCAGATCTCAGTTCTGTGTATCTGCCTGACAATCGGTGAGTGCTGGCAGACATCCAGTACCCGGTGCCCGCCGATTGGCTTCTGCTGTGTGTAATCACAATGGGAGCAGGCTGCCGGTGGCACGCATGCATGTGCCCAACCCGCACACACACATATATATACGTGATCTGGCGCAGAGCTGCTACCCTGTAGAATTAAAACTACTGTAGCGATACCCTAGTAGGGGCCACTGGTTATTGTGGTCTGTCTCCCACCCTGCACAACCAGGCACACAAACTTCCAGACACACCAAGTCAAAAAACAGTACTTTGTTTTTTTTTTTGTTTTATTAGGGGAATAGAACTTGGACGGGGATAGGGTACATATGGTATGCCCACTTGATTGAAGAAATATACAGGGACTGAACTATATACACTCTGGTATATACAACCTCTTCTCCTCCTCCAGCACTTACATTGGCTTGCAAATTACCACTCCCAGGACCAGCTAGCACTGTTATAAAGAGTCTGACACTAGTTCAGCTGGACCCAAAGCAAATGCTCTTTGCAGGCAGGGACCGCGGCCCCCTATGGTGTAGCAAAAATGGGTAGTCCTTAGTGCTAGCTGTCCCACATGTGGCTACTGCTCCCAGTACTATCTCTTCAGACCCTGCCAGCCCTCCTGACTGCAGCTGTCTCTTTTCACTTCCCGTGCCACCACAGTCCTCCTGACTGGCTCTGCTCCATCCCAGTCCTCTCAAGCATGCCTCCTAGTCCTTCTGAGTGTGTGTCACTCACCAGCCCTCCTGGCTGTTCCTGTTGCTCCTGGAGACTTGCCCAGCAATGTTCTCCCACTGCTTCCAGTGCCTTGTGTCCAGGACACCTCCGTGTGTCTTGAGAGGGTCCTGTCCACACCCAAACCCAAGGCCACCTCCCCCCAGACTGGGGAGCTCCCTCAAAGGCCACGACAGCCTAACACTCCATCTCCAGCTTCCATCTGAACAACAACTCCCCAGCTGGGCTGACCCTGAGTACTTGGGGGGCCCTCAGAATACCCCAGGCAACTCCACCTTACCTTCCCTCCCATTCTTATAGAAGGTCCCAGAACATTCAGAGTAGGGGGGAGGTCTCAGTGATGCTACCTGTGAGTCATCCAGCTCTCCCTGGATCTCTGTCCAACCCAGGATAAAAACACAGACAGCCAGCTCTCCCTGGATCTCTGCCCAACACAGGATAAAAACACAGACAGGCTTGGCTGCCAGCCAAGCCTGAAAAAATTTACTTACACTATCACAAAAAAAAACCTATCTACACTTCCTGCACCAGAGGGTGCTAGACTGCTATAGGGCGGATGGCAAGTGGTTAAACAGCTGTAAAACAACACAACACAACAAAAACATACCTAAGGTAAAATGCTTCATTAATGTACATATCAAAAGTAGAAACAAATATGAAATGGGAAACTTGTAACTCATAAATATTTAAGGCTAAAAAAATAACTCTGTTTATCATATATTAGAATGAAAAGTGTTCTGAACCTTGTCATGTTTTTATGATAATAAAGAGAATTGGTTACATATACACTTCCTATTTTTTTGATCCCTCCAGAATTCCTTAGCTCGATAGATGAAGAGTAACAGTAATCACATTTGAAGTGGAGCTGTGTACAATACTTCTCTAATGTTCGCTTTCTCATTCTGACATTGAAGACTTGTAAGTAATAGAAGGGAAAGAAACATCCTAGAATGGATGTGGTTGACAGGCCGTTTACTGACACCAACCACGTTCCCTGACAAGGCTATATCACAGCAGTGCTTGACCGCTGTCACTGTGTCACTTATAGCTGATCTCTGTAGATATGGAGACACGTGCTGCCTGTCTGCTGGGTGAGATCCTGGACATAAGCTTTAGAATACATGACTATCACTCAAAAGAATTACAGTCTTTCTTCAGTCTGAATTAACCTGCTCTTGACTAATGCAAAAGAGATACTAAAGTCAAAATCAATGATGACATTGAACCATGAATAAGATTTGTTTCCAAATTTTAAAAGGCACTTTTTTGCCAGACCAATACGTTCAACAGAAATCTTCCCATATGATTATACAGTATGTGCATTTAATGTATTTTATTCATGTATTTTATTTACCTATAAAAGTTTCCCTTGTGTAGACATCCAAAAGCTCAGAGATTGCTTTTTGGTGCCACCATATTGAATGTGATGTCAGTAGCCCCAAAAGACTGAGGGCTATCACTCTACCGACAGTCCATATTATTCGCTCCAAATAAAGTCCAAGTGTGATTGTAGTGAGAGAGAATACGTTTTCTTCATATTTAACCAAGGGATTCCATGTGCATGTTGAACATCCATCCCCATTGTGGAACCCAGGCCGTGACACCACCACCTCAATGTGAAAAAATGGAGGCTTACCAGCTTCACAGGACCTTCTATAAAGAAAGGTCAACAAAGCATGTGGCCAAACAACCTGGCCAGGGTCTATCAGCAACATTCCTATAGGAAAAAACACCTTAAAAGAAATCTTCGCCAGCCATCATACCGCATACAGCATACAACCTGCACTTCCAGGAACAGAGACACGCAATGACGTCAGCACATCACTCCGCCCTATGCGTTTCGTCACAGATGATGTCGTCTGGGGCACGGATGACGTCACCTGTGATGAAATGCGTAGAAAGGAGCAACATGTGTACCTCCCAGAAATGCGGGTTGTATTCTGTCCTGCTGAGGATTTCTTTTAAGGCGTTATTTGCATTATATGGATGCAAGTACATTTAAAATAATAGATTTTTTTATGCTTTTACCTGCAATTTTTTAAACTGGTAATAGGGTCTTTTTAACATAGGAGTCTTGTGACAATATCTCTGTCTCTCTTTGTTGGGGGTACAGTACATCATCACACAGCACAAAAGAGGCTCAGGTCATGCTACTGCAATGTGACTATGATCTGATTTACAGTGTAATTATGTGATGAGACTTTGATGTGACTTTGCATATTTAATCTGCTGGAGCCCCCTCCCCGTCACCATTTTTTTCTTGGTGTCAAGAAAACTTCTCAGAAGTGATTCATGCTGATAGCAGAGGAATGAAGCAGCAGAAAGAAATGACACTTAATGCATTTAATTGACTATAGACTAGAGGGATATGCTTTGTTCATATTTCATGTCTGAGTTTTCCAACACTTTAAGATGCTTCGACTCTCAGCAGATACAATGACCTTCTATGCATATGGGTCTGAATTAAGCTTGAATATACAAATCTCCAAAGTGTGTCTTCTCTTCCCTCCATCACCTTCCACTCCTCCTCAAAATATTTTTCCTGCAAAGATTGCAAAAAAAAAAAAAATATGTATGTGTGTGTGTGTGTATATATATATATATATATAGTGTAGTATGTGTTAAACTTTACAGTATCACAAAACATGGATTTATTTTCAATCCCCATTGTTTTAAAGAAGAAAGAAGAAGCATTTAAATAAAGGAATTGTCAAAAACTGTCTCTTGTCATTTTTAACATTTTTAACAGTTTTTTAGTGAAATGGTAGGGGTACTTTTGTACCCCCTTACCATTTCCCACAGGGGGGGAGGGCCGGGATCTGGGGGTCCCCTTGTAAAAGGGGGCTTCCAGATTCCGATAAGCCTCCCACCCGCAGACCTCCACAACCACCAGCCAGGGTTGTGGGGATGAGGCCCTTGTCCTCATCAACATGGGGACAAGGTGTTTTGGGGGCTACCCCAAAGCACCCTCCCAATGTTGAGGGCATGTGGCCTGGTACGGTTCAGGGGGGGCACTCTCTCGTCCCCCCCTCTTTTCCTGTGGCCTGCCAGGTTGCATGCTTGGATAAGGGTCTGGTATGAATTTTTAGGGGGACCCCATGCTGTTTTTTTTTTAATTTTGGCACGGGGTTCCCCTTAAAATCCATACCAGACCTGAAGGGTCTGCTATAGATTTTGAGGGGGACCCCACGCCATTTTTTTTTTAAATTTTGGCCGGGGTTCCCCTTAATATCCATACTAGACCTGAAGGGCCTGGTATGGAATTTATGGGGACCCCCCACGTCATTTTTTTTTAAATTTTGGTTCGGGGTTCCCCTGTGGGGAATTCCCATGCCATTTTTATCAATGAACTTCTATGTGTATTGTCGGACCGGCAATGCATTAATAGCCGCGAGTAGTTTTAAATGACTTTTTTTCCTTTGAAATGTCATTTTGCTGTCAGACTGTTCTAAACACGGGAAACATGCGCCCCTTTACAGGCATGCTATAGACACTCCCCAGGTACGAAATTTAAAGGGATATTACACTTGTATTGTTTCACATTAAGCATTATTAAAATCACTGCTCCCGAAAAAACGGCTGTTTTTAAAACTTTTTTTTGCATTGATCCATGTCCCTTGGGGCAGGACCCAGGTCCCCAAACACATTTTATGACAATACCATGAATATAAGCCTTTAAAATTAGCACTTTTGATTTCTCACATAGATTTTTAAAGGGTGTTCCGCATTCGAATTTGCCACGAACACCCCAAATTGTTCGCTGAGTTCGACTCGAACTCGAAGCTCATCCCTAAAAGAGACCTAAACAAACTGTCCTGCCCTGACAAAGGAAATCTATGAGTTAGGACAGCAACATAAGATAACTGGGGATGGGGAGGTGTTGGCAAGGCTACATAGGAAAAGAAAGGATATGCGGGACCTAGTTGAGCAAGAAACGCATAAGGCATATAACCTAATGAAAAAAGAAAGATACATAAGTGGTAGCAAACCGGGTAAATTACTGGCAAGGGCTTTGAGAAAAAAGAAACCTATCAACTATATTGAAAAAATAAAGACAAAGTCAGGGGAAAATAAAAAATTACCTAAAAGATGTTCGATTATCTAAAATTGCGGAAAGTGAAAAGAACATTTTAGAGCCCCCATAACAGAAGAGGAGCTTAGAAAAGCTTTACAGGAAACTCCAATTGGCAAAAGTCCAGGACCCGATGGGTTGACAGTTTTATATTATAAAAAATATCAAGACCTATTGATCCCCAAAATGTGTTCATATATGAACGGGATTGGGGATAAAGGGAGATGAGGAAGGAAGCACTGGAAGCCAACATTGTCATCATTTTGAAAGAAGATAAAGATTGTACGCTATGTTCCAGCTATAGGCCCATATCACTCCTAAATGTAGATACAAAATTATTTGCCAAAATCCTAGCCGATAGGATGAAACTGATAATTAACGAGATCATACACCCAGATCAGGTGGGTTTTGTACCAGGCAGAGAGGGGAGGGATAACAGTATCAAAACGTTATGGGTTGCCCAGAAAGTTAAAGACTACTCCTGTTAATTGATGCTGAAAAAGCTTTTGACAGGGTAGACTGGGGCTTCATGAGGGGCAGACTAGAGGAGATTGGACTGGGTGATAGAATGCTCAGCTGGATAAAGGCCTTATATACCCATCCCACAGCGAGAGTGAAGGTAAATGGCACTTTCTCTGAATCATTTGAAATGTGCAATGGCACAAGACAGGGGTGCCCACTTTCCCCACTATTGTTCATGTTGGCTTTGGAACCCCCTACTAACTAAGATAAGGCAAAACCCGGATATTGGTGGGGTTAAAATGGGCAAAGAGGAGTACAAACTAGCTGCCTATGCGGATGACATATTACTTTATGTCACCCGCCCGAGGACTACCCTTCCAAATCTGATATCAACTTTAAAAGAATATGGGAGGTTTTCCAACTTTCGGGTCAACCCGGACAAGTCAGAAACGTTAGAGATTAACAAAAGCAGACTAGGGGACTCTACATATCAAAAATATTTCCCATTCAGATGGGGAATAAAAGAACTCAATTATTTAGGAGTCAAAATAACCCCATCAAAAGAGTCATTATTCCAGGCTAACTTTATGCCACTTCTTAACGAGACCAAGAAAGAATTGAATAGAATCTCATGAGGACAGCTATCATGGGGAGGAAGAATTAATTTATATAAGATGACAATCTTGCCAAAAATCATATACAAGATGCAAATGCTTCCAATCTCACTCCCACAGGTCTACCTTAATAGTTTGCACACTATGTTTTTGAGGTTTATCTGGAGAGGGAAAAAAACCTTGTATAAATTTTACCTAGTTAACTAAAGATAAGATGAAAGGGGGGTGGGGGGCACCTGACATTAGAAAATATTATGTGGCAATTGCCTTATCACGCATACTAGACTGGGTTAAAAATAACAAAAAAAAACAATGGGTGAAAATGGAAAATATAATGAGTGAAGCTGAGTTAGGTAGGATAGTATGGATTCTACCACAGTGTAGAAAACTGAGCACGGAAACAAAGGAGATCACAAAACATGCACTTAAAATTTGGGATAACCTGCACAAAAGTGAGCACTGGGAGTTTAATTCACCATTAATCCGCTTAAGGACACAGAATATTTTGCACCGTAGAAAGAGGACTTGTTTGGGAAGTGGATATTGAAGGAAGACACCCAATTAAAAGATGTCATGAGACAGGGCAAAATTTGCCCATACCAAGAACTAAAGGATAAAGGCAAATGGTTTGTCATAGACCCTTGGTGGTACAATCAACTAAACCATTTTGTTGACTCACTTCCGCAGCCAATTAGGTCGACAGAAAATCTGCTACCCCTGGAGAAAATATGTATGGAGAAAAAAGGGAAGGAGGGGATTTCTAAGATTTATAAAGTTTTAATAGAATTAGGGGGTGCGGAGATTCCTCCATACATTGAGGAGTGGGAGAAGGAATTGGATATCAAGCTTAACGAACGGGAGACATGGCAGATATTGAAAAGGGTGAACATCACCTCGGTTAATTACAAGTTAACGGAGAAGAACTATAAGTGTTTGGCGAGAATGTAAATCACCCCTGATAGAGCACATAGAATTCAGAGTGAAACATCGCAACTCTGTTGGAGGGGATGTAGAGAAATAGGGACAATGGTGCATATCTGGTGGCAGTGCCCGAAAAATAAAAAATACTGGGATGAGATAAGGAGAATTATCAGTGAGATTACTGATATCGTTATCCCAGAAGATCCTTGGGTGTGCCTATTTCATGGGAGTGACATATTTGAAGTCGTTAATACCACAACTTATTAATGCGGCCAAAGGTCTTATACCTAGATACTGGCAAGATAAAGGAAGACCTACAATGCAGGAGTGGTTCAACAAAATTAATGACATTTATTGCCTTGAATATTTGAAGTTCAGTGTAGGGACGGAAATGGAAGTTTTTGAGACGAAATGGAGGGATTGGCAAAATACGAGCGGCTGAGGTGTGGGGTATATAGTTTGAGGCCTCATAGTAAATAAAGAAACTAGACGGTTAATAGTAGAGAAAGTGAGATGAGCGAAGACCGGACTCGACAGGAGTAATGGGGAATAGGAGTAGGAGTCGGGAAGAAAGTAAAAGATATGAGGGTAAGGGCCTGGAGGGGAGGACAAGGGGATGAATGAGCTGGGAGTGCTCTGGTGGGTAGCAAGGGGATAGAAAATTTGGTGGGGTTGAGTTGTATTCTAAATTATTATGATTGATTGGTTAATGACGGATGATAACGCCACAATGATGTGATCATGTAAGGGACGAGATTGAACTGTAAAGTTGAAATAACAGCCCCGGAAAATACTTTGCTAAAGTGGCAAAAAAAAAAGAAAAAAAAAGAAAAAAAAAGAAACCTAAACAAATAAGTTCAGAAATGAAGTTATGTGTAATAATCTAGAATGACACAGGGAAAAAGTTTTGAACACATGAAGAAAGAAAGGTGAAAAAAAGGCATGGAAAGCCAAGACACCATCTGAAATCTCTTAGTAATTATAAAGCAATCCTCAGGATGAGCTATCGGCTGCTATGCGCCTTTTGCGCTACACAGAATGGTATCTAAAATGGGACATCACCCACTCACCGCTTGCAAACCATTTATCAATGGTACCATTGGAGCTTTTTTGGTATTATTCTACAAAGGTATCTAAGAGTTCTGGACAATAGCTTAGATTAATGATGCAGTCTAGTGAAGCTAAACATTAAATCTTTTGTTTTTTTCTACTTTGGAATATAGGTAGGGTTAAATGCGGTTAGTGCGGTCTATGTCCATGCTGAGTAGATTCATTGTCAATATTGGTCCTTGTGAAAACTGTAACCAGGACAGTATGTAATCTGGTGTTCCTGGAACACACTTGCTGGTGCTGTTGGAACAGCGTCCTTGCTGTATTTCTTATGGAGAAAGAACAGTGTAGAATTATTCCAGAACCAAGACGTTCTGCCACCAATAAACATATATTAAATAAATGTAGCGCTAAATCAACTTGTATAAGTAATAAATGTGCACGTGCATATAATGTCCCAAATAATGCCGTGTGGCTGTCAACACAAGAGTCCACAATCAGGGTAAATGAACCATGGGGCAATACATGCAACTTCTCAACGATGTACTCAGAAGTCTTCAAGGTAAGTAGAAGGATGGAATACGCTTACCAGCTGTGTTGGATTCTATTGCCATAAGCATAGAATCAGTAAGACTTTGTGCCACCAAGGGCAGAAACATGAGGTGATGGAGGCAAGGGTAGAGCCTCTATGGTGGAGGCAAGGGTAGAGCCTCTCTCGGCTATGGATGTCCCTTCTGGTCCACTAGAACTGGGTCAAAGATGATTTCCACAGATCAATAGTTCCTTGATGCATCAGAACATGTGGAGAAAAAAGGGATACTTTCTCTGTTGAAAAGAATTTGCTGTTTCCACTTCCCAGTTAATCCATCATTAACTGGGATCCAACAGAGGACGCCATACCTTAGATGGGTCACTCTATGAAGAGTTCAACAAATGTTAAAGCCTCCAAAGACACAGTCCGTCAAAACTTTAAGAACAGCCTTTCAACCAAAACAATCCAGGGCGGGAGATTTCTTGACAGCCGTTACTCCAAAGGTTTAGCCGCAATTTTTTGCAACCCCTTTAACCCTCTCCTTTCTTGTTTCCCCTGTCCCCCCTGTCATGGAGCCCTTCGACTATTTTTTTTTCCTTGCTTCGGGCCTAACTTTCACATGTTACCTTAACTTGCTGTTTAAACTTCCATGCAGTCATTCATATTAGTAACCAGTTAAGGTCTTAACATGGACAAAATAAAAAAAAAAATGACATATATGATGCAGCTTTTCAATATTATTAACACTGGATTTTTTTTTTCCAAGTCCTCTGCAACATTTCATTACCTGTTTCCTGCCAGTAGATCTGTTATTTTTCCACTTCCTTTAGGAAGGAAGGAAGGTTCTGCAGTGATATTCCTCACCATTGTTGTCATTCTGGGGACCGGATATTCTTGGAAGTCTAGTTTTAAATGGACTTTAGCCACCTCAGCTCCAGATGTTTTTACCTCCTTCGCGACAGACCATTTTTTGCTATTCAGGACTGTGCTATTTTAACTTGCAATTGTTCGGTCATGCAATACACACATGACATTTATAGACTTATTCACACAAATAAAGCGTATTCTTTTGGTGGTAATTGATCACCCTGCGTTTTTTTTATTTTTTGCAATATAAACGAAAAAAGACAGCAAATTCTGAAGAAAAACCCTCGATATTTTCTACTTTCTGTTATAAAACATGTCCAATAAAAGAGCTTTCTTATGGTGGTATTTAATCAACACTGGGGTTTTTAATTTTTTATTATTTAAACAAAAAAGGACCGAACATTTTGTAACATATCCTATAAAAAAAAATGTAAAAAATGTAATTTAATTTCTTTATAAATTTAGGCCAAATGCATTCTGCTACATGTCTTTGGTAAAAAAAAAAAAAAAAAATCGCAATAAGTGTATATTAATTGGTTTGTGTGAAAATTATAGTTGCGGCTATAGATGCTATACTGTAATAGCGGTGATCAGCAACATATACTGGGACTGTGATAGGGTGGTGGGTAATCTAGAGCTAACAGACACTGGCTGGGAGGGTCACCAACCGACACTGATGTCATTAACTGACAATAATACAGTGATCAGTGACAATACTGAGTTAACATGTAGAAGCAATCAATGGATTACCTGTATGCCTAACAATCTGTAATGTGTGCTCCTTTTACTTGCTGACCTGGCTTTATTTTTATCCCTGATTTTCAGGGGGGAAGAAACAGCCAGATTTCTTTTTCCTGTACACAGAAATTTGTGTGGTTGTAAACATAAAACTCTGTGTGTGATTGGACACAGCTGATCGGCAGGTTTCTGCCAAAATCACTGGATGAAGTCTGCTGCCAAACTCATACTGTGTCCAATCACCAATCCCAAACCTGGAAGAAGGCCCATCACGTACAGTACATGTTCATGACTGTGCCTGTACCTGCCGCCCGCTCGCAGTATATTTACTGTGAGAGGTCAGCAGGTGGTTAAAAAAAGAGACAAACAAATAAAAGTGATTGTAAACTATCACCTTTTAAAACAATTCATTAAATTTAAAATAGAAACATTTGTGTATAGATAGAAAAAACATTATAAATACCCTTTTTCCCCTTTTTTATAATTGCTCACATTTACTCTGTTCTCAGCTGCATAAGAGCTGGGGGATGAGAAGCAGCAGCACACCGAGCTTCCCAGTGCATGGCAGAAAAAGTCTGGATGAAATCATTGGAGGACAGCACATTGAGTTCCCAGCATAGCTAGTGAACTGAGCATGATGTGCAGGGCTGTCTTTAATATTGATTAAACCCTGGGCAAACATTTTTTTCCCTTCTCCATGCAATTTTGCTCTCCACATGCCTGCACACCATGGACTGGGGTGGTGAGGGAACCCATCAATAGACAGAAAACTATCTAGGGATCCTAGAACTCCTGGGATCAGTGGCACTGCTGGGGGGAGGGGAGGGTGTGATCAATAGCAATGCTGATTTTTTTTACCGACTACCAATATAAAGAGGAGTTTCAACACTGGCCACCAATGTAATAGGGGTTTACACTGACCACTAATGTAATAGAAGCATTCGCAGTAATCACCAATGTAAGGAGGGGGACCTTCACACTGGCCACTATTGTGAATAAAAGAATTGTACCCCAAGCCCCAATGTAATGAGAAGATTTACAATGACCACCAATGTAAAGGGGATTTACACTGACCACTAATGTAATAGGAGCATTTACAGTAACCACCAATGTAAGGAGGGATTCACACTGACCACTAATGTAAGGGGGAGCTTCACACCGGCCACTAGTGTGAATGAAAGGATTCTACACCAATCCCCAATGTAATGAGAAGATTTACACTGACCACTAATGTAACTGAGACATTTAGACTGCATTCACATTTGTGTGTTGGGAATACATGCAAAATCGCTTTCCTGACACCACAGAAACATGCTGCCCTTTAGCAGATACACAGCAGTGCCATTAATTGTTAATGACACCCTCACGCATCTGCTGACATGTGCTGTGCAACCATGTGATTTTTAAACAGCCTTAGGCTCTTTCTTCTGCATTTCTAGCACACAGAGCAGCCCACTGAAATAATTGGGATGCCCTAGACACATCTTTATCTACCCTGTCAGTACACCACTGCATCCTAAAACCCCTGCTAACCTCTGCACCCCAAACCTCCCCCATCCTCTTCACTCCAACCTTCCACCCCTTTAACTCTACCTGCCTCCTCTGCTCATCTTTGCACCCACCTTCCTTATCTCTATACATCCCCTCCTTGCTCACCTGTGCACCCCAAACTGTAATTCCTTCTCTGCCTACCTCTGGACACCCCACACTACCCTTCCCCCCCACCAATTTGCTTACCTTTGCAGAACAGGCTGATGTTAGGCTGAGTGACCACAGTTGCAGGCAGGACTTATGAATGCCACCACTATTTGCATATCAATGCCGGTTATTTCCATGCAAACACAGGGTCTGCAGGTGAGTCATCTGTACACAACAATAGGGCACAGCATTAGTAGTAGCATTTCACACTAAGATATTGGGACACAGCACGGGACTAAAACTTCAAGGGACAAGGGGATTGAAACTGGGAAAGTTGGCAAGTATGGGGTAGCTGCTTTGGGCTCCACAATAATGAAAGGGCCCAGGGCAGCTGCCCCTTTTGCCCTGCCTTAAAGATGGCCCTGATGATGTGTTCTCCTGCTCAGTGTGGTCAGTTTTCAATAGTAAAGAAGAGGGGCTGGCAGGATCTCCAGGTATTTCACTCAAAGAAAGCAATTCAAGGAGAACAGGATACTTTCTCATACAAGTACATGGTACAACAGCCACATATCAGGAATATGAAATGTCGGGGTAACAAACACTTTAAAGCCTAAATCCAGCTAACACATTTTAGGCAGTAATAGCAACAGTTGTTTTTTCTTTAGATTAAAAGTTTAAAGCATAAATAAAAGCTGAATGTTGTAAGCACCCCCAGCAGTGTCATGTGCTTTGTTCCCTCTGTCATTTTTTGCTGTACAATTTTAATACATGTAAATGTGAGGGGAAAATATAAATAAGGGTAAAAAATAAAAATAAAAGGTCAGAAAGAAAGAAAAAGAAATGTATGTACTGAAAACTATCTTCACAGGCATCCACCATAAACTGTTACCAGAAAAAAAACAAAAGTTTTATTGGTACTTTAGAGATCTAGGACGTACCTCCTACAACCTAGAGTCTTCCCTGCCAGATAAACACCCATGAGTGCAGCTGCCGGGACCTGCTGTCAGTTTACAAATGTGTAGCAGAGCTGCTTTGGGCAGCCTTGTCAGTGCTGAATGCTATAAGCAGGTGTTTCACCATCGGTGTTTGTTAAAATTTTAACAAAAATGATCACACATTGTAGGTAGCTGCATATGTCTGGAGCAGCTAATTGGACTCAATTCTCAAAACTAAAATTCCAGTAAGTAAGGATCCTTACTTTAAAAAAAAAAAAAGTGACAGCTATTTTCAAGCGAATCCAATGAGATTTGAAAATTAGTCATCTGTCTAAGAAAAAAAAAAAAAAATCTCCTTATTTCCCCACACTGGCAAATTCCGATTTACAGTTAACAAAATAAAAGCTATAGGATACAATTGTGGGTGAAATCAATACAAAGGAATGGCCAGAGTGTGTTTGATCTCAGTGATTTGAGGACACCGTCTTTTTTTAAAATTATTTTATTTTTCATTTTAGATATTTCATGCATTTCTGCACTCGTCTATCAATCATATGTACAGCTTCCTATCAGCTCTGATACACATCATCTATACGTTTACACATGCGGGACCTGTTTATTGATTTTTGCCCTGACAAAGGAGCACACGTGCCATAATATCTATTTGCAAAGTGAAAGTGTCAGCAAGTGCCATGTTTTATTTTGTGTCATTCCATTACGGAGTGTCCGTGGGTTCTTGCACTTACAATGATCAGTCTTTTGCAATGGCTGAATAATAAAACAAGGCTGCTCAGGGCCTATTTACTGCATGAAATGTTACTGGAACCACAAAGATATTGGATTGATCTAATAGGATTAGTTATATAAAATCTGGTCTATAATTGTACTGGAGATTGGTTTGTTGGTGATATGAAAACGGATATTATTATCGTTTCATCTGTCAAGGTGACTTCCTACCTACTGTATACTGCATTAAAGTGTTGCTAAACCCAGTAATATTAAAATAGTTCACCCCCTAGTGCCCACAGCTTATAAATCTTCTTTTTACATTAAAATACTGCCACTATATACCTTTTTGGATGGTCTGTATACCACGGTCAGTGATAAACTGCACAGTTTCTCCATTGCTGAGAGTTCAGGAAGTAGGAGATTTCCACTGCAGCCTGTATACACGCCCACATGTGTGATGTCAATATCATGTGACCTGGCTAGCTCTGATCAAAAAGTGATTATTCTCTCCAGCATAAAAGACACAACTGAGCATGTGCAGGTCGGCTACCCTGCCTCTGTTAGCTAGCTTTTCCCAGATAGACAGGGAGGGGAGGATCTGCGTATACAGGATAAAACAGCCTTTTTACACAATGCAGAGGATTAACCCCTTAAGTTCCACAGTGAGTATAACAAGCATGCTATTCTGCATATACAGACTGATTTTACTGTTGTGGGTTTAGTAACACGTTAAGGCATTGAATGCCATGTTAAAAATTTCTGTGTAATCTTAGTGCCGGATAAGTGTCCTGAGGGATAGCAGATTGACGGCCGGGAAGTGTTATCCTGCTGGACTTCATATGACGATGCCCAGTCAGGATAACGGAACCACTTCCTGGCCGTCAATCTGCTATAGGCCGGGCGGGAAGTGGTTAAAGAGGAAATGCTATGAGATAAAGTTGTTTTTTTAACCGCATCAGCCCTGGAAGGTTTCACCCCGTTAACGACCAGGCCATTTTTCGCAATACTGCACTGCGTTGCTTTAACAACTGACAATTGCGTGGTCATGCGATGCTGTACCCAAATAAAATGTCCTTTTTTCCCACAAATAGAGCTTTCTTTTGGTGGTATTTGATCACCTCTGCAAGTTTTTATTTTTTGCGCTGCAAACAAAAAAATACTGACAATTTTGAAAAAAAAAATAATATTTTTTACTTTCTGCTACAAAACACATCCAGTAAAAAAAAAAAAAAAAATCTAATTTCTACATCAATTTTTATTTTTTGCGCTGCAAACAAAAAATACTGACAATTTTGAAAAAAAAAAAAATATTTTTTACTTTCTGCTACAAAACACATCCAGTAAAAAAAAAAAAAAAAAATCTAATTTCTACATCAATTTAAGCCAATATGTATTCTGCTACATATTTTTTGGTAAAAAAATCCCAATACGCATAGATGGATTGGTTTGCGCAAAAGTTATAGTGTCTACAAACTATGGGATATTTTTATGGCATTTTTATTTTTACTAGTAATGCCGGCGATCAGCGATTTTTTACGGGACTGTGACATTGTGGCATACAAACCGGACACTAAGTCACACCTTTGGGGGACCAGTGACACTAATACAGTGATCAGTTGAAAAATAAATGCACTCTCTCTGTACTAATGACTGGCAGGGAAGGGGTTAACATCAGGGGCGATCAAAGAGTTAAAGTGTTAAAGTGTGCTCCTAGGGAGTGCTTGCTAACTCTGGGGGGGTGGCTTAACTAGAGAAAGAGAGAGATTTGTGTTCCTGCTTAGCAGAAACACAAGATCTCCATCTTCCTTTCTGACAGAACGGCGGTCTACCTTTTTTCTACCAGTACCAGGAAGAAACAACAACGTACAGGTATGTTGATTCGTGCATCCGGGCCACCCTGTCTCAGTAAATGTGCGGCAGGCAGTCCAGAAGCGGTTAATAAACTTTGCTGCAATTTTGCAACTTTGCAGTGCAATTTTGTGCACTGTATATTCCTTTCCCAGCCCATTCCTAGTTTCTGTAAGATGCTGAGGATTGTGTTGGGTGATAGTACAATGTAACTCTTATGCCCCGTACACACGGTCGGATTTTCCGACGGAAAATGTGTGATAGGACCTTGTTGTGGGAAATTCCGACCGTGTGTAGGCTCCATCACACATTTTGCATTGGATTTTCCGACACACAAAGTTTGAGAGCAGGCTATAAAATTTTCCGACAACAAAATCCGTTGTCGGAATTTCGATCGTGTGTACACAAATCCGACACACAAAGTGCCACGCATGCTCAGAATAAATAAAGAGATGAAAGCTATTGGCTACTGCCCCGTTTATAGTCCCGACGTACGTGTTTTACGTCACCGCGTTCAGAATGATCAGATTTTCCAACAACTTCTTTGTGACCGTGTGTATGCAAGACAAGTTTGAGCCAACATCCGTCGGAAAAAATCCTAGGATTTTGTTATCGGAATGTCTGATCAATGTCCGACCGTGTGTACGGGGCATTACACATGCAGTATGTGCAGGAGTTACATCATAAGTGACCTAACCAATCACTGAAGAGAAGTGATAGGTGTCCAGAAGATGCGCAGAAGATGACGGCAGATGAACAGAGGCTCTAGAAGAGAGTAAACATGGAATAATGCCATAATGTATGTTGTGTACATTTTCAATTTTTAGCCATATTTATTTATTTATTACAGGTACTTATATGACGTGATGATTCTGTGGGAGGGAACCAAAGAAAGTTTTAACAAGTTTTTGGAGTGTATGAATATGAATAAGTACAATCTAAAGTTCACAGCGGAGTACAGTCTGGCCAGGGTGAATTATTTGGATCTAACACTCTTCAAACAAGGTGATCATATTAGTACAAAGACTTTTTTTTAAAGAAACTGACCGTAACGCATATGTCCCTACACACAGCTGTCACCATCCGCAATGGATAGGAGCTGTACCGAAAGGGCAATACATGCGTATACGGCGAAATTGTGATAATATGTTGGATTATTTCACACAAGCAGCAATTCTCACCACTAGATTTAGAGAAAAGGGATACCCTGCCCATATCTTGACAAAATTGGTCTCACAGGTGGCAAATATGGACAGGCAGTCCCTATTGGTCCCCAAACCAAAAAAAGAATACAAGGGTGACTGTGCGTTCATATCGGGCTTTCATCGTCAATACAAAAACAGTAGAAGGTATCTTCAAAAAATTCTGGCCTATCCTACTCAAAGATAAAGATCTCCAATCTTCCCTGCCCAATAAACCTAAGTTTATCTACCGAAGGGCCCCTACCCTTAGGAATCGCTTGGCTCCAAATGTACCAGATCCCCCCGGGAAACCTCCCACTTTCCTGGATGGTTCTGGGTTTCACTATTGCACTAGATGCAATGCTTGTAAAATAACCAGAAAGCCAGGTACCAAGAAAAAGAAGACCCAATTCCAATCTATAGTAACACAACAACAATTTGATATCAAACCTCTCATCACATGCGATTTTGACCACGTAACATATGTTCTGGAATGCCCATGTTCCCTTCAATACGTAGGCAGAACCACACGCCAACTGAAAGTAAGAATAAATGAACATTTAACAAATATTAAAAAGGGATACCCTAACCATAGTGTCTCAAGACACTTCAAACTTTACCATGATAGTGACCCATCACTATGTACATTCTATGGGATCGAAAAAATCTCTAGGGATTGGAGAGGTACCCATATGAAAAGGGCAATATCTAGGAATGAAACGTACTGGCTTTATAAATTACGGACTATGCAACCACATGGGATGAATATAGATCTGGACCTTAATTGCTTTCTTACAAATGATTGAGCCCAGGAGTGTCTAGGAATATTATTATCTGTCCACGTCAGATCGTGAGAGTGAGTTGGGCACCACTTGTATTATGGTTGTGGTCAGAGATAGTTGTCCAGGGTGGAAGATGGAATATTCTTTCTCCCCCGCTTCGTTGTCCTCTTTATTATTTGAGTCAGACGGGGATAGGTCATATTGCAGCCTTTTAAGGTTTATTAAATACTATTGAGTTTTGTAATCATTTTTGTATGTAAACCGAGACTGGGGCTGTTATAGTATTCAGGATTACATGAGTCCCCCCTCCCCCCCCGGTTTTTTTCTCTATATAAAAAACACCACCATTAATTTTATTCACTTATATATTTTTCTCACTTCCCCACCACCTATATGGATGGATTTACTTACCTGTTTTTAACCAGTAGGGGGACTATAACAACATGCCATCTCCCCCTAGGAGATGGTTGATATGAAGTCACATTTGTTTTTAAATAAGGAGTTTGTTTGTGAACAATATAGTAAATATCCACAAGATGGAGCCAAGCTCCAAACCATAGTTGAACTTTCCAACTTTATTGCTATGAGCACAGTTCCTGTGGCTCATTTGCCAATTACCCGCCCCCTTCCTGTTCCTAAGAAAAAGTCACATTTGTTTTTAAATAAGGAGCTTTTGTGAACAATATAGTAAATATCCACAAGATGGAGCTAAGCTCCAGACCATAGTTGAACTTTCCAACTTTATTGCTTTGAGCACAGTTCCTGTGGCCCATTTGCCAATTACCCGCCCCCTTGCTGTTCCTAATAAAAGCCACCATTTTAGTGACCAACGTACGCTTCCCTGAAGATGTTCACTACAAAACGTACGTCGGAGCAGTACGTGGTCACATGTCCTATCATCCAACAACATCCTTATCCTTTGGCTGCCCCCCTGTGTAAGCTGGAACGCACGCTAGCGTGGAGGAGACATGAAAGGCTTTTTTTGACTGCGAAGTCACCCTGACATGCAAGCAGCCCCAGTGCCGGGTAGGCACCCACCAATGTAAGCGGCCATTTGGCTTTTTAATTTGTTTACTTTTTTAATAAATGGTTTTACGCTATGGAGACTGTTTTTGTTTCCTATGTAGGGATGAGCTTCGTGTTCGAGTCGAACCTATGTTCGACTCGAACATCGGCTGTTCGATCGTTTGCCGAATTGCGAACGATATGGGCCGTTCGCGCTAAATTCGTGTGGCGCGTCACGGCCCATAATTCACTGCGGCATCGCAGTGCATTGCTGGCTGATGATTGGCCAAGCATGCACTATGACCCGCATGCTTGGCCAATCACAGCGCCGTCAGTAGAGAGAGCTGTAATTGGCCAAAGCCAGGGGGGCTTTGGCCAATTATGGCTCAGGGGATTTAGTACACACCCCACACTATATAAGGCCGCCTGCACGGCGGCCCTGTGTAGTGTGTGTTCCGGTGTGCTGAGAGAGAGAGAGAGAGAGAGAGAGAGAGAGAGAGAGACAGTGTCATTTGATTTGAGTTAGATAGATTAGGCAGAACAGTCAGTCAGTTAGCTGCACTTACAGTGTATTGTGTGTGTGTGTGTGTGTATATGTATATATATATATATATATATATATATATATATATATATATATATATATATATATATATATATATATATATATATATATATATATATATATATATATATATATATATATATGCATCCCAGGTGTTGTGCGCATATATATATATATATATATATATATATATATATATATATATATATATATATATATATATATATATATATATATATATATATATATATATATATATATATATATATATATATATATATATACTGTATTCAGTTTAGCTAGGTCCGTTCCTGTTATCTTCTATCTAGACTATTTACATTTAGTGCAGTGCGTCCTGCTCACAGTGTTCAGCTAGATCCGTTCCTGCTATTTACATTTAGTGCAGTGCGTCCTGCTCACAGTGTTCAGCTAGATCCGTTCCTGTTATCTTCTAGACTATTTACATTTAGTGCAGTGCGTCCTGCTCACAGTGTTCAGCTAGATCCGTTCCTGCTATTTACATTTAGTGCAGTGCGTCCTGCTCACAGTGTTCAGCTAGATCCGTTCCTGCTATTTACATTTAGTGCAGTGCGTCCTGCTCACAGTGTTCAGCTAGATCCGTTCCTGCTATTTACATTTAGTGCAGTGCGTCCTGCTCACAGTGTTCAGCTAGATCCGTTCCTGCTATTTACATTTAGTGCAGTGCGTCCTGCTCACAGTGTTCAGCTAGATCCGTTCCTGCTATTTACATTTAGTGCAGTGCGTCCTGCTCACAGTGTTCAGCTAGATCCGTTCCTGCTATTTACATTTAGTGCAGTGCGTCCTGCTCACAGTGTTCAGCTAGATCCGTTCCTGTTATCTTCTAGACTATTTACATTTAGTGCAGTGCGTCCTGCTCACAGTGTTCAGCTAGATCCGTTCCTGTTATCTTCCTACTGACAGGCAGGCTTGTCTGGTTACAGTATATAAAGCTACCTGAAGAAAATTATAGGTGTTCTATCCCAGCTTAGTGCAGCTACAGGCCATTAGTATGTCTGGAAGGCCAAGAAGGAGAGGCAGACAGTCACAAGCCAATAAGAGAGGGCAAGCAGGCTCTGTGTCTAGTGCTGGTCGTGGAGACGGTGCATCCTCATCAGCACGTGGCCATGGGACACGCTTGGCCTTTTTTTCGGCAGCTGGCCGTGTTGAGCCGCAACATGCGGAAGACTTGGTCGAGTGGATGACCAAGCCGTCCTCATCCTCCTCATCCTCTCTCACCCATGCCCAGGGTGCTTTGTCTGGCAAAGCAGCGGCCTCTTCCCTCAGCTCAATGTCATCAGTGACTCCTTCCCTAGCTCCACCATGTCCTCATGAGGATTCCCTCGAACTGTTTGACCACAGTGTTGGGTACATGCTCCAGGAGGATGCCCAGCGTTTGGAAGGCTCTGATGACGATACTGAGCTCGATGAAGGCAGTAACCTGAGCATGGACAGAGGGGGTGCCCAAGAAGGACAGCAATCTGGCAGTCATGCTCCCCCTGCTGCAGCATACTGCCAGGTTTGCTCCAGTGATGAGGAGGGAGGGGATGATGAGGTCACTGACTCAACGTGGGTGCCTGATAGGAGAGAGGAGGAGGAGGAGGCGGCGGCACATCACTAACGAGGCAGGATGCCCTCCAGGGGCCAGCCTAAGGGCAGCACATTGACTGCATCACACCCCAAAGCTCCACATGTGCAGGGCGCTGCAGTCTCTGCGCGTTATTCAAAAAGTTCTTTGGTGTGGGCCTTTTTTGAGACGAGTGCATCAGATCGCACCGCTGCTATTTGCAACATATGTCTCAAGCGTATCTCGCGTGGCCAAAACATCTCCCGCTTGGGTACCACATGCTTGACCAGACATATGTTGACCTGCCATGCAGTTCGTTGGCAAGCGTATCTAAAAGACCCACACCAAAGAACAAAGAGGATCTCTCCTTGCTCCTCATCAGCTGAGATTTCCAACCCCACTAGACCTTCAGTCCTCTCTGAGACCTGCAGTGAGAGGAATGAAGGTGTAGAATTAGGTGTGTCACAGTCAAGTACTTGTGGGCAATCTGCTTTTGGTACACCGACGTCAGATTGTACCAGGCAAATTTCCCTGCCCCAGCTGCTGCACCGCCGAAAGAAGTTTGCTCCCAGCCATCCACATGCCCAGCGGTTGAATGCTAGCTTGGCAAAATTGCTAGCACTTCAACTGCTGCCTTTTCAGTTGGTAGACTCTGCCCCCTTCCGTGAGTTTGTGGAATGTGCGGTTCCTCAGTGGCAGGTACCCAAACGCCACTTTTTCTCACGGAAGGCGATTCCGGCTCTCTACCGGCATGTGGAAGGCAATGTCCATGCCTCGCTGGACAGGGCGGTCAGCGGTAAGGTGCATATTACCGCTGACTCATGGTCCAGCAGGCATGGACAGGGACGTTACCTAAGTTTCACGGCGCATTGGGTGACTCTGCTGGCAGCTGGGAAGGATGCAGGACAAGGTGCAGTAGTGTTGGAGGTTGTTCCGCCACCACGCCTCCAAAATGCTGATTGTGACACACCTCTCTCCTCCACCCCCTCCTCTTCTTCTTCCTCCATGGCCTCTTCCTCGGAACCAGCGGTGCTCCGTAGGCGTTCAAGGGGCTACGCAAGTACGCAGGCCAAAAGATGCCATGCGGTGCTTGAGCTGGTGTGCTTGGGGGACAGGAGCCACACTGGGGTAGAGGTTCTGTCAGCTCTGCAGGGGCAGGTTCAGAGGTGGTTGACGCCACGCCAACTTAAGGCAGGAATGGTGGTTTGCGACAATGGCACCAACCTCCTCTCTGCCCTCCGACAGGGACAAATGACCCATGTGCCCTGTTTGGCTCACGTCCTTAACTTGGTGGTGCAGCGGTTCTTGGGCAGGTACCCGGGCTTACAGGATGTCCTGAGGCAGGCCAGGAAAGTCTGTGTGCATTTCCGCCGGTCATATAATGCCAGTGCTCGGCTGACGGACCTCCAAAAGGAGTTTAACCTGCCCAAGAACCGCCTAATCTGTGACATGCCCACCAGGTGGAACTCAACGTTGGCCATGCTGCAGCGGCTGCACATGCAGCAGAGGGCCATCAATGAGTACCTGTGCGACTATGGCACCAGGACAGGGTCAGGGGAGCTTGTTTTTTTTTCCCCATGCCAGTGGGCCATGATCAGGGATGCATGCACTGTCCTGTCACCATTCGAGGAGGCCACGAGGATGGTGAGCACTGACAGTGCATGCATCAGTGACACTGTCCCCCTTGTCCACCTGTTGGAGCACACGCTGCGTGGAATAATGGACAGGGCACTTGAGGCAGAACAGAGGCAGGAAGAGGAGGACTTCCTTAGCTCTCAAGGCCCCCTTTATCCAGACAGTGTTCCTGCGTGCCCGCCGATCACACAGGAAGAGGACGAGGAGGAGGAGGAGGAGGAGGAAGATTGTGTCAGTATGGAGGTGGAGCCTGGCACTCAGCATCAGCAGCAGTCTTTAAGGGATCAGTCCCAAGGAACACATGGACTTGTACGTGGCTGGGAGGAGGTGGCTGCGGATGTTGTCCTTAGTGACCCAGAGGACTCCGGACCGAATGCCTCAGCAAACCTACGCTGCATGGCCTCCCTGATCCTGCAAAGCCTGCGTAAGGATCCTCGTATTCGTGGTATCAAGGAGAAGGACCAATACTGGCTGGCAACCCTCCTTGATCCACGTTACAAGGGTAAGGTTGCGGACCTTATCTTGCCATCGCAGAGGGAGCAGAGGATGAAACATCTTCGGGAGGCCTTGCAGAAAGGTCTGTGCAACGCGTTCCCAGAGACTGGGAGGTTACAAACACCTGTTTCTGGACAACGTGTTGCTGAGGCTTCGGTCAGTCAAAGAAGGAGCGGTGGAGAAGGTGGCCGTCTGACCGATGCGTTCAGACAATTTTTTGGTCCGCAGCCCCAAGGTATGATCGGTTCCAGCAACCATCGCCAGCGTCTGTTTTACATGGTGCAGGAATACCTAGGGGCAAGATCAGACTTGGACACCTTTCCCACCGAAAATCCTCTGGGTTACTGGGTCTTGAGGATGGATCACTGGCCAGAGCTTGCACAGTATGCAATTGAGCTACTGGCCTGTCCTGCATCCAGCGTTCTTTCGGAACGCACATTCAGTGCTGCTGGAGGCGTGGTAACCGATCACAGGGTGCGTCTGTCCACCGACTCGGTCGATCGGCTGACCTTCATAAAAATGAATGAGTCTTGGATCACCACCAGCTACCAAGCACCTAATGCTGATGTAACCGAATAATTTTTTTTGAAATCTCAGATCCCTTCAAAGACTGCCTATGCTGATGCTGAGTGACTATCCCTGAGTAATTATCCTCTTCCTCCTCAATCATCACGCTGATAGCTTGTAAGAACATTTTTGGTTCTGGGCGCCACCACCAGTGCCTAAGGCACAATTTTTCAGCCCCTGTTTAACAGGGGCGTGTAATTACAATTTTTGATGTAATACTTTGCAGCAGGGCTCGTTCCTGCATTCCAACTAGAGTGTCTGTGAGGGGTTGCAGTGTTGTGGCACCAGCACCAGTGCCTAAGGCCTAATTTTTCAGCTCCTGTTCAACAGGGGCATGTAATTACAATTCTTGATCTAATATTTCACAGCAGGGCCCTGTGAGGGCTTACAGTGTTGTGACCACAGCAATACCTAAGGCCCAAATTTCTGCTGAGTATATAGGGCAGGACCCTACTTTCAAACATCTAACTTACAAACGACTCCTACTTGCAAACGGAAGGAGACAACAGGAAGTGAGATGAAATCTACCCCTAGGAAGGGAAATTCTCTCCTGTAAGAGTTAATATGGGAAAACAATTTCTCCTTTCCACTGATGCTTTCCAATCCTTGTTCCACAAAAAAACCCAAATTTTCAAAAAACATTTTTTCATTGGGACAAAAAAGTGAGGTGAAATCTTCTGAAGAGGAGGAAAGACAGCAAAACAAATGTCACAGGGGTGATAACCCTTCCCTATGTTTTCCAAAAAGCTTAGAAAAGATTTTTTGGCTGGAGCTAAACACGTTAAAAATGTTCAAAATTACAAACAGATTCTACTTAACAACAAACCTACAGTCCCTGTCTTGTTTGCACCGCCTGTATACTGCTGTTCAGAGTATACAGTATAGGGCCTGGTGGCCCCACACCTTTTCTTATTTTAATTTTTTTTTTTAACAACAAGGTTGGTCTTTATTGAAGAAGAATGGCATATACAGTAGAATCAAACAGAGTAGTAAGTGGCCACAAGATAGTGCAGACATGGTTTACAGGAAGAAACAATTACATAGAGTATAACATAAGTAATTGACTTGATCTTATCGATGGAATAGGGGGGGAGTGGAAGGGGAGAGGGGGAGGGGGGGGAAGGGGGGAAGGGGGGAAGGGGAGAAGGGAGGGGGAGGAAGACTAGCAATACCAAAACACCCCATGTAGCATTGGAACCATAGTATTTATATACTCAACATCCTGGGTCCGTCCAAGGACGCCACACTCTCATATACTTCTTAGGGCACCCTCTACTTATATAGGTCAGTTTGTACAAAGGTAGGACGGCATTGACTGAGTTTTCCCACGCCTTTTTCCTTATTTTAATTTGGGTGCGGGGTTCCCCTTAATATCCATACAAGACCCAAAGGGCCTGGTAATGGACTGGGGGGTACCCATGCCGTTTGTCTCACTGATTTTCATCCATATTGCCATGACCCGACATGACATTAAACCCGCAAGCAGTTTTAAATGAGATTTTTTCCTTTAAAAATGACATTTGGTGCAGGGACTGTTCTAAACATGGGAAACACGCGTCACTTTACAGGCATACTATAGACACCCCCCAGGTACGATATTTAAAGGAATATTTCACTTTTTTTTTTTTTTTTTTTTTACTTTAAGCATTAAAATCACTGCTCCCGAAAAAACGGCCGTTTTTAAAAGTTTTTTTTGCATTGATACATGTCCCCTGGGGTAGGACCCGGGTCCCCAAACCCTTTTTAGGACAATACCATGCAAATTAGCCTTTAAAATGAGCACTTTTGATTTCGAACGTTCGTGCGAACTTTCGGTCCGTTCGCGGGTTCTGGTGCGAACCGGGGGGTGTTCGGCTCATCCCTATTCCTATGTATCCTTATCCTATCTTGAATGAGCCTGACGGGAATGATCCATGCCTATAATACCAACCACAGCCCGGCCATCCATGTGAGCAGGCACAACCCTGCACAAGCTCTAGTGACTCTTTTTAACTAAAGGAGTCATTGGTATCTGGTAAGCAGATATCTACTACTTCGAGGTGTTTTCCTTTTCTTTTGTTTCTTTGGTGATGGAAAACCTTTTGTTTACAGCAACAAGATTGGGATAATATTGAAAGATATCACTTCAACTACTTCAATCACTTTTTTATGTTGACATTCAATCACTATATATATGTTTTCACTAATGTGGGCACTTCAATGTGTAATCTAATTATGATTTGTCAATATTATGATTTTCATTTTTTTTGGTAACACAGGAGATATATTTATTTAGAGCACTTGAATAGTATGGTATCTAGCGCCCCCTAGCTTTCTTACATTTCCATTTTTTTGGTAATGCAGGAGATATATATTTTTTTTGGAGCACTTGAATATTATGGTATCTAGCGCCCCCTATCTTTCTTACATTACATATATATTGTACATTCACAGCAGTCCTTACCCTCAAGGTCCCTAACTCACATTCATACATACACATACTAGGGCCGATTTAGTAGATATGTGCGGTTTGTTACATTCCGAATAAATATTCGGACAAATTTTTCGTTATATGGATAAGTCCAAATAATCAAATTACAGTCTAAAAATTAAGTGTGCTTAATTTATTCGAATGCTCCGAATAACGAAACGTAATTTGTCTGAATTTCCGAAATTTGAATTGAATTGCGAATCAAATTTTTCAAATTCCATTTGAATTCAAACTGTAAACATATTTCTGATATCAAAGACTGTGTGTGTTATTAGAGTACCATTTCAAAATAATGCTGTTTTTCTTAAGCCAAAGATGATTTAAAGAGTCATTGTAATCATTTGATGAAGATTTTTCTTTTGTTTGTTCACTTTGCCGCATTGGAAACAAAAACAAAAAAAATCTAAAATTTTAGATTCAACCGATTCAAAATGTATTGATTTAAACGTTTCGGATTAAAAAAAAAAGGTAAATTCAAAGAAAATTTGAAAAAGACAGACATAAAAGGAATTCCGAATATGAATTCCGAATAGGAATCCCGAATGCAAGTTGAACAAATCAACCGAATTTAAATAAAACTAAATAACTAGATTAACAAATCTAAATGAAACTGAATTAAACATTGTTTTTACTCATGCACATGTCTACAATTTAGACAGGAACCAGTTAACCTACTAGAATGTCTTTGGAGTGTGGTAGGAAACCGGAGTACCTAGAGGTAACCCACGCAAGCCCAGGGTAAACATGCAAACTCCAGGCAGATAATGTCATGATTGGGATTTGAACCGGTGACCCTAGTGTTTCTAGGTGGCCATAGCAGCAGACTTACTGTCTAGCGTTAATCATTGTAATAAATGATTTTGTTATTTTAGTGTAAATTAATATTTTTGGTCATATTTTGTTCTGTAAAATCTCGCAAACTTTTAGCCTGTGCTGCTGGAGACATCGGCAATCAATATCCCAGCTCGGTCAATACAAATTACACTGGAACCAGGCAAACATGCTGCAGACTGCTGAAAATCTGTATTACCGTTGTTTAAATACTAAATCGTAATTGAAAAAAGAAGATATTGATTGTATTATACATCACTTAGTAAATAACTTTGAAAGGAGCCATTCAAAGTTAAATTAAAATGGTTTCATACTATATTTCAATCAAAATAAGATGACAACCGTGCAAATTAATCAAATCTCATTTAGTACGATTAGCACAGATCGTATTCATGTTACCTGATATTCCTTTCACAGCCACTCCAGGCAACAAATTAAATCAGTAAGTGAACTGATAAAGCTATTAAGGAAACGTGGCCATTAGGCCATCCCACCCAAAAGCGATATTTCAATTACAGATGGAATCCAAAGAGCTGAATGACCTGATGGAATTTTAATCTTTTTAATCTATTTTAAGCTTAATAGACATGTGCGCTGTCAATAAATTCATTTAGTTTCATTCCATTCCGTTTCGTATTAAAATTGATTCGTAATTCAAAATTCGAAAAGTCTGAAATTCAATTCGGATTCCTACGAAATACGAGTTTTCGTAACAATAACGAAAGTTCGTTATGATAAATTTATCATTATGAGGGGCTCCCACCCCTCATCCCTGTACTGTGCTGACTTCCTGGGTTTTTAACTTTTTAGTTTCGTTAACTTTTCGTAACAATAATGAATACTGAACAATAATGAAAGTTCGTTATGATAAATTTATCATTATGAGGGGCTCCCACCATCCCTATGCTGACTTCCTGGGTTTTTAACTTTTAGTTTTGTTAACTTTTTGTAATAATAACGAAAGTTCATTATGATAAATGTATCCGAAGTTCATAAACAAAATTTTGTACAAAATTCGTATGCATAAAAATTCGTATTTCGGATCCTTACGAATGTACAAATTTTCGGAAATTCGTACGAATTGGAAACTAATCGCACATGTCTAAAGCTTAAAAGGAACCCTTGGACAGGCTTTGAATATCAAGTATTCATATACTCTTAAGTAGCCCTCATTAACATCTGTAGCTGCAGGCACTGTGGAGAAATGAATTCTCAGATTTCACAGTAAAAACACTGAAGTCCTTCAAGTTGTCCTCTCAGCAGCTCAGCCTACCCTGCCCCCCCTCTTAGCTGTGACTCAGTAGCTCAGCTTGCTTGGCCACCCTCCCAGTAATGATTCAGCAGTCTTCCATCTTTCTAATCTATAATGCAAACATAAAACAGGAAAAAGACCAGGGCAACCTCAACTCTTACTTCAGAGCCTGCTAGGCTTTGAAACTTTTTTCTCAGCTTGCCTGGCCCCCTCTCAGTAATTATTCAGCAGTCTTCCATCTTTCTAATCTATAATTTCAACATAAAACAAAGACCAGGACAACTTCAGCTCTTAGGCCAGCCAGGCCAGGTCAGCAGGAACCGGCCCAGATTCAAACCATTAATGGGCAGGCTGAATTTACCAAGTAGATCGATTGATCAGCTTGAATACAACCAGCCTGCCAAAATCTCTTATGATTATTGCTAGCGGCTGCTATAGCCACTGGAAATAATCACTGTCTTCTCCCGGAGGGGATGGCTTACCCCACCCACCCCTGCCCCCACCACTGGGAGCAGACATTGGCATGACAGGAGGGATTCAGGAGGGATTCCCCTATCAGCACTGTCTGCGTTAATTGGGGAATTGCGTGAATTTCTTTTCTGCAACCTGTGGTTGCAGGAACGAAATTTGCACCATGTATGGGCAGCCGTACTTTAGATATGAAAACAGAGAAAAGGGGCAAGGGGGATTGGGGGTTCCAAGGAGGCCACCGCATAGGACAGAATTTGCATATGGAGAACCAGAAACAGTATTATGTTAAATAGTGAAAATTTTATTGAGTTCAACATTTTTTCAAAAAAAATTGGCAGGCACAGTGGCCCGTCCCTCCTAACACCATACTTCAGAGCCTGCTGGACTTTCAAAACCAGAAAGCCCAGCACTACTTTTTTCTTATTTAAATTTGATACACAGACATAAGAGCAGACAGAAACACGTCTCTGTGTTATGCATACAGCTGAATAGCTAGATATTAAAGGTAGACTAAAATGATTTGGAGTACATTTTTACGTCTATGTTTATTTCCTAACTAATTTGTGTATACCGTGGAAAAAAAATAGAGAATGGTAAATTTTGCTAAAGAGATGGCAAAGCCAAAATATTTTCCTTTCAGACATAATTTCTCTTTTTGGAGCAACATCAACCTGAGCCATCCAAAAACTAGGGCACTGTGTTGATTGTCTGAATTACCCCTTAAGCTATTGATCTCTGTAAACAATAGGCTTTTTACAACACCTAGTGAATAGATAATGGATGTCATGTGAAAAAAGGCCAAGAAATTCAGCCATGGATATAGACCAACTTGGATATACAAAATATTTATATACAATAGTTCATGTATAAGTGAATAAAACAATGTTTAAATATTTATTTATTTTGTCTCCGAACCCAATAAAGAACATGTGCAAAACAGGCATTCAGTCCCTTAACCTCCCTGGAGGTATGATTATTTCAGATTTTTGATGCTCAAAGTGGTACAATTCTTTTGCATGGAAATTAGGCGTTTTATATTGTAGTCCTGTAATTCTTAGTCATAACACGCTTAAATCTGTCCAAACAAGAGTCTAGTAGACATCCCGGGTATGATAAAGTTTGAAACACGAAATCATAAATTATAATATAAAAAATAACTAAATAATTATAACAAATAATAATATAATAATAATAAAAAATATTCAATAATGTAATCAAATCAAAAACACTGAAATTTGCTCAGTTGCAGAATTGTCGCTGTTGTTACTTTCAGTATCTGATGACGAATTTACCCCACGAATCATTATCGCTCAATTCTGCGAGTGATTCTAATTTATTATCGCTGTAAAGGGACAGTTTTGGTTGATATAGACAATCTCCAGTTTCCAGGCAGAAAGAACAGTTTTTATAATATAAAACTACATGAAGGGCACTGGACAGACCACTAGGGACAAAAGGGAGGTCAAATTATTTGATACAGTAATGTAATCTATAGGATTACAGTGTACTGTATGTATTGTGTGTGTTTCACTTTTTGAATTTAGCGCCGTGCTCCATCCCCGTGCGTCGCAACACTCGCAGGGAAGGAGCCCGGCTCTGTGATGAATCGAGCGGAGACACAGCCGCCGCACACAGCGCGAGGACATTACAGAAACCTGGGGACAAGGTAAGTAATCTGTACCTGGATCCTGCGATACGATCCTGAGTGTGGCTCAGGGTTACCGCTTTTGGTACTGAAAATCCACCCCGAGCCAGACTCGGGAATACCGCTAGGGAGGTTAACAGCTAAACAGTAAGCTGACAGCTAAATACACAAATGAACTACGTATATGGGAGATGTTGTGCCTTCCCAGCATTTGAACAGTGAAAAGAGAAGCAAAAGACTGATGAGCTCATCTCTCTGTCACTCTGCTCTCCCCTACTATTAGCATGGCCGTTGATAAGACATAGACAAGAGGCTGGTATCATGCCAAATTCAGGTAGTTGCACTCAGTGGTGGTGCAGGGGCGCCGCCCCCCTAATCCATGTGCCTGGCCCCTAACCTCCCTGGCGGTATTCCCGAGTCTGGCTCGGGGTGGATTTTTCATACCAAAAGCGGTATCCCCGGGCTTGCATCGCAGGATCCAGGAAGAGTTTACTTACCTTGTCCCCTGGTTCCTGCGATGCCTCTCCGCTGTGATCGGCGAGCCGCTGTATCTCGCTCGATTCACAGTGCCGAGCTCCGTTCCCTGCGAGCGTTGCGACGCACGGGGACGGAGTTCGGCGGTAAATTCAAAAGTGAAACACACAGTATAGATACAGCATACTGTAATCTTACTGATTACAGTACTGTATCAAATAATGACACATCCCCTTTGTCCCTAGTGGTCTGCCCAGTGTCCTGCATGCAGTTTTATATATATAAAAACTGTTCTTTCTGCCAGGAAACTGGAGATTGTCCATAGCAACCAAAACTGTCTCTTTACATCAAAAGTGGTTTTAGACCAGCTAGAAAAAAGCGATAATAAATTATAATCACTTGCAGAATTGAGCGATAGTGATTTGTGAGGAGATCCGTCATCAAACACTAAAAGTAACAAAAGCTACAATTCTGCAACTGAGCAAATTTCAGTGTTTTTGATTTGATTACATTATTATATAATTTTTATTATTATTATATTATTATTTGTTATAATTATTTATAGTTATTTATTATATTATAATTTTTTATTTTGTTTTTCAAACTTTATCATACCCGGGATGTCTACTAGACTCTTGTTTGGACAGATTTAAGTGAACTATTCCTAAGAATTACAGGCCTACAATATAAAACGCCAAATTTCTGTGCAAAATAATGGTATCGCTTTCAGCACCTAAAATCTGAAATAATCATACCGCCAGGGAGGCTAATTTCCATGCAGGGTGCTAGACGCATGGATTTCAATAGGGTTTTTTTTAAGCACATGATTAGAGGCTAAGGCTCTAATTGGCTTAAAAAAAGGGTGGGCTCGGGGCGCAGACCACTGCGCCCCGGGCCCACCCAGTTGTGTGACATTAGCAAATTAATATTTGCTAATGTCTAACTGCTTCTCCTCCTGGCCAATCAGGAAATGGGTCCTGAGACCTGGTTGGCCAAGGACTCTTAGGACTCCCGGCCAATCGGGTCTCTTTACCCACTTCCTGTTCGGCCCGGTGGAGAAGCCTCATCAGCAACAGCCTCTTCCTGGAGCCCTACCCTGGATTCAGCTTGCCACGGTCTCCTCCCCGCATCTGTACAACAGCACCGCAGCATAAGGTAAGGCCATGGATTGCACTTCGGGGGGAAGGGAGTCGATTACCGCATTCCCGGTCGCCAATCGATGAGCATTTAGGGGGTGTAATGCGAGTGCCTCCCCTGCCCCCACAATATTGAGCACCAGCCACCACTGCTTTACTGCTTGCATTAAAAAGCATTTAATTATGTATTTTTGAATACAGAGCTACAATAATATGTGTCATTATATCTTTCTGATGTGTGGCTTTAAACAAAACCATCTTATTTAATAATCTCGTAACAGAATGAAAACATTGTAAAAAAAAACCCCAGTCAGCACATTCTAAGACTGAACTTGCTGACTGCAAGAGACAAATATTAAATAAATTTGCATTTTTTTTTATAATATATGCCTGACTTCAAACAAATGCTTTTTTTATACAAGAAAAAAACACAACATTTTATAAAAAGTATTAAAGATTCAATTTAAGTCCCTTGCAATAAAGAACATTAGGGTGAACAGTAAAATTACATAAATGCTAAATATGTCTTTTGTCCGTATAGGTAAGAGCTCTTTATATACATGCATCGCTTTTTTTTTTTTGTTTCAATTTTCTGGTTGAACTGATAAAACCTCTTCCAGCTGGCAAGTAAAATGGCTATACGTCTATGTATTTTACAAATTTCCTTCATATTTGTCGACTTCCTTGGAGCACAAAGACACATAAATAAAATACAAAACCGTCATATAAAATATTTGTGCACATAGATGGGGAATACATGTGACTTTTAAGCATTAATAAGTATAATTTATAGCACATAGGCACTGACAGGAGTCCATTTACATATCCGGAGCCGGAACCGTAGGCATGATTTATTGTATTCAAGCTTTTTTTGTGCCTCCCATATTGTTGCTGGCTTTTACTGTTGTTATATGATCCTAGGTATGAATTATGGAGGAGTTTTCAACCCTTAATAAATGGTAGAATATGTCTGGTTAAAAAAAAAACTATATATTTTCAAACTTGTCAAACCGTGCTATGTGTACATAGCTGCTGATCAAAATGGTGTACTGCATGATATAATTTGATTTTTACCCACCTTCCTTTGGTTATCTTTTTTTTTTTTTTTTTAAATAAATTATGGACTGAACCAATTACCGTATTTATCGGTGTATAACATGCGCCGGCGTATAACACGCACCCCAAGTTTAGGAGGGAATTTTAAGGAAAACCTTTTTTAGGAGGGAAGTTTAAGGAAAAAAAACTTATATTTAAATGCCCATCAATGCAGCCTTATCAGTGTCCATCTGCAGCCTTGTCAGTGTCATTGAAGCCTTCTCAGTGCAGCCTTATCAATGCAGCCTTGCCCCAATGCAGCCTTGCAGCCATGTCAGTGCAGCCATGTCAGTGCAGCCTTGCCCCAGTGCAGCCTTGCCCCAGTGCAGCCTTGTTAGTGCAGCCTTGCTCCAGTGCAGCTTTGCCCCAGTGCAGCCTTGCAGCCTTCTCCAGATTTAAATATTGCGCCGTGAAGGGAGCAAGCACCGCTTAGATCGCAGGGACTGGGCGGAGCCAAGATACACATAGACGAGTGTACTCGGCTCTTCTCGGCTCCGTTCACAGTCATGCCCAGTGCCGCCCTATGATGGACATAACACAGGTCCAATGGCGGGACTGGGCATGACTGTGAGCGGAGCCGAGAAGAGCCGAGTACCCTCGGCTATGTGTATCTCTGCGCGATCGCTCCGGAGATCAGCGGAGATCGATGGGGGATCGGCGTATAACACGCACCCACGATTTTCCCCTGATTTTAAGAGGAAAAAAGTGCATGTTATACGCCGATAAATATGGTAAGTAAGATAGAAATGAACCATGCAAATCTCTTATGATCCCATTGTCTCGATACCACTGATGTAAACCCGAAGGGCCTGGTATGGACTGGTGGGGGGGGAACCCACACCGTTTTTTTACTTGATTTTTATCTATATTACCAAGAGCCAGCACTACATTACAGCCGCAAGCAAGCTTGAATTATATTTTTTCCTTTAGAAATGTGATTTTGCTGCGGGACTGTTAAACACATGAGACAGATGCGCCACTTTACAGGCAGACTAAGGGGACCCCCCTGGCACAATATTTAAAGGAATATTTAATTTTTATTGTTTCACTTTAAGCATTTTTAAAATCACTGCTCCTAAAAAAACGGTCGTTTTAACTTTTTTTTTGCATTGAAACATGTCCCCTGGGGCAGTACCCGGGTCCCCATACACTTTTTATGGCAATTACTTGCATATAGGCCTTTAAAATTAACACTTGATTTTTCATGTTCGTATCCTATAGACTTTAGCATTGTTTGCACTAATTTTTTGCCTGTTTGCATGTTCTGGTGCAAACCGAACCGGGGGGGGGGGGTGTTCGGCTCATCCCTAGTGTCACTGGTCAACAAAAAGTGTCACTTAGTGTCAGATTTGTGCGTCGCAATGTCGCAGTCCCTCTAAAAATCGCTGATCGCCGCCATTACTAGTAAAAATAAAAATGCTATAAATAAATCCCATAGTTTGTGGACGCGATAACTTTGCGCAAACCAATCAATATATGCTTATTGGGATTTTTTTTACCAAAAACATGTAGCAGAATACATATTGGCCTAAATTGATGGAGAAATCAGATTTTTTTACATTTTTTTTATTGAATATGTTTTACAGCAGAAAGTAAAACATATTATTTTTTTTTTCAAAATTGTCGCTCTTTTTTGTTTAATAGCGCACAGAATAAAAACCGCAGAGGTGATCAAATACCACCAAAAGAAAGCTCTATTTGTGGGGAACAGTGTTGCATAAACGCGCAATTACGTTAAAGTAGCACAGTGCCAAATTGCAAAAAATGCTCTGGTCAGGAAAGGGGCGAAACCTTCCGGAGCTAAAGTGGGTAGATGACAGGCCAACACACACTGCACTGCACACCTTCTGCACCAAGCCACACAGGAGGAGTGTGGTGCAGTGTGTTGGTTTACCATCTCAGCCTGCTCAATAAACTAACTGGACTGTCAAGACGTCACTGGTTCTTTTGGTTTGCAAGTCATGTGGGGCAGAAGCAGGCTCCTGGGACTTTTGCACCCGATGGTACTGTGGAGTGGAGAAATGATGAGCTTCAGAGTGGAGGGACATGTCTACATCCATCGTAAATAGGAAGACTTGAGGAAGACAAGAGACCTGGGGGGTTATTTTCGAAAGGCAGATCCACTTTGCACTACAAGTGCAAACTACAAGTGCAAAGTGCACTTGAAATTGCACTGAAAGTGCACTTGGAAGTGCAGTCCCTGTAGATCTGAGGGGGACATGCAAGGAAAATAAAAAACAGCATTTTAGCTTGCACATGAATGGATAATAAAATCAGCAGAGCTTCCCCTCATTTTAGAACTACCCCTCAGATTTACAGCGACTGCACTTCCAAGTGCACTTTCAGTGCAATTTCAAGTGCACTTTGCACTTTTATTTTGCACTTGTAGTGCAAAGTGGATTTGCCTTTCATGAATAACCCCCAATGTGTTTGTTTGTAATGTGTGTTGCCCTTCCATGTGCACCCTAATGCTAAGGCTAGTTATAGGTTGGGATGGTTGACACTTTTATGTGCATTTGGTTGAATTTAGTGCTGGGACGCGCTGAATGCCTTCACTGCCATAGTACTCTTGCTGGGTGTCACATGTGTCCCTGTGCCTTTAAGGAGGGATGGGCTCCCTCCAGGCACACCTACCTTTAATTTATTCAGTGCTAAATGTGCACCTATATAGAAGACTCTCAGTCTAGGTTCACACCTATGCAGCTGTGTTTGATGTGTTTTTTCAGGCACGTTTTTCAGTGCATTTTGTGTTTTTAAAGCAGCGTTTTTATGCGTATTTGCATGCAGTTATCATGCATTTTGTGGTTTAATTTTTTAAAATGTTCTCTTTAAATGCACTGTAAAATGCTTCCATAGCAACCAATGTGTCATCAGCTGTCAGCAGGGAGCCGCCATCTCCCCCAATGTCGTCTCTCCCGATGCCGTCTCTCGCCGTGCCCGTGCCCTCGCCTTTTTCAGCTACCATTTTCCTCCCGAGCTGTCATCTCCTGGTGTCGTCGTCTTCTTCCTCCTCCTCCTCACAGAGCCCCCCTGCCCAAAGCACCTGTACCCCCCATATGTTGAGGGCATGCAGACTGGTTTGGTTCGGAGGGGGGCGCTCGCTCGTCCCCTTCCTTTCCTGACCTGCCGGGCGGCATGCTCGGATAATGGTCTGGTATGGATCTTGGGGGGACGCCTTTTTTTTATTTTGGCGTGGGGGGCCCCCCTGAATCCATACTAGACCCGAAGGGCCTGGTATGAAGCTGGGGGGAACCCACGCCATTTTTTTCATGAATTTTTTTTGCTGGCAAATGTAATCTTTTTTTCAATTCAGCTTTTAGCGGGAATCTGCTATGGACACGGCGGCAGGAAAAATATAAAAATAGCTCCAAATGGTGTAGGACAATCAATAAGATTTATTTAGGATCATACATCAAATGAACAGATGTAGTGGGAATAAAATGTGATCAGATAATAGTAGTATAAAAGCAATGTGGGAGGCATAAGATAAGTAACCCGACACGTTTCGACACAAGAGGTCATCAAATTTCTTGTCCCTGTATTTTTGATGCTTTTTGATGCATTTAGCATCTTTTTACAATACTGAGACCAGTTGATTGTCCCTGCCTCTTCCAGTCATTGAGACTGATATCGAGGCTTGGAAGGCAAGCTGCTGGCCTCACTTCTGGTCCCACCATGATAGGGGAAGGAGATGATTACACATCATTAAGAATTAGTTTATAAATACAGCAGCAATGTGGGGAGGCAAGAGATATGCCCCAGATGATGACCTCTAGTGTCGAAACACGTCGGGCTTGCTTATCTTAAGCCTCCCACATTGCTTTTATACTACTATTTTCTGATCACATTTTATTCCCTCTACATATGTTCATTTGATGTATGATCTTAAATAAATCTTATTGATTGACCTGCACCATTTGGAGCTATTTTTATATTTTTCGTGCATTGTGGCCTCTGATGTGAATGTCCACCACCACGGCTGTCCTCTGGATTGACCCTTTGGTTGGCTCATCGTTGCTGTCCTGTCGTATGGTTCAGGGTCCAGGAACCTATCATCCGGCTTCATTTGGCTTCTCCATCTACACCATACCAGAGCGCTAGGAAGTAAGCATTTAGAGCCCGTTTGACTCACTGCCGTATGGTAGGTGCGTCCACCTCATCTGGTAAGAGTATTTCATCTTTTCCATTTAAAAATCGCTTTGAAGTCTCTACATGTATTGCAGTTATTTGATTTGAATACCAGCCATTCATCGCTTTTGGAAGTGGACCCTCCCTTTTATCACTTTTTGGACTTTGGTGTTTATTTTTTGGAAATACACACCATTTTTGCCCTGTTGCTTTTTAGTGGACTTTCATTTTTTCATGCATTTAGGTGCACTCACTGTGTTTTAGCACCTTTGCACATGCACACAGGTTGAGTGGTTCATTATCACTCTTCTTTCATTCATATTGCGATTTTTATCACTGTGCACTTCACAGCGCACAGATGCATTCACTTGTACAATTTCACCATTTAGCGCTACACTAATTTTTTGCATATTTTCAAACAAGCTATCATACGAATACAGTTTACAGTCTCGAAACTCATACTACTAGACCTTTCAGCTGCCTTTGATACTGTTGCTCATCCCCTTGATCTAAAAAAAAATCCTCTCTTGACCTTCAAGACCCTGCTCTTTCCTGGTTCTCCTCCTACCTATCACAGTGTTCCTTCAGTGTGACCTGTAATTCCGTCTGCTCTTCTCCACAACTTCTTCTTTCTGTAGGGGTCCCCCAAGGTTTTATTCTTGGACCCCTTCTCTTCTCTATTTACACTTCCTCCCTTGGTTACATGATAAACTTCCATGGCTTCCAATACCTCTGTGCGGATGACACCCAAATCTATCTCTCTACTCCTCACCTCACTCCTTCAGTCTCCTCTGACATATCAGTATGCATTTCACACCACTTCCTCAAACTCAATCTTTCCAAAATTGAGCTCATAATATTACCTCCCGCCCCCTCCCCTGACTTCTCCACCAAGATCAATGGCACAACTATAAGTCCCTCCCTGCATGTCAGACTGTTAGGCATAATCTTGAACTCACCTTTCCTCCCTACATCCAATCACTATCCAGATCTTGTCACCTAAACCTCCATAACATCTCAAACATATGCCCCTTTTTAACCGATGAAACCATTCAGCAACTAAATCATTTCCTTGTTATTTCTCATCTTGACTATTGCAACTCCCTCCTCTTAGGCCTACCTCTATGTAGGCTATCCCCCTTCAGTCTATCATGAAGGTTGTAGCCAGATTCATTCATCTAACCAACCACTCAGGGTCTGCCACCCCTCTCTGCCAATCCCTCCACTGGCATCTGATTGCTCAATTATTAAAATTCGAAATATTATCAACAACATACAAAGCCATTTATAACTCTACTCCAAGCTACATCACCAATTTTGTATTAATATATTTCCCAAACCTCATTCACTGCTCCTCCCAAGACCTCTTGCTCCCTAGCTCTCTTGTCTCCTCCACCCATGCTCATCGCAGGACCTCTGCAGAACTGCTCCCATCTTCTGGAAATTCTCTCCCCCAGTCTGTGTGGCTAGCTCCTACTCTGTCCCCTTTTTGGCGATCCTGCCTTCAGCTAAGAACTGAATCCCTCACAGTTATTACCTTTTGTTCCACTTGCCACTCCCTAACAGATCATAAGCTCTCAGGAGCAGGGCACTCCTAACCCTCTTGTATTGAATTGTATTGTTGCTGTACTGTCTTCCTTTATATTGTAAAGCACTGAGAAAACTGATGGGGCTAGATAAATCCTGTATTAAAATAATAACTAGTGTATGACCAGCTAGATAAAAAAAAAAGATTTTTTTCAGGGTACTGCTTAGGCACAATAAACATTTCTAGATGTTCCATTTAACATGGCAAAGCCACAATTTTAAAGTTCAGGTCCATTTTAGAATATGCTTAGCAGTTCATCAGTTTCTGTATAGTGGAATTAAATTTAATTTTGCCTGACACATTTTAAATACGGTTTAAACCATTTGTAAATACAACAAATTAAAAGTGATAGCCTCCAAATAAACCTTGCTGAGCATTTTAGAACTATTTGTCAGTCTTGGCGAAAGCATGGAGGCCACAAAAACCTTTTTACTAAAATTCACTTGTCATTTTTGTGTTTTGACAGCTGTACCTTAGGAACACTTTTAGCGAGACAATTTAACCTTCTGTGCATTTTTATTATTCTGCCATTTATTATATGAAAGCTGTACACTAGAAATTTTTCAGCTGTTCAGAACTGGTAGAATATTTATAACTGACCTTAGAAAGAACCAGTTGCAATTGGGCTTACACACAGATCGTAATCATTCCCTTTTATTAGAAGCCAAAGTGTATTACAATATACCAATATCAGTTTATTGGTATTAGCTGACTAACTAATGTTTTCTCCCAAATTTTAAAGGTCATCTTAAAAAAAAAAAAAAAAAAAAGCCCAGTCTCTCCTGCCAGGTACGCATTATAAGAAAGACAGGTTCAACTGATATTGGCAGAAATAAACCAAACACATAACAAGACCAGTCCATGCATTTTATTCAGCAAGGCCAAAAACACAGTTTAAATGCAGAGGTCTATTTACAGAAAATCGCATCAAACTAACGAAACTGACTGAGCCACTAACTAAACTACAGTCAGTTCCCCAATAGGGATGAGTGAACGGTTCGGGCCAAGCCCGAGCATAAGTTTGGGCTGAACTTTTGTTGTTCGGACGTTTGGCGAAAGGCCCCCCGAACCGACCGTAATGCATTGAGGAGCTGAACAGTGCATTGCAAGCCCTGATAGGCTGAAGCAGTGAAAAACAGAGCACTGTCAGATTCATGATTGGACATTGTCATCATGACTTTATCCAATCATGGCTCATTCCCGCCCCACAGTATAAAAGTATTCTTTCAATGGCAGCCATTTTCAGTGTGATTTTGGTGTGGAGAGAGATAGAACACAGCTCTGTTCAGTGCTATTAGATAGTTACTATGCTATACTGTGCTTTTTTGCTTCAATTGTCAGTGTAGAATATTAATTTAGTGTCAGTCTAGGGACAGTGTGAGTGTAGTGAGGAGGACCATCATTCAGCTTTGCATAGCGTGCAGCTAGAATAGGGACAGCTCAGATAGTTTCAGTGTAGTGTAGTGAGACCGTGTCAGTAATCTTGACATTAGTGTTGACATTAGTTAGAGTAGGGACAGTTCAGATAGTATCAGTGTAGTGTAGTGACGGTTGAATGCCATTTACTTCTGTGTACATTACTGCCAGTTTAACGCCATATAATTTTGTGTGCATTACTGCCAGTTTAACGCCATATAGTTTTGTGTGCGTTACTGCCAGTTTAACGCCATATAGTTCTGTGTAAGTTACTGCCAGTTTAATGCCATACAGATCTATGCGTCACTGTACGTTTGGTGCATTTATATTGCAGTATACTATAATGTATCCATGGAGTGTGTCTGTGTAGTGTGAGTACTCAAATTAAAGTGCGCCAAACACCACTTTACATTGATTAAAGTGCATCTACGTACAGATTTCCACTTCTTCTTTACATTTGCCTTTAAGCTCCACCCCTCCCTCCCAATAATGTCTGGGAGCACAACAAGGAGAGGCAGACGATCCATTGGCACTGTAAGGGAGCCAGCATAAAATGTGTCCACAGGCAAAGGTGGACGTGGTAGTCAGTCCTGAGACAGGGCATTATTTCCACTGTTTAATGAGTTTGCCCGTGCTATCCAGCCACAGCATGCAGAGGAGGTGGTGGACTGGCTTGCTAAACCTTCCTCATCCTCCTCATCCTCTGTCATGCAAGCAGAGACAAGTGTGCAGTCCCCTGCAGTTGCCAGAGTGGATAAACCTGCCTCCTTGTCCACATTTATTCCTGCCATAGCCCCAACATCAGCCATGGAGGAGTCAGCTGAGTTATTTGACCACAGCATCAGCCACTTTCTCCTTGATGATGCCCAGCCATTACTGGTTTCAGATGTTGGTTCTGAGGTTGAGGATGACAGGAACATAAGCCTAGACAGAGGGGAGAACACTGGTAGACAAATTGGCATTCATGTTTCCCCAGCTGGAGCGTATTGCCAAGTTGTCTCCAGTGGTAATGATGATGGAGGAGATGGTGATGATGATCAGGTCACTGATGCAACTTGGGTGCCAGATAGAGCAGAGGAGGAAACTGAAGGTGAGACGGCACAACCCCAAGGAGGCCAACATCAAGAAAGAGTAGAGAGCAGCCACCCTATTCCATCACATTCTGCAGCTGTTATCTCCCGGCCCACTTCCCAAAGCTCAGCTGTCTGGGCCTTTTTCAGCACATCTGCAGCAGATCGCACTGTTGCTATCTAAAAACTGTGTCTCAGGCACATCAAACATGGCAGAAACAACACCAGCCATTCTGGTACCACATGCTTAATTAGGCATTTAACGTCCAACCATTCAGCCCATTGGCAAGAACATCTAAAAGCCACACAAAAAAGGCACAAATCTGTCCCTCCTCCTCCTCCTTCTTACCCACTTCAGTCTGCCCCTGATATACTGAGTCATTACCTCTCAGCAGCCTCCACTGACAGGGATGATGGTATAGCACAGGGTGTCCCAGGTCCTAGCAGCACATCTGCCAGCAGCAGGGAATGTTCTTGCATCGTTGGGCAAGCCAGTCAGCCGTAAAATCCACTTTACTGCTGGCACATGGTCCAGCAAGCATGAGCAGGGACGATGTATTTCGTTCACAGCACACTAGGTAACGCTGCTTGCAATTCAAAAGGATACAGGACAGGGCCCGGTGCTGCAGCTTTTTGTTCCCCCATGTCTCCATACAGGTGGTTGTGATGATGTCAGACCTGTGAGCTCTACCCCCTCCTCTTCCTCCGCCGCCTCCATGCCCTCCTCTGCAGAATTGTCCTATGAACATCAGGTACCCCCTAAGTGTTCAAAGGGCTATTCCATGAGTCAGGCTAAAAGGTGCCATGCAGTGCTTCAGCTGGTGTGTTTAGGGGACAGGAACCACACTGGAGCAGAGATACTTGCAGCTCTGCAGGGACAGGCCCAGAGGTGGTTTACACCACACCAGCTGGAGCCAGGAATGGTGGTGTGCGATAATTGCTCAAACCTCCTGTCCATCCTTAGAAAGAGAAAGTTGACACATGTGCCATGCCTGGCACATGTCCTCAATTTGGTGGTGCAGTGTTTCCTCAATATGTACCCAGGGTTGCAAGAGGTGCTAAAGCTGGCCAGAAGAGTCTGTAGCCATTTCAGGTGGTCATACACAGCCAGTGCTCGGTTGGCTGAAAATCAGCAGGAATTCCACCTACCCATAAACCGCCTGATTTGTGACATGCCCACTAGGTGGAACTCGACTTTGGCAATGCTGCAGCGGCTATACATGCAGCAGAGGGCCATCAACAAGTACCTGTGCAAATACAACACGACGACAGGCTCAGGCCAGCTTTTTTCCCCACGCCAATGGCTGATCATTAAGAATGCATGCACTGTATTGTCACCATTTGAGGAGGCCACAAGGATGCTGAGCCGTGACAGTGCATGCATCAGTGAAACAATCCCTGTTATGTTCCTGCTGGAGCAGACTCTGCGTGGCATTATGAATAGGGCACTGGAGGCATAGCAGCAGGAGGAAGAGGACTTCCTTTCCTCTCAAAGCCCACTTTATCCAGACACCATCATTCCTATGTTACAGAACACACAGGAGGAGCGAGGGGAGGAGGATGAGAAGGAGAATTCTGGCGCTTTTATAGGCTTCGAAGTAGAGACATGCGTCAATATGTAAACGATGACTTTCCAACCCCAGGACCCTTGGGAGTAGTACGTGGCTGGGAGGAGGAAGTTCCAGGTGCTGTCATCCTGAGTGACCCCGAGGAGTCTGCTTCTCAAGCCTCTGCAAATTTTAGGAACATAGGCAACCTCATGCTTCAAAGCCTGCGAAAGGACCCAAGAATATGTGGCATAAAGGAGAAGGATGATTACTGGTTGGAGACCCTCCTTGACCACCGTTATAAGGGGAAGGTCTCAGAACTCATCCTGTCCCCACAGAGAGTGCAGAAGATGAATTCTCTTGAGGACATGTTAAAGAGGATTTTATTGAACGTTTTTCCTGACTCCAGTAGGTTACAGTGTCGTGAAAAATGTAGTTTTGAGTTTTCTGTTGGTCAAGAGAGGAGCTTTGGAGAAGGCGTCTGCCTAAATGAGGCATTTCGGAATTTTTTTAGCCCTCGCTGCCTAGGGCTGTCAGCTTCCACATCCCATCGGCAGCGTCTGCATCACATGGTAGACGATTACCTCAGGGCCAAAACAAAGATGGGAAGCTTTCCAGCTGACTATCCACTGACTTATTGGGTCACGAGAATAGACCGCTGGCCAGAACTTGCCCAGTATGCTATTGAGTTGTTGGGCTGGCCTGCATCCAGCATGCTTTCAGAACAGGCATTCAGTGCCGGAGGAGGTTTCATCATAGAACGTGCCTGTCCACAGACTAGCTATGAAGCCCCTGATGCTGATGTCACTGATTAAGTCTTTTTGGGATATGGAATCTCTGCAGGTCTTCGAGGCTGCCTAGCTTTGAGGGTGTTCAATCATTTCATCTGGAAGAATGTTTTTGGTATAGGTTTCATGGGCACACTTAACACCCAAAGACCAATTTGTCAGCACCTGTTTGACAGGTGCATATCATTGCAATTTTTTTTTGCCTTCATCAAGAGCACAACTATAGGGTTACAGTGGGAAGGCATCACCGACAACCAAAGACCAATTTTTCTGCACTTGTTTGACAGTTGCATATCATTGCAATTTTTGACAGCAAGGCCAATTCTTGCTTTCATCAAGAGTACCTCTATAGAGTTACGGTGATAAGGCGCCCCCGACACCCAAAGAGTAATTTTTATGCACCTGTTTGATAGGTGCATATCATTGCAATTTTTTACAGCAAGGTCAATTCTTGCTTTCATGAAGGTTACCTCTATACGGCTACGGTGGGAAGGCGCCACCGACACTCAAAGACCAATTTTTCTGCACCTGTTTGACAGGTGCATATTATTGCAATTTTTTACAGCAAGGCCAATTCTTGCTTTCATCAAGAGTACCTCTATAGGGTTACGGTGGGAAGGCGCCACCGACAACCAAAGACCAATTTTTACGCACCTGTCACTTCTATACAAAGTGACACCAGAATGTAGCCAAAAAATCTTGTTCCCAGTGCACTACATTGTGGCCTCATCATACACACTGGCTTCTCAGCTGTTGCTGGGCAAAATAAAGGCAGCTTGCAGGGAAAATATCATTTTTTTGGCTTTATAAATGCAATTATTGCTGCAGCAGATTCTAGACATGGTACAGATCTGCCACTTTACAGGTAGACTAAGGGGACCCCCCAGGCACTATTTGGGAAGGAATTTTTCATTTTTATGCTTTCACTTTAAACATCAAAAAATCACTGCACATTTAAAAATGACGTTTTTCACAAACTTTTTTTATTGATACATGTCCCCAAGGGCAGGACCCGGACCCGGACCCGGACCCCTATAACAATTGTATGCCCAATTACTTGCATATAAGCATTCAAAATGGGCACTTTTGATTTTTGACGTTCGGGTCCCATTGACTTTAACCGGTTCCCAACCATGTCACGCAGATATACTGCGGCACAATGGCTCTCCTAGGCGAAATCCCTTATGGGTACGTCCTACCCTTTTTCGGCCAGCAGAGGACGCGCCTGCTGCATGGCGGGGGACCCGATGTGCGTTGCCGGCAGGCACGAGCACCGCCGACCACACATGATCGCGTGCACAAGCGGCAGCACAGATTTGTGTGTGTAAACTCACAAATCCCTGTGAGGCTGAGGAGAGGAGTCATATCTTTTGTTCCTACTTAGTAGGAGAAACGATATGTCTCCTCCCTTAGTCAATCCTATCCCCATACAGTTAGAACACACTGAGGGAACACACAATTAATCCCTTGATCGCCCCCTAGTGTTAACCCCTTCCATGCTAGTGACATTTACACAGTAATCAGTGCATTTTTATAGCACTGATTGCTATATAAATGCCAATGGTCACAAAAGTGTCAAAAGTCTCCAATCTGTCCGTCGCAATGTCACAGTACCGCAAAAAAAAAATCGCAGTTCATCGCCATTACCAGTAAAAAAAAAAATAAAATTGCCATAAAAACGCCATAACTCTTTCCCATAGTTTGCACAAACCAATCAATATAGGCTTATTGCAATTTTTTTACCAAAAATATGTAGAAGAATATATATTTGCCTAAACTGATGAAGAATTTTTTTTTTTAATTGTTGGGGATATTTATTATAGCAAAATTTTTTTCTCTCTTTTTTTGCTTATAGCGCAAAAAATAAAAACCGCAGAGGCGATCAAATCCTATCAAAAGAAAGCTCTATTTGTTGGAAAAAAAGGACACAAAATTTGTTTGGGTACAGCGTTGAATGACCGTGCAATTGTCAGTTAAAGTGACGCAGTGCCAAATTGTAAAAAGTGCTCTGGTCAGGAAGGGGGTAAAATCTTCTGGGGCTGAAGTGGTTGGGTTCGATATTCGGATCCAAACTTTCGCAGTCTTTGAAAGTTCTGGTGTGAACCTAACAGGGGTCCATTTGGCCCATCCCTATTCGCCAAAACAAACACATGTACCATTATTAGGAGAGAGAGAGAGAGAGAGAGAGAGAGAGAGAGAGAGAGAGAGAGAGATCACATTTCTAAAGGTCTGTGGACAGTTCCAGGTCTCAGAGATGAGCACTAAGGACACCTAGTTATCATGTACCTAGTAGAGACTGGAACATTGTGGGGGCTTCTCTTGCACCTCCTGCCCAGCATTCCTGAAGGTGGAGACAGAAAGTGTGAAGGCACAGAGTGGCATGCTAGCTGGCTGACTGTAACTGCACTGCAGGTGTGTGGAATCATAAGCCACAGTCCTAGTAGGTAGGTAGTAGTACATGAAACTGGAGCACAAGCCAAGGTTAATAACAGCTGGGGAGCGTGGGACTGACAGGGCAAGTGCAGGGAGAAGGCCAAGGTCGGTAACAGTCAGGCAAAGCAGTACAGAATTGGGAAGCAGAAAACAAGTCCAGTCATTAAGCCGAGGTCAAAGGTATTTAGATTAGCAGAGTTGAGGCAGAGGCAAAGTTCAAGGTGAAGCCAGGCCATACACAGATAAGCAAATGCAACAGATCAGGTTTAGGGAACACTTGAATGAGCTGAAATCCATTCAGCAACTTGGTCTTTTGATCCTGTGAATCCGGTTTACCTTACATTAGTTGAACAATTAAAGCGCTCCACAATGGAATAACTCAACCCTAGATAAGAAAACTTGAACAAGTGACAAGTCGCCTTATTTGATAATCTGAATGTTCAGTCCTAAATTGTTATAACTGGGCGGGTTTTAACTTTTCTGCTTGAACCAAGCAATGCAAATTAAGATAAATAAAAGACAGTTGCAAATCTTTCAGAATTGAGCCTGTATAATTATAACAATTCAAAATAAGCTATATGAGGACATTTTATTGTCTAGCTTAGAATCAGTCCATCTTTGAACACTTTCATTGTTTTTTGATTCTGTTATGATGGTCCATTATTACCTATAGTTGACTTAAGAGAAGATGTAATGTCTTGCATCATTGCTTCTGTTTTACACCAGTCCAGCCTGTATCAGCCTCTACCTTGGGATCAGGCCTGGACCACCCACAAGGTGACCTAGGCAACTCCACGTTCCATGTCATTCAGGTAGTTCTCCTCTTTCCAAGGGTAATCTACTATACAACTCCAAGTCCCAAGAATCTTGGGACTTGGAGTTATATTGAGAAAATATTTATATTGAGAAAAGTACAATGGAGGATGAAGGAGAGCTTACAGTTTATTAAGTTATATTCGTGAATCTGAATTAGTAATTCAGGATGTTTTCAGTATACATACATTGCTAGAAATTGCACCATGCATGCATTGCAACAAAGTGCATAGGATTCTATGTACGTTTATGGTATACAGGAGGCTAAAAAGCTTATAGTCAGGATGCTGCTGAAAGTAATGACGGTTGCTTGGGAAGGGAGCCATACAGTAATTAACCTGCTTTCGGCCTTTTTTTATCTTAATCTGGCTCTGCTGGGAATCATTCTGGTGTCATCTGCCAGTACTGTAACCAAGGATGCAAGCTTACACAGACAGCATCTACAGTATACTGAGTGCACTTCAAGGCAGCAATATAGAACCTTTAATGCACATTTTCTATTTCATCCGTTTCAGTTTTTTCACCAAAAGAGGAAAACACGACAATACTTTCTGGTAACAAAATGTACAGGTGTACAAAGTAACAATAATGATAGGTATAAAGAAGTGCTTAAGAGCAAAGTGTCCCTCAATACACAGTAAAATCGAACAAAATGTTTTGCAAATTCAGGTCTAACATTAGTCTTTATTCACAGTTATAAACCCGTCTGGGCTCAATTAAACAAGGGAGTGCTTATAATTAAATGTCATGGATAAGTAGTCCTATAGCCAAATTCAAATACAGGACCCAATCACTCCCCTGTTCAGGAAGGTGGAGAGAAAGAACCCCGCAGTGGGAAATTCAGGATAAGATGGAGATATGAGTATAAGGTCCTGCTAAAAGAACAATACATATATAAGCACCATGTCACACAATGCATAACTGATAAATGAAATAAGTGACCGTCTGAGTACTAAAAAAAAAAAAAAAAAAAAAAAGAAAAGACACAGGTATAGGGCTAAGAAAGAAAGTACAGGAAGAAATGGGGGGGGGGGGGGGGGGAGAGAAAAAGGGGGTAACTGAAGGATACCTGTCCAGGAGCCCGCATCCACCCAGTCTCCAGTCCGTCACTATTCACAGTAGCTGTAGGTAAGGCAACCAAGGGTTCCAAACTTTAGCAAACAGTGATTGCTTATCTCGGAGTGTGCTGACAATTTTTTCATTAAGCATAATCATTTGTGTTTCAACAAAGAAAAATCAACCACAGGGCTCTTCCAAGCCATGGCAATCGCTATCTTAGCCGTCAGGAATATTAAACAAATTAATGTTTGAGCATGGTTGGGGGTATTGTTGACTGGTTCGTTAAGAAGGGCGACCCAGCATTCTTCATCATATTTACTGTGGTTATGGAGGATCAGGGAGTGAGCTCGTATCCAGAAGCATCGAACTTTAGGGCATGCCCCCACACATGTAGGACTGTTCCTACCTGACCACATTTCCAGAAGCACAAGGGAGAGAATTCAGGGTACATTTTCAACAATCTTTGTGGAACCAAGTACCATCTAGAGCAGCCATTTTCAACCAGGGTGCCCAGGCACACTTGGGTGCCTTCAGGTTCTTTAGGAGTGCCTTGACAAAATACCAAAAAATGTTATACAAGACAGCGGGTGGATCAAGCCTGCCTTTTAGTTACACAAAGCCACAGGTTTTCATTGTGCACCATTACAATGACATCATCGAATGATAAGGAGGAGGTACCTGCCCAGCATCCTTGTTTGCCCCCTCTGTTAACACTAGGGTTACATTAGCTGAGTGAGAGAAACTGATGGAGAAGAGAAACTTTGGAATACTAATCAGTACCAGTGTGCAAAGGTGTATTTGCTTTGGAAGAATAAATCACCTCTAACGTTAAGTGTCCGATGTGTGTAGATGTGGCTGCATTATGTAATACTATTATATATTCATTTTAGAATGGGGTGCCTCGAAATTGTGCATAATTTTAAAGGGTGCCTTGACTGACAAAAGGTTGAGAAACACTGGTCTAGAGTATACGTTATATCCAGCCTCAACATAGGCTACATTTATAATTCCTTTATGAAAACATAGGGTCCAAGCCCTCCAGGACTCCTCATCAATTTCCTCTCCTAAATCCATTTCCCATGCCAAATTGTGGGTCAATTTGGATGGTGTGCTAAGGAATACCTTATACAGCAGTGAGATGCCCCCTTGTTGAACTGTATCTTGAAAGCATCTATGTTCAAGCAGCGTTCTTAAAGTGATATCAGAGCAAGGTACTTGTCTGGAGGGATTGCAAGTAATGTAAAATTTGTTGTAGCTGAAAGTGTTCTGAAGAGGGCATCTCAAGCTGTTAAACAAAATAGGAGGAAGGGTGTCTATAGTGCACATTTTCATGCTTCTATCAGATCAGGAGCTAGAAGATGCTACATCTCCTTTAAAGGGTAAGTTCACCTTTGGACACTTTGTTTTTTTTCTAAATTCCAGTTCCCCTATGCACCAATATTAACATTCATGTACTTTTTTTGCAAATATCAAAGCTTTCCATTAAATCTAGAGTCACATACTTTTCTTGTCTAAATCCATGTTTCCAGACGTTTCCATTAGTAATGTCTTATTCCTAATCAGACATTAGGTCATGACACAGGAAGGAGTTGACCAGCTGACCTCATTAGCAAACATCCTGCATCATCCACCCTCCCATTCCCAGCTGAAAGTTTTTTTTTTAAATGAAATGCAATCAGTGATCACCCTTCTCACTAAATAGACAATCGGATTGCAGTGTCTGGCCATCTTTATCAGCTTCCTGACCAACCACCGCAGTTTTACTACGGCAAAATGGCAAGTAGTATTTAGAACCGATCAGTCTCCAGGCCAATCATTTCTGGCCTGGACCTGCTGATCGGTTCTGATGAATGAATTCCTCCCCTGCCTGTGTAAGTGTAAAGACAGACAGGGGAAGTGATGTCATCTCCCCTTGTGGAACTCTTTTCCGTTCCAGAGAGAGGACATCCAAATGTGAGTTGCACCAACACTACACTGACACAGTACAAATAGGCACACATTTCACCCCCCGATCGCCCCCCAGTTAACCCCTTTACTCCCTGTGTCACCCAGTGCAGTTTTCATATTTTTCTTTGATCACTGTACTGGTGTTATTTGTGAAACTAATCAGCATTAGGGTACTTAGTAGTAGCCCCAGATAGGTCTAGGGGACCCCCCCTAAACCCTCCTAATAAAGGTTTAACCCCTTGATCACCCCCTGTCACCAGTGATCACTGTATTAGTGTTATGGGTGACGCTGGTTAGCTAGTTAATTTTTTATAGCGTCAGGGCACCCGCCATATATTACTCAATAAAGGTTTAGCCCCCTGATCACCCGCAGGTGTCATAAGTTAGGTTTTAGTGTCAGTCAGGGTCTGCGTCACCCCAGGCAGCGTCAGATTAGTGCCAGTAGTGCTAACACGCACGCACCATACACCTCCCTTAGTAGTATAGTGTCTGAACGGATTCCCAAAAATGCAGCGTTAGCAGGATCAGCCCAGATACCTGCTAGCATGCAAACTAACAGTTTTTTTGGTAGTGTTTGAAGCAATCGCTGACAGTCAGGTGCTCTTTTTTCCTTTGAGTCTCACTAGTGTACCTGTATATTTAGAGGTCAAAATGTCCAATCGAAGGTACACTAGTGAAGAGGCCTACACATTTCTGAGCATGACAGATGATAGTGAAGATGAACTCACCCATCTGTCAGATTCAGGCTCAGAATACGAACCTGTAGACAGCAGCGGCACCCTGACAAATAGCTCTGATGGAGTAGTGGTCCCTGCCAAGGTTAGGCGGACCCAACCCCGTTCTTCTGCTGTTGTTGAGGTGCAAGAATTGCAGGGCTTTCGTATGGAGCAGAGAGCCAGTACTAGTGCCACTCATCCTTCTGGAGAACTGGCAAGCACCAGCGGCCTAGTACATCCTGGTCGTACATCCAGCACTGCAGTAACACGTGGTGATGTAGCGAGTCCCATAAGTGCAGTTCAAGCTGGTGAGGTGGTTAGCATAACTAGTGTCTCGCAGCCACCAAGAAGACAAAGACAGGCCCATGGAGCCCATAGTGCCTTTCCTGCTGTATTCGCCAATCCGAATTGGGTACCCACAACTTCTGCAGCACCCGTACTTCCCCATTCACTGGCCAACCCAGAATTCAGGTGGAAACAGTTGATCTTATGTCACTTGATTTTTATTCGCTGTTTTTCACGGAAGAGCTCTATAGATCTATTGTGGACCAAAGCAAATTGTATGCTGGTCAATTCATCGCCGCTGATCCCCAGTTGACCCTTGCCAGAGATTGGAGACCTATTACGGTCTCCAAATTTAAGACCTTTCTGGGCCTATCCCTCCTCATGGGCATAACTAAAAAAAGCGAGTTGCAGTCATATTTGTCCACTGACCCAATTCACCATATGCCCATGTTCTCTGCCTCCATGACCAGGACACGATACGAGCAGATCTTGCGGTTCATGCATTCAATGACAATAAACTCTGTCGTCCTCGGGGTGACCCTGAATACAATTGGCTCTACAAAATTCGGCCCCTCATAAACTACTTCAACCAGCAGTTTGCAGCCTTGTTTACTCCCGATCAAGTTGTCTGCATTGATGAATCCCTGATTACTTTTTCTGCCCTCTTGTCATTCAAACAGTATCTTTCCAGCAAGCATGCCAGATATGGGGTCAAGATGTATAAGCTCTGTGACAGGGCAACAGGCTATACATATCGTTTTATGCTTTTCAAAGGAAGAGATAGTTACGTAGAGCCGAAGAACTGCCCAGACTACATAGGGAGCGCTGGTAAAATTGTGTAGGACTTGGTGTCACCCTTATTCGGAAAGGGGTACCACTTGTATGTGGACAGTTATTACACGAGCATGCCACCTTTTAGTCACTTGTTTGATGGAATTGGAGCATGTGGCACTGTGCGATCTAATCGCTGGGGCTTACCCCAGCGGCTTGTGGATTCCTGTCTTAGGCTGGGGGAGATAGCCTGCTTGAAGTGTAATAATTTGCTCGCTTTGAAGTGGAGGGATAATAAGAATGTTTTCGTTCTGCCCTCCTTTCACGCAGACATGACGGTCCAAATTCAAACGGTGACTGGTGTTGTGGAGAAACCCCTCTGTGTCCACGAACATAACCTTAATATGGGAGGGGTGGACCTCAACGACCAGTTGTTGGCGCCATACCTAATTGCCCGTAAGGATCAGACGCTGGTATAAATAAGTGTCTGTATATTTATTCCAATTGGCTCTGCTGAATGCTTATGTGCTATGCAAAGCTTCAGGACGATCCCTCCTTAAATTCCAGGAAGAGAGCATCACAGCCCTTTGATACTATTTGATACCAACTGTGATAGGTAGTGAGGAAGTGAAATCATCATTTTAGGCCCTTAGAAAGCCTGAAGGCGGTGATTGGTTTTCAGGGTCCTGTACACGGCTAGGCTCCCAAAAAGTCTCATGTGGTATCACTATACTCAAGAGAAGCAGCAGAATGTATTTTGGGGTGTAATTCCACATACAACTATGGCATGTGTGGGCAATATATCATATTTTGTGACAACTTTGTGTAATTTTTTTTTTTGTCATTTTTCAATCACTTGTGACAAAAAATAAAATATTCAATGGGCTCAACGTGCCTCTCAGCAATTTCCTTGGGGTGTCTAATTCCCAAAATGGGGTCATTTGGGAGGGGGGGTCGTACTGCCCTGCCATTTTATCACTTCAATAAATGAGATAGGCAGTCATAAACTAAAAGCTGCGTAAATTCCAGAAAATGTACCCTAGTTTGTAGACGCTATAACTTTTGCGCAAACCAATAAATATACGCGTATTGACATTTTCTTTACCAAAGACATATGGCTAAATAGATTTTGGCCTAAATGTATGACTAAAATTGAGTTTATTGGGTTGTTTTATAACAAAAAGTATAAAATATCATTTTTTTTCAAAATTTTTAGTCTTTTTCCGTTTATATCGCAAAAAATAAAAATCACAGAAGCAATCAAATACCATAAAAAGAAAGCTCTATTTGTGGAAAAAAGGGACGCAAATTTAGTTTGGGTACAGCATTGCATGACCACGCAATTACCAGTTAAAGCAGCGCAGTGACAAATTGTAAAAAGTGCTCTGGTCATTGAGCAGCCAAATCTTCCGGGGCTGAAGTGGTTAAACAAGTACATAGGAGGGAGTGGACAGAAACACTCAGCTGTCAAGCCTCATCCACAACTCTGCATAGCGGGAACTCTCATTCCCACATGCGTTTTTTGGGGGTTTTTTTTGCAAGGTGGGGGGCGTTTTGGAGCATTTTCACTCATTACACATAGGGCAGTCCATCCACCTGAATGGGCTGTCCTACACACAACAATTGCCCCAAAGAAGCTTCGGAACTTTTTTTTTAGAGTGGAGCTTGGTGCGTTTTTTACTAAGGATGAGCCGAACACCCCCGGTTCGGTTTGCACCAGAACATCCGAACAGGCAAAAAATTTGGACGAAGAAACGAACACCGTTAAAGTCTATGGGACACGACCATGAAAAATCAAAAGTGCTCATTTTAAAGGCTTATATGCAGGTTATTGTCCTAAAACGTTTTTGGGGACTCGGGTCCTGCCCCAGGGGACATGTATCAATGCAAAAAATAGTTTTAAAAATGGCAGTTTTTTTCAGGAGCAGTGATTTTAATAGTGCTTAAAGTGAAACAATAAAAATGAAATATTCCTTTAAATATTGTGCCTGGGGAGTGTCTATAGTATGCCTGTAAAGTGGATCATATTTCCCGCGTTCAGAACAATACCACAGCAAAATGACATTTCTAAAGGAAAAATTGTCATGTAACACTGATCGCGGCTGTAATGAATTGTAGGGTCTTGGCAATATAGATGAAACTCATTGAAAAAAATGGCATGGGTTCCCCCCCAGTCCTTTACCAGGCCCTTCAGGTCTGATATGGAAATTAAGGGGAACCCTGCGCCAAATTAAAAAAAAAATGGCATAGGGGTCCCTCCCAAAATCCATACCAGACCCTTATCCAATCACGCAACCTGGCAGGCCTTAGGAAAAGAGGGGGGGGGACAAGAGGGTACCCCCCTCCTGAACTGTACCAAGCCACATGCCCTCAACATAGGGAGGATGCTTGGAGTAGCCCCCCAAAGCTCCTTGTTCCCATGTTGATGGGGACAAGGGCCTAATCCCCACAACCTTTGCCCGGTGGATGTGGGGGTATGCGGGCGGGGGTCTTATCAGAATCTGGAAGCCCCCTTTAACAAGGGGACCCCCCCGATCCCGCCCCCCTATGTGAATTGGAAAGGGGTACATTGTACCCCTACCATTTCAAAAAAAGAGTGTCAAAAATAGTAAAAAAGACAGGAGATACTTAGGGACAAGTCCTTTATTAAAAGATAAAAAAAATAAAAATGTCCCATGATGTCCTTTCAACTTCTATCATGCCACTGACGAGCCGAAAAAAGAAAAAACTCCATGGGAGGCTCCCGCCGAGTGACGCTCCTTCTTGGTGACAGCTCTTATATAGCTGAGGGCGGGGCCACTCTGTGATGTAAACGGGTGACCCATTTACGTAATATTTACGTCACCCGTGACATACATTGGGTCTAAGCTATTTAACAAGAAAACACCAGTGCTACATAACTGACCAATCTGATTTCTTTAGGAATCATAGACCTGTAGAATGTTTAGTCAGAAGCCATGATTATAGCAGGGGCTGCAGTGACAAGATGGTTGGGGTCATCCCAAAATTATACAAAGTCAATCTCACCAGCCACACCAAAATCTTGCATAAAGATAGGATTTGTTATAAACTCCGGTCCAGTCACAAGACAATCCAATGTTTTAGGTCCACACAGAGTCCCTTTTTATTAAGGTAACCTGACACAAATTTCAGGAGACACATATAAAAAAGCAGTCATACCCAATGAAATGGGAGCTATTAGCGTTTAGAACATTTACATTTAGCCTAGTTTTTCACAAGTGGGAGGGACTTTCATGTCCTCGATAATGTCATTAACAACTCTAGTGGTTGTTAAATCAATCAGTAAAATCAGCACTGAAGGATTTGCAAAAAAATATGTAATTTGTTTTTGAAAATAGCAAACATATAAAGATGTGAAAATTGCAAAAATAGACTTTTTTGTTAACCTACCACAATATTCACTAAAATTTGTCCCTTTAAACAACAAATTAATAGATATATACAATTCTGAGAAAAATACAACTCAAGACAGCTTGAATGTTCAGTCCAAGCACTTGGAAACATCAAATATATATAATACAGTATTATCTAATTGGGATGTGACTGCAACAGGGCTACACGGCTGAACTGTAAAAGTACATTTTACACTCTCTCATCCCTCATCGATGACGATCATTTTCTCTGTAATTTTTCTTGTGATTTAATTTCATAAAACGCACCCAGCATGTCAGGAGATTCTATTAGACGTTGCACAGAGAAGTCAGGAATCCGAATCTTGCTGTTAAAAAAATATCCTTCTTTTCCATTCCTATTCCCTCTATCATGTCAAGCATTCTTGAGAACACTCTAATAAACATTTCAGAGAATTCCTTTCTCAAAAGAAGCAGTTTCTGCTAATTGGGTGTATATACACTATATATATATATGTAAGAGTAAACACTGAAGTGAAAATCTTTTACGGTATAATTTCCGAGCTTACAGAAGAATTCAAAGTATGGTGTATTTTACAAAGTTACATTGGTCCAGCTTGGACTAATGCAGCTATGCATATACCATACCTAACCAATGCCCATGGAAGCTGTAAATCACTGAAGTAGGCTACTTCAGGTGTTTGTAAACCCACTTTGAAAAACAAAACAAAAACTAACACCTGCAAGACAAAGGCATAATGAGCTAGTATGCATAGCATACTAGCTCATTATGTAATACCCACCTGAGATCGAAGCCCTCACTGAGGTGCCCGTATACAGCACTGGCCGGCGTCATCACTCCCAGGGGGTTACTTAAGGGTATCGAGGCTCCGGTGCTGCGATTGGCCGGAGCCGGGATGACGTCACTTCTGCGCATGCACATGGTAACGGTAAACTCACTGATGAAGCAACTGCAGTTTGCTTCAGTGCACATGTGCTGATGACGTTGGCACATGCAAATACAGGGGATATCTCCTAAACCGTGCCGGTTTAGGAGATATCCTGGGTAGTAGGGATGAGCCCGATGTTCGAGTCGAACGTAAGTTCGACTCAAACATCGGGTGTTCGGCTGTTCGCCGAATAGCAAACAATTTGGGGTGTTCGCGGCAAATTTGAAAGCCGCGGAACACCCTTTATAAGTCTATGGGAGAAATCAAAAGTGATAATTTTAAAGGCTTATATGCATGGTATTGTCATAAAACGTGTTTGGGGAGCTGGGTCCTGCCCCAGGGGACATGTTTCAATGCAAAAAAAAGTTTTAAAAATGGCCGTTTTTTCGGGAGCAGTGATTTTAATAATGCTTAAAGTGAAACAATAAAAGTGAAATATTCCTTTAAATTTCGTTCCTGGGGGGTGTCTATTGTATGCCTGTAAAGTGGCGCATTTTTCCTGTGTTTAGAACAGTCCCTGCACAAAATGACATTTCTAAAGGAAAAAAGTAATTAAAAAGTACTCGCGGCTATAATGAATTGTCGGTCCCGGCAATACAGATAAAAGAAGTCATTGAAAAAAATGGCATGGGATCCCCACAGCCCATTACCAGGCCCTTTGGGTCTGGTACGAATATTAAGGGGAATCCCGAACCAAAATTAAAAAAAAAATGCGAGTGGGTCCCCCGAAAATTCCATACCAGGCCCTTCAGATCTGGTATGGCTATTAAGAGGAACCCCGCACCAAAATTTTACAAAAAAAAGGGCGTGGGGGTCCCCCTCAAAATCCATACCAGACCTCAGGTCTGGTATGGGTTTTAAGGAGAACCCAGCACCAAAATTTAAAAAAAAATGGCATGGGGTCCCCCCAGAAATCCATACCAGACCCTTATCTGAGCATGCAACTGGGCAGGCCGCAGGAAAAGAGTGGGGACGAGAGCACCCCCCTGAACCGTACCAGGCCACATGCTCTCAACATGGGAAGGGTGCTTTGTGGTAGGCCCCCAAATCACCTTGTCCCCATGTTGATGGGGACAAGGGCCTCATCCCCACATCCCTTGCCCAGTGGTTGTGGGGGTCTGCAGGCGGGGGGCTTATCGGAATCTGGAAGCCCCCTTTAACAAGGGGACCCCCAGATCCCGGCCTCCCTCCCGTGTGAAATGGTAACGGGGTACAAATGTACCCCTACCATTTCTCAAAGTGTCAAAATGGTACAAATGACAAGACACTGCTTGGAACAAGTCCTTTTTTAAAATTTTTTTTTTTTTTAATTCTTTTTATTGAAGTTTTTCATTTATACAATAACCTCTAGGCCGCCAACATGGCAGAGCCCAGATTTGGCCTCGCAGGGCCCAACAATGAATCTTACCCCCTAATTCCCCCAATTAACCCCACCCCCCCTGAATACCCCCTCCCCCCTCCCTCACTGTCACAGCCCAATTCCCATTCAAATTAGCTAACGTATACTTAAAACTCCTGTAGTATGAATTTGTTACACCGCCGGGTCAGAGTGGTTTATTACATTATACTTCCCCAATCCCTCGTTCTTCAATCAATCCTCCCATTTCATTGTTAATTAGCGTTTCCTCACAATAATAAATTACCATCTACCAGTCATTGTTCAACAGTATATTAGTATGAATTACCCTAATGTATTTTCATCTCCATACCATGCCTGCCATACTTTGTCAAATTTATTTTTACATCCTCTAGCTTGATACGTACATTTATAATAAGGCATCATATTATTCACCAACTTTTTCCAAAATGCGACATCTGGCGCTTGGGGATCCTTCCATTTTAGTAGGATGGCCTTTTTGGCGTAAAAAAGCAGAATAGTGAGCAGTGTTCTTAAGGCTCTGGTCTGTACCACCTCTTGTACCAAACCCAACAGGCACACCTTAATATTTAATGGAATAGGTATTGTGAGGAGGCCCGAGATACATGAAAGGACCTCCTCCCAATATCTTTTTATTTGTGGACAGTCCCAGAAAATGTGACCGGCATCTGCCGGGGAAAAAGTGCATCTCCAGCACTCCGCTGATGTCAGCCCAAAAATTTTTCCTAATCTTGCCGGAGTGTAGTAACTCCTGTGAAGGAATTTGAATTGAATCAGCCTATCTCTGGCTGATACCAGATGCTTAAATGGTTGATTCCATACTTCCTCCCAGTCCTCCCCCTGGAGCTCCGGAACTTCCATTTCCCATTTACTTCTGGTCTTTGCTATAGCTTTTGGTGTAATTTTGAAAAATTCTTTGTATGATTTGGAGAGGGGTTTGTCCAGAGCCTCCTCTGATAGCATTGACTCAAGATTGGATGGCAAAGACTCTACTTTACGTACCCTGAATTGTGACTGATAGGCATGTCGAAGTTGTAAGTAAGCGTTTTCTAAGTTGTGTCTTGATTTTAGCTGAGGAAACGTCAGAAGATCTCCAAAAGCTGTTATGTCACCTAGTGTCTTAATCCCTTTTATTGCCCATATCATGGGGTCAGGTATATTGTAGAAGTGCTGTAGCATAAGATTCATCTACAGCGGCGTTGTGGGTGAATGACCCTGAAAGCTTGGGGATACCAAATGAATCGCCATGTCCCACGCTTTTATTGTAGCCTTCATAGTTGTAGTCAATGGTAATTCAGACTTAAGCCCCCTGAACAATGCCATACGCAAGCTTTCATAGGACCCCAGGTGGGCCGCTTCCAACACCGTGGCTGCGTCCCCTTCGTCCATGATTAGCCATCTACGAGCAAACACCATCTGCCCTGCCAGATAGTACTTATGCCAATCTGGGAGAGCCAGACCTCTCCCGGTACCTGAAGTACCTTAATCCCAATCCTGGGGAGTTTTGGAGCCCATAAAAAGGAGCCCACTATACCATCTAGTTGACGAAAAAAAGATTTTGGTATCCACACTGGAGCATGTCTCAAAGTATAGTATCACCGGCAGGACCTTCATTTTGAGTAGGCTGATCCTGCCTATCAAAGACAATGGAAGTCTGGACCATGCCTGTGTTTTTTGTTTGAGGAAGGCTATCAGTGGGAGAACGTTAAGGGACATGTAATCTTCTATTTTTGCTGTGATCTTTACCCCAAGGTATTTCATAGACGTTACCCATTGTAGCGGCAGATCCGGGTCAACCCCTTCCTTTGCTCTATCATCTAAAGGAAGTATTGAGGACTTGTTCCAATTCACTTGTAACCCCGAAAACCTGGCAAAATCATCCAGGATTTCCAGTACCGCAGTTAGTGAATTTTTCGGGTCTGACAGAAACAGGAGCATATCATCTGCATAAAGTGCAACTGTTTCGTGTATGGTGCCCACTTTAATATCTTGTACCCTCCCGGAGACCCTTAAGGCAATGGCCAATGGCTCTATCACAAGGGCAAAAAGGAAGGGGGACAAAGGGCACCCTTGCCTCGTGCCCCTTCCTATTTCAAAAAACGGAGACACCCTCCTACCCATATGGATCGCCACCTTGGGGTTACTATATAGCATTGAGACCCATTTTCGGAATTGTGGTCCAAATCCCATGACCTCCAACACCTTACTCATGAATTGCCAATCTACCGAATCAAAGGCCTTTGCTATATTGAGAGATACCACTATTTTTGATTCAGTGTCTGTGGAGGGAAGCTGTAGATGTGTAAACAGTCTCCTAAGATTTGTGTCTGTCGATTTTCCTGGCATGAAGCCGGTTTGGTCTATATTCACTATAGTCTGTATAACCTGGGCCAGTCTGGTTGCTAGTACTTTGGTTAAGATTTTTAGGTCTGTATTTAGAAGGGCAATTGGTCGGATCCTTGCCTGGTTTTGGTAGGAGAATCATATATGCTTCCATCATTGAGTCAGGTAGTGAGGAGTGCTCTAGACAATGTTCCAATAACCAATTGAATCTACCAGCTAGTTGTTCAATGTTGGCCCTGTAAAAGTCCGCAGGTATACCATCCGGCCCCGGGGCCTTATTGGGCGGGAATGCACATATTGCGGCCTCTATTTCTTTTTTTTGTTATTTTAGCCTCCAGAATGTTGCAGTCCTCCTCCGATAATCTAGGTATCGGTAGATTTCGCATTACATTGTCCAATTCCTTCCTGTCATATGGAGGAATGGGAGAATACAGCGACGAGAAAAAGTCCACAAATTCCTGCATGATGAGTACCGGATCACTGACCAGCGTCCCATTCCTATTTTTAATAACCGGGATGTGAGCCATCGGAGGGTCATCCGCCACCAACATGGTCAGGAGCTTCCCGTTTTTATCTCCCTCTGCGAAAATTTTATGTGCCCTTTGGGATTCCTCTATTTTTGTCTGTCCTTTAACCTGCAATGACAGACGTCTTCTGACCTCTAGAAGGGATTCAAACAATTCCCTCGATGGGGCTTCTGCATATGCCCTGGCCCGTTCATTCTCTTCCTGTTGGATATTTTTATATTCCTCATTTTCATTTACCCTGGTCGTCTTAATAGCCGATATGGATTCCCCTCTGACTACCACCTTATAGGCGTCCCAGACCATTGGTGGCTCTGCCGTATCAACATTGCACTGCCAGTAGTTTTTTGTCGCCTCTTCTAGCTGGGCAGCAACCTGTTCGTGTTGCAACCATTCAGGAGATAGGCGCCAACTCCCCCTCTCCCCCCTCTGTCTTACGGCCAAGGTGAGGAGGAGGGGATTATGATCCGACAGACCCCCCGCTAGGTACTCTATACTAGACACATACTGTAACATGGTGTTATTACCAAAAGCCAAGTCTATTCTCGCTGAGGAGCCATGTGCTGTCGATATGTGAGAAAAACGTTTATCAGCTGGATGTTTCCATCGCCATATCTCCTCTACTCCAACCGTGGTGGCCCAACTCTTTAGGTCTTCAGAGCTTGCCCCGCCTGGGTTGGAGGAATCCAAGGCCACATGTAGCACAGCATTGAAATCCCCCAACACCACCAGGGGCAAGTGTAAAAATTGTGCCAGTCTTGTTACCATGTCATAAAGAATTTGAACCTGGAAAGGTGGAGGTACATATACGGTTATTATCAACATTTGACTATTAAGAATGTCCATTATCACTGCAGCATACCTGCCCTCTGGATCAGTAACTACGTGGTGAATAGTGCAAGAAACAGATCTACTAATGAGAATGGACACTCCTCTTGCAAACGTGGAATATGTAGAGTGAACAGCTCTTTGTATCCACCTTTTACGTAGGGCCAACACCTTACTACCCTCTAGATGGGTCTCTTGCAGTACCACCAGGTGAGGTTTGTAATGTTTTAAGTAATGAAAGACTGAGGCCCTCTTGAACTTGTTGTTGAGTCCCCTGACATTCCAGGACACTATATTAATTTTATCCGTCATAATTTTTCCTGTTTAAATGTCCATTAATGAGGAACATCAGGGGACCCAATCTTCTCCTCCCAGCGGTGCTTCCCACATCCACATACATTAATAGATCTCCATACCATTCAAAAAATTTAGACTTTTGGGCTGTGACAATTATACCTTCCCCCCTGCTATTATACCAGAGAAAAGTCCCCAACTAAACTCAAAAACAGTTCTGGTAGGTAGCTTCATCCCAAAAAACAAAAAAAAAAAAAAAAAAAACTTCTTGTGAAATCTGGTCGTTGTGATCAACAGTTCTGCAGCTCGATGTCTACTCTTTCTGTTTCCTCTTTGCTCCTTTTCAAAAATTTGTTGTTTTGGAGCATCCAAAAAAAAAACGTAAAATAAAAATAATAATATTTAGCGTAGAAAAAGGTACCTCTGCTCATGGCGGGGAAGAGCCTTCCTTCCTTGCGAAAATGTAGATAACTTCCTTGAAGTCATCCTCCGTCTGGAGTTAGTGGTTGTTAACTCCGTCTGTATCCCCAGATTCTCTCTGTCGTATTGGCGTGTGAACTTTGCTCACCTCATGATACTCTGTCCCGCAGGTCCCCTGTGTAGCTGGATCCTGGCTCTATGTAGAGATTCTCTGGAGTATAGAGGATTCCTTTGAGATCCAACTTCGTGCAGGCCGGAATGATTGCAATTCTACTCTCTCTGTATTTCCCGATTTCCTGAGTGTTGAGGATATAAACTTGTGCCACACAACAACGCACAACAGGTGCAACTTGCAGTTCAGTTACGATTGAATTCAGTCCCATGTATTTTTAGGAGAGTTCTTTGTCCAGCCAATCACTGGCCTCTCCAGGATCTTCAAAGAATTTCACGCTGCCCTTGTGTTGAATCCTGAGCTTGCTCAGGTAAAGCATGCTGTTTTGGATCTCTTTGTCTCTCAATCTTTTGCGTATGTCATTAAAGGACCTGCGTTGCTGCTGTGTGGCTGCCGAAAAATCAGGAAAAAACATTACTCTTGCATTTTCATATTTCAGTTCCGGAACTTGTCTGGCCTTAGCCAAAATCATATCACGGTCTCTATAATTCAGAAACCTGACCAATAGGGGTCTAGGGAACGCTCCCGGCGGTCTGCGTCCTGTTGGTACTCTGTGGGCTCTTTCAACAACATATGTTGGGGGCAAATCTTTCAGCGATAAGAGTTGTTTGAAGAAACCTTCAGCAAATAGAACAGGCTTGTCCCCCTCTGCCCCTTCAGGTAGGCCCACCACTCTGATGTTATTTCTCCTCTGACGGTCTTCCGCATCTATGGCTCTACGCTGCAGAGCGAGCACCATATCTTTCAGTTCAGCTATATTTGCCCCCTGAGAGTGTGTAATATCTTCCACATCCGAGACCCTCGATTCCACCGTGGTAAGCCACCCCCGGATCTTGTCTAGATCATGCCTTATCAAGGTACATTTAGATGATAGATGATCGATTCTACCCATAAGTTCCGTCTTACTGGCGTTTATGGCTTCTAGGATCGGACGAATTATGGCATCTGTGTCCACAGCTCCCTGAGACTCCTCTGCTTGATCCTCTGCTAACTCCATCTCAGCAGTTTCACTTTCGGTCGCCATCTTCCCAGAAGTCAGCGTGGCGCGCTTTGCTGATGTCCGTGCTGGCAAGATGGCGGGGGCGGGGTCTTTCGTTCCGTCCTTCATAGAGCGGGTATGGCGCTGTTCGTTCGCGGCTTTCTGCTGCTTCTTTGAGGACGCGGGATGCATCATTTTGCTCCTGACTGCTTCCCCCACCTGATAATTAATTTGGGGTGGTAAATGGAATGCTCCAAGTTCACGGATTATGGCAGGATAAACGGAGCCTCTGAGAAACACTTGCTGCCTCGATCACATCCGGCCACGCCCCCCTTTTTTAAAAAATTAAAAAAATAAAAATGTCCCATGAAGTCCATTCATCTTGTTCTCTTGCTCCGCCGACGGGCCGAAAATAAGGAAAAAATAGCCATGACCGACACGCCATGCCATGACCGACACGTCTCCATGGCACCCACCGTAAGATGCATCCTCGCAGGTGACAGTTCTTTTATAACTGAGGGTGGGGCCAGACGGTGATGTTCCCAGGTGACCCCATCCCCTCTGACTCACGGGGAATTCCCCATGGCTTTCCCGGGGTGTCAGAGGGGGGCGGGGCCCCGCCCCCTCTGACGCCCTGGAAAACCCATAGGGAAGTCCCCGTGCATCAGAGGGGGCGTGACCAATTTTGCACATGCCTTTGCTGGGGGAGATCCGTGAGAATAATCCTGATGAATTTAGGAATTATCTCCGGATGGCGGACCCCATTTTTCACCGTTTGTTGGCTTTGCTGTCCCCTTATATTATGAAGTAGGACACCTGCATGCGGCAAGCCATCACTCCGGAACAAAGGCTCGTCGCCACCTTGCGGTACTTAGCGATGGGGAGAAGTCTGCAGGACATCAAGTTATCGACAGACATCTCCCTCCAGGCTCTGGGAATCAGTATTCCAGAGACCTGTTCTGCCATCATTCAGGTCCTGCAGAAGGACTATATTAAGGTTATCTCCTTTAACATCACATTCTATGTATTTAATGTTTGCTAATGTATTGTATTTATTTCATCATTCCATAATTACCATGATTGTAATATGATGTGAATGTCCCCTTTGTCCTCATGCATGCTGGAAGTTTTTTTTAAACTTCCTTTTTGGTCCTTCATGCATATTTGCCTTCACTAGCCTCCCCAGCATGCTATCCTGGGCCCATACACACCTAGCTTAGTCACTTAACAATGTATTTTGTCAGTTCCATTGTAGTGCTTTACCCTAAACACCCCCTAAAATGTGTACAAATGTGATTTTTGTCCCTAAACTCAGGCAGAGTGCCAGAGGCTTTTTTTGGGGTCCCAAACTCATTTGGAACCCTCCCTCCCCCCAACCGCTAAGTCAACTGATACCAATCCTCTATCTGCTGACTTTGTCAAACCCATACACACTATACCTACCTCTTTTGTGGTCAGATTTATGGATGAATTCACCAAAGCATGTAGTGCAAGGGCCTGCCCGAATACGTTCAAATGGTACTGTTTCAGGTTTTGTTCTCCTATTATCTTGATAGGTAATTGCAGAATGTAAAATTGTGCATTAATTTGTACAGTGTGTGTATTTATATTTTTGCATTATGACACTTCTTATCTGTCCAGTGGGCTGTCAATAGTTTAAGTAAGGAGGGCCTGGCCAAAGTAACACACATTATGTATGCTTTCAGCTCTCAATGAAGTGGAGAGGGTTACCTGTCCAACCCCCCCCCCCCCCCCCCAATTTTTTAAATGGGCCATCAGAGGGGGTGAGGAATCTGATAAGTGGACCTTATATTTTTGTCTTTAAATACTCCTTAAAATAAATGTTATACTGATTTTGGCCAAGAATGTTTGTGTCTAATCTGCTTGCAATCTGCTTGCAATGTTATGTGCAAAAGTACTGACTTTTTTCTTGTTTGACTCCACAGTTTCCTTCAACACCACAGGAATGGCAGACTGTGGCATCCCAGCGGTGGGACTTTCCCAACTGCGGAGGGGCAATTGATGGGAAACACGTCCACATCGTGCCACCCCCCAACTCGGGGTCATACTATTACAACTATAAGGGGTTTAAGAGTATAGTGACGTTGCTGTAGGCGTCGGCGACATGAGTTTCTCTGTGTGGACGTGATGAAGAATGGTCGGATGTCGGATGGTGGAGTCATCGCCCAGACCGAGTTCTACCGATGGCTCCAGAGTGGTGGCTTGGGATTGCCACCTATTGAAGACAACCTGGCTGGTCTACCGTTCATCTTTGTCGTTTGGGCTTGGTGAACATCTGATGCAGCCATTCCTCATGAGGACCCTCATCCCGGACCAAAGGGTTTTTAACTACTGGCTGGCCAGAGCCAAAAGAGTGGAGGAGAATGCTTTCGGCATAATGGCCAGCCGGTTCTGCCTATTCCTGACGCCAATTCACATGGCGGAATACAAAATAAACCACATCGTACTTGCATGCTGCATGATGCAAAATTTCTAAGGAGAAATGCTTCGAATTATGTGGCCTCAGTTGGGCCTGAAACAGGATTGCCAGATCAGTTAACCCTGATGGCGCTTGAAGCTGGCCGTCCTGGCTTGCCCCCCCAAAAGCGCCCGCGAAGTCCGTCAAAAGTATTTGAAAAACTTTGCGGGTAGGGGGGTCATTGATATGCCAGCAAATGTTTGAGAAACATTTTACTTTTATTTCAGTTTAAAAAAAAAAAAAAAAAAAAAAAATATTTCATTTGATTTACTGCTTGTGTTTCTTTTAGCTGTCTCCTAGGTTCTTCAATCTGCTTTTCTTTTTTTTTCTTCAATAGTGCAAACGTAATTTATTTGATACATGAGGTGACAATCTTTTCTTCAGCTAACTATTATGTTGTGGGTCTGCTACACATACACCTTGTTTTTGTTTTAATGTATTTAATGCTTTTCAGCATCATGAATTATTAATTGTTTTGAGTCCTGAAAATGGCCGGATTGTGGCAAATTTTAGAGCACTATGGGGGTCATTTACTAAAGGAAAATCCACTTTGCACTACAAGAGCTCTTGAAACTGCACTGAAACTGCACTGAAAGTGCACTTTAAATAATTAAATAAATAAATAAATAATAAATAACCCCCATTGTCACTGTAAACACCAACTTACTCCAAAAACTGGTATTACGCATTAAAAGAAGAAGCCACACATTGTTGAGTATAAAACATGTTACTCAAAGCACATTCACATGTGCGTTAAAGGGTTTTTGAACAAATCAACATATTTGTTGTATAACATTTTTAGGTTTGACAGTACAAATAGCCTTTTTTGGGTTAAACAGGCATGTTTAAAACCATAAAACAAACACAACTCAGGAACTTACAAAGTTCAACTTTGACAAAGTGAAGGCAATATCAGGCATTAGTATGTCCAAACTGTGTTGATATTGCCTTCATCAGATGGGGTGATGTCACCTCTGTAAAAGCTAAATTTTGAAGATGCACACAAATTGCGAGTCAGAGTGTGAATTTCCCTCCTGATCCCATGCCTAATGTCAACATGTGCTAGCTCCCATGATGGGGGGATCAATGGACGTGTTTTGGGGGTGCAACCCCTTCCTCTCATATACTTTAGTTGCAAGGAAGGAGTTGCACCCACAAAACGCATACATTGATATCACATGATGGCAGATAGCACATGTTGACACACTGTGTGCATCTTCAAAATTTGGCTTTTAAAATACTTTAAAACTTGATTTAAAAGAAAAATTTAAACACAAAAAAGGTACAATTTTTGTGTGTTTTATATTCTGCCTAAAACATCAACGATGTTCTTAATTTTTTTTGAACGTCATTGGTGGTTTCCTTTATCAGCTCTAAATCACGATTGCACACCAATATCTCCCAGATTAGGACTTGTGCACTTGCACTGGTCAAATGAGATTCTTCTTCCACAACATCCACATCACCTAAAAATAAAAAAACACACCATGTATTATAAATATGCAGGCATACATCTATTAACTGAAGCTGTGGTCTCAGACACTCACCTGTTGTGGTCATTATTTCGCCCACTTCATAAACCTCTCCTTCCTCAACATCCTGAGGTTGTGGTGTGGTGACTTCCCCTTCTTTAGGAGGTTGGGGGTCCCTGGTGTCCTCTGATGTCCCAAGTCTTTTCTCCCCTATGTGAATTAAAAAATAGGTATACTTAGCACATTAGATATTTGAGGACTGAATTAGGAATATGAAACATTGCTTGGACATGTCATACAATTGGCTGTTTTGGCAGAGTTCCAAGCTGAAGACATTATTTTTTTCCCTTTCTAAAGCTGGAATACTTACCTGTTTTGTGCAATTTTCACACATGGAGACACCCGTAGTATCCACTGGAGCACCTGTGTAGGACACCCTAAAAAGTTTGTTCTGGTGTCCCACACTAATGCTCCTGCATCCAGATGTGTAAACAGCTGCTGAGTGTCCTCTCCTTACACTAAATCAAGTTTACATTTCATTCTAGTTACAAACCCATCTAGACAACAAACTTCTTTTAATACAAATAAGCATGTAGTTTACCTGCGTCTGCCAAAAAACATTGTATTAGTGGGCGAACGAACGATGTTTACTACGAATGATTACTGTGCCCACGAACCTGAAACTTGCTATTTTAAATGCAATTTTAAACTGTACAACAGTAAAGAAAAGCACATGGAGCAGCATGAAAGTAATAATATTAATAGGAACACACAACAAAATACTTACTTTTTTGCAGCACTCTCTTGATTCTTCTGTACTGATCCTGCTCCCTCAATGTGAGGTCTGACCAATGTTTCCTCAGTTGATCCTTGGATCGCTGTACCCCAAAATTCTTCTGCACACTTTTCACAACTTTAGCCATGATCTTGGCCTTTCTCACATTTGGGTTTGGGTAAGGTCCATGCTTTCCATCATAGTCGGCCCACTTCAAGATGTCCACCATCTCCACCATCTCTACAAAGGACATATTTTAGGCCTTAAATCTCCTCCGGGATCGTAACGTTTGTGGCTCTGGGCTTTCATTGTCCTCCTCGTTGCTGCTCTCCTCTGCATGCACTTGCTCTTTCTTCACCATGTTCTCTCCCACTGCGCCGAAAGAGAAGGGGAAGGGAATATACTAGAAAGAAGGTCGGGGCGGGTGGAGTTTCATGCATGCGCAGTGTATATAAAGCATAACACGCTTGTGTTGTACGTACGATCTATGAGTGGAGGACGGAGTAGCGTAAGCGCTGATCATGCTAACGAAGGTACCATTTTAACTTGGGGCATCAGTGGCCTATACTGCTTATAGATTGAGACCTATATTGGGACAAGATTAGGAGAGTTTAGCCTGACATTAGGGTTTGTCTTGTGTTGTGTCTTTCAGATAAAATGGGTAGATTCAATGATCATGACTTCCTCCCCAACTTCATTGATAAATACAGGGAGTTACCCAGTCTGTGGCAGGTGAAACACCCTTTTTATAATAATAAAATAAAGAGGAAGGTAGCGCTGGATCAATTGCTGGAATTAGTGAAGCCAGTGATTCCCACAGCAATCATCCCCTATTTGAAGTGCAGAAATAGATCCAGGATTCCATGAGATCAGGTGCAGCAGCAGATGACATTTATGTCCCCAGGATCTGGTACTACGACAGACTGCGGAGATCACCGGCTCTCCGAGATCTCCTGAGTGCCATACCAATATGGCGTTGCAAACAGACCATGAGGCGGACCTACTAACAACTCCCCCGGGCTTACCAGAGATCATGGCAGCTATCAACTCCTGTCAAACTGCCGTCACCACTTGCCAATCTGCACTGGCATCTAAGATAGAGGAGGTTCAGCTAGACGTGGGCTTGCTGAGACAGGACCAGAGTGTCAGAGACTGAGCGGCGTGTGGGATCGTTGGAGGATACTGTGACAGACTATGCTACTTTCATCTGTACCCTCCAAACAAAATTCAAAGCCCTGGAATACAGGGTGGAGGATGCGGAAAACCGCAGCAGAAGGAATAACCTTAGAATTGTGGGTCTCCCGGAAGGTGTTGAGGGGAGATCACCGGCCCTGTTCATGGAACACCTGCTGCGTTCCCTGCTGCCCTCTGCTCAGCTTTCCCCTTACTTTACGGTTGAAAGAGCCCACCGTGCCCCACCCAGGCCCGGACCGGAGGGAGCCCCTCCCCGCACTCTCATTCTCCGGTTACTTAACCGGACTGCTCAGGGCTTCTCGTGCTGCGGGTGAGCTACCCTTCCAGAGCTTCTATTGTTCCCAGACTACACTATGGAGACCCAGAGGCAGCGCCGCTCTTTTGATGCTGCCAAGGCCGGCCTGAGGAAGAGAGACGTGAAATACACCATCTTGTTTCCTGCGAAGCCCTGAGTGGTAGACGGTGAGATGGTCCGATTTTTCACTAACCCCAAAGATGCGGTTCTTGGTTAGAGTCACTTGCTAACCTGAGTTGGGTGTTTGGGTTTTACAAATGTTTTATAATTACTGTTGGTCTTTTATTGAAAATGTTTGATGTATACCTTACTGTTATGTGTGGTACTACTCATACGAATATTCTGCTGAGGGTTTGTGGTGTGACTGCGGTCCCGGGCTGCTTCCTCTTGGAAAACTGGCTCGGGATGGCATTGCCCACATACCTCCTTCATTATATTGCCATGCCCTTATTATGGCTAACTGCTTAGTGGTGTCATGGAATGTGCGGGGGCTCAATTTCGCTATAAAGCACTCTCTGGTGCTTAACTATCTGCGGAAACTCCGTCCACAGGTATGTATTCTTCTTGAGACAGATCTTATGGGATCTTGTGTTCTGGGTCTAAAGCGAGCCTGGTTAGGTGCTCACTACCATGCACCTTATTCTAACTATGCCAGAGGTGTAAGTGTTTTAGTGCACAAATCCCTGCCCTTTCAGGTCTTGGATGTTAACCACTTCAACCCCGGAAGGATTTACCCCCTTCCTGACCAGAGCACTTTTTACAATTTGGCACTGCGTCGCTTTAACTGCTAATTGCGCGGTCATATAATGCTGTACCCAAACGAAATTTGCGTCCTTTTCTTCCCACAAATAGAGCTTTCTTTTGATGGTATTTGATCACCTCTGCCATTTTTATTTTTTGCGCTATAAACGGAAAAAAACGAAAATTTTGAAAAAAATGATATTTTCTACTTTTTGTTATAAAAAAAATCCAATAAACTCAATTTTAGTCATACATTTAGGCCAAAATGTATTCGGCCACATGTCTTTGGTAAAAAAAATGTCAATAAGCATATATATATTTGTTTGCGCAAAAGTTATAGAGGCTACAAACTAGGGTACATTTTCTGGAATTTACACAGCTTTTAGTTTATGACTGCCTATGTCATTTCTTGAGGTGCTAAAATGGCAGGGCAGTACAAACCCCCCCCCCCCAAATGACCCCATTTTGGAAAGTAGACACCCCAAGGAAATTGCTGGGAGGCATGTTGAGCCCATTGAATATTTTTTTTGTCCCAAGTGATTGAATAATGACAAAAAAAAAAAAATTTACAAAAAGTTGTCACTAAATGATATATTGCTCACACAGGCCACGGGCATATGTGGAATTGCACCCCAAAATACATTCAGCTGCTTCTCCTGAGTACGGGGATACCACATGTGTGGGACTTTTTGGGAGCCTAGCCGCGTACGGGGCCCCCGAAAACCAAGCACCACCTTCAGGATTTCTAAGGGCATATCATTTAGTGACAACTTTGTGCAAAAAAAAAAAAAAAAAATTTGTCTCTTTCCCGCTACTTGTGTCACAATATAAAATATTCCATGGACTCGACATGCCTCTCAGCAAATAGCTTGGGGTGTCTACTTTCCAAAATGGGGTCATTGGGGGGGGGGGTTTGAACTGTCCTGGCATTTTATGCACAACATTTAGAAGCTTATGTCACACATCACCCACTCTTCGAACCACTTGAAGACAAAGCCCTTTCTGACACTTTTTGTTTACATGAAAAAATTTTTTTTGCAAGAAAATTACTTTGAACCCCCAAACATTATATATTTTTTTAAAGCAAATGCCCTACAGATTAAAATGGTGGGTGTTTCATTTTTTTTTTTCACACAGTATTTGCGCAGCGATTTTTCAAACGCATTTTTTGGGAAAAAAACACACTTTTTAAAATTTTAATGCACTAAAACACACTATATTGCCCAAACGTTTGATGAAATAAAAAAGATGATCTTAGGCCGAGTACACGGATACCAAACATGACATGCTTTAAAATTGTGCACAAACGTGCAGTGGCGACAAAGCCTTTACAGGTTACCACTTTAGGTTTACAGAGGAGTTCTACTGCTAAAATTACTGCCCTCGATCTGACCTTCGCGGTGATACCTCACATGCATGGTGCAATTGCTGTTTACATTTGACGCCAGACCGACGCTTGCGTTCACCTTTGTGCGAGAGCAGGGGGGGACAGGGGTGCTTTTTTTTTTTTTTTTTTCTTTATTATTTTTTTGCTTTTTTATCTTATTTTTAAACTGTTCCTTTCATTTTTATTTTTTTTTAATCATTTTTATTGTTATCTCAGGGAATGTAAATATCCCCTATGATAGCAATAGGTAGTGACAGGTACTCTTTTTTGAAAAAATTGTGGTCTATTAGACCCTAGATCTCTCCTCTGCCCTCAAAGCATCTGACCACACCAAGATGGGTGTGATAAAATGCTTTCCCAATTTCCCAATGGCGCTGTTTACATCCGGCGAAATCTAAGTCATGAAATGCTTGTAGCTTCCGGTTTCTTAGGCCATAGAGATGTTTGGAGCCATTCTGGTCTCTGATCAGCTCTATGGTCAGCTGTCTGAATCACCAGCTGCATTCTCAGGTTCCCTGTTGGGGCAGGAGAGCCAGAGAAAAACATGGAAGATGGTGGGGAGGGGCATGCCCTCCCACTGCTTGTAAAAGCAGTCTAGAGGCTAATTAGCTTTTACATGAAAGCCGACCGCTGGCTGAAAAGAATGATACCAAGATGATAGCTAAACCTGCAGGCATCATTCTGGTATAACCACTCAAAGTCCAGCAACATACCAGTACGTTGCTGGTCCTTGTTGGGCATATATTGTAAACTTTTATTTCATACAGCCTGTGGGCTGAACGAAAAAAAGATATTGATCGGTGGGTATGCCCACCATTAGAATACCTCCTTTCATCCACCCACTTCTAATGATGGGCATACATGCACCGTATATATATGCCGAAGCATGGGGGCATCCTCCTGCAAAACTTAGGAGCAAATCGCTCCTCCGCCCTCTGCTGCCCCCACGCTTCGGCATATATGCTGAAGTATGTAACTGTGGTGGTGAAATCACCTCCGACAGCGCTGGAGTCACGGCTTTATGTATCGTGGGAGCAAACGCTGTTGCTGTCAAGATAAATAAATCCGCGCTGCAACTGAATGGCGTACCTGCTAAGCAAATGATGGTTAACAAAAAACAAAGTAACATTACAGTATAACAGTAATACTTACCATACCTGCAAAGCAAATACAAAAAAAAAACATAGTAAAAAATTAAAACATTTAACGCAACCTGTGCCTACCTAAAATATATATATGCCGAAGCATGGGGGCATCCTCCCGCAAAAGGCAGGAGCAAATCGCTCCTCCACTCACTGCTGCCCCCACGCTTCGGCATATATGCTGAAGTATGTAACTGTGGTGGTGAAACCACCTCCGACAGCGCTGGAGTCACGGCTTTATGTATCGTGGGAGCAAACGCTGTTGCTGTCAAGATAAATAAATCCGTTCTGCAGCTGAATGGCGTACCTGAAAACAAAAAAGTGGTTAACAATAAAAAAACAAAGTATAAAAAAATTGCATACCTATAAAGCAAACATGATAAAAACATAACAATAAAACATTGCAGTATAGAATACAATAAAAAAGAGCAGAACAATAGAGAGAGAATAGAGAGAGAACAATAAAACAACAACTATTTTTGTTTTTTTTATTCTATATATTTTTTTGTGTTTTTTCTTTTTTTTTTTTTACTTTTTTTTTGTTTTTTTTTGTTTTTTTTACACTTTTTTTTTGTAACTTTAACTTTTTTAACTGTTACCAGGTTTGGGTCTCTTAAAATGCGATGGCATCTTGGGAGACCCTGTGAAAGTGTGTCCTAGTCTGTGCAGTGCTGTACCCTACGCTAATACTCCACTAGTGTATGGTAGCGTTCAAAACATTCACCAATGCAAAGACCAGGATTGCCAGGACAGGAGGAACAATAATACCGGGTGTCACGCCTAAATCCGCACTTGCTGTAGACACAACATCTTTTTTGGGGGGCTCGTTGGGTAGGGGTACTTCGGGAGGACATAAATAAAATGCCTCTCATGCAGCCGGCTTACTGCATTTGGTTGGGGATGGTGAGGTGGAGCACCGCCTGGATACAGAAGGGCTCTGACAATCTCTTCCTGGAATTTAAGGAAGGATCCAGTCAGTCCTGAAGCTCTGTATAGCACATGAGCGTTCAGCAAAGCCAATTGAAATAAATAAACAGACACTTTTTTGTACCAGCGTCTGGTCTTGCGGGCAATTAGGTACGGCGCCAACAAATGGTCATTGAGGTCCACCCCTCCCATATTTTGGTTATATTCGTGGACACAGAGTGGTTTCTCCACAACACCAGTCGCCGTAGTAATTTGGACCGTCGTGTCTGCATGAAGGGAGGTAAGAACGAAAACATTCTTATTGTCCCTCCACTTCATAGCGAGCAAGTTATTACACTGCAAGCAGGCTCTCCCCCCCAGCCTAAGACGGGAATCTACAAGCCGCTGGGGAAAGCCCCGGCGATTAGGTCGCACAGTGCCACATGCTCCAATCTGATGATCAAAAAGGTGGCTAAAAAGTGGCACGCTCGTGTAATAATTGTCCATGTACAATAAGGGTGACACCAAGTCCCACACTATCTTGCCAGCGCTTCCTATGTAGTCAGGGCAGTTTGTCGGCTCTACGTGACTATCTTTGCCCTCGTAAACCATAAAACTACATGTATAGCTTGTGGCCCTGTCACAGAGCTTATACATCTTGACCCTGTATCTGGCACGCTTGCTGGAAAGGTACTGTTTGAATGACAAGCGGCCAGAAAATTTAATCAGGGACTCATCAATGCAGACATCTTGATGGGGAGTAAACAAGTCTGCAAAACGTTGGTTGAAGTGGTTTACGAGGGGCCGAATTTTGTAGAGCCGATCGTATCCAGGGTCTCCACGAGGACGACAGAGTTCATTGTCGTTGAAGTGCATGAACCGCAAAATCTGCTCGTATCGTGCCCTGGTCATGGAAGCAGAGAACAAGGGCGAATGGTAAATTGGGTCAGTGGACCAATATGACCGCAACTCACTCTTTTTATTCAAGCCCATGAGGAGGGAAAGGCCCAGAACGATTTTAAATTCAGGAACCGTAAATGGTTTCCAATCTCTGGCAAGGGAGGACTGGGGATTAGCGGCGATGTGTTGACCAGCGTACAAATTGCTTTGGTCCACAATAGATCTACAGAGATCTTCGGTGAAAAACAGCGAATAAACATCCAGTGGCGTAAAGTCAACTGTTTCCACTTGAATTCCGGGTTGGCCAGTGAATGGGGGCAGTACGGGTGCTGCAGAAGTTGTGGGTACCCAATTCGGATTGGAGAATGCAGCAGGAAGGGCACTATGGGCACGACGGGCCTGTGTTCGTCTTCTTGGTGGCTGCGGGACACTACTAGTGCTTCCCACCTCACCAGTTTGAACTGCACTTATGGGACTCGCCACGTCACTACGTGATACTGCAGTGCTGGATGTACGACCAGGGTGTACTAGGCCGCTAGTGCTTGCCAGTTCACCAGAAGGAATAGCGGCACTAGTACTTCTCTGCTCCATACGAGGGACCTGCGGTTCTTGCACTTCAAGGACAGAAGAAGATTGGGGTCTGGTACGCCTGACCTTAGCAGGGACCACAACTCCGTCGTCAGAGCTATCTGTCATGGAGCCGCTGTCCTCTACAGGATCGTATTCTGAGCCTGAATCTGACAGATGAGTGACTTCCTCTTCACTATCTGTCATGCTCAGAAACGTGTAGGCCTCTTCACTAGTGTACCTTCGATTTGCCATTTTGGGCTCTAAATTTAGGGGTACACTAGTGAGACTCACAGGCAAAAAAGCTCCTGACTGTTAGCGACTGATTCAAAACGCTACCAAAAAACTGTTAGCGATCGCAGTGATCAGGCCTGACTCTGCGAATGCTGCAGTTATGTGTGCTTAGTGTTTTGTAAGTGTCAGTGATCGATCGATACTGCACTTAGGTGGGCTGGGCTGGGCCGAGGGGCAAAACGCAGGTGCTAGCAGGTATCTGGGCTGATCCCGCTAACACTGTTTTTGGGGACCCTAAACTGCTGGGGAGTATAGATCTGATCAGATATCGATCCGTTCAGATACTATAGCACTAAGGGAGGCGTATGCTGCGTGCATGGGTGTTAGCGGTACTGGCGCTAACCTGACGCTGCCTGGGGCGACGCAGACCTTATCTGATCCTAAAAACATGGTTAAACCTTTATAAGGTAATAAACGGCGGGTGCCCTAAAACTATAATAAACTATAATAAACAAACTAACTAACCAGCGTCACCCGTAACACTTATACGGTGATCGCTGGTGAAAGGGTTAACTAGAGGGCAATCAGGGGGTTAAAACCTTTAGCAGGTAGTATATGGGGGTCCCTGTCGCTATAAAACACTGACAGCGAACCTATATACTTACCTCCCTAACTAGCGTCACCTGTGTCACTAATACAGTGATCAGAAAAACGATCGCTTAGCGACACTGGTGACGGGGGGTGATCAAGGGGTTAACCTTTATTAGGGGGGGGTTAGGGGGGTACCCTGGACCTAAAGGGGGGTACCCTAGACCTAAAGGGGGCTAACCTAACTGCCCTAACACTTATAACTGTCACAAACTGACACCAATGCAAAAAAAAAACTGCTATTGGTGTCAGTGTGACAGGGGGTACAAGGGGGTGATCGGGGGGTGATCGGGGGGTGACAAGTGTGCCTGGAGTGTTCTACTGACCGTGTAGTGTTGGTGCAACTTACTTGGATGTCTTCTCTCCTCAGCGCCGGATCGAAAAGACCGGCTCGAGGAGGGATGACATCACTTCCTCTCCCTCTGTTTACATTTCAGAGGGAGAGGAAGCATTTCATTCGCTGGGTGCGATCGGGAGGGGGTGGCCATCAATGGATGGCCTCCCCCTCACCTCTCATCGCCCGCGAACAAGAGCTGGCCGCCTATGGCACCTGGGGGGGGGGGGGGGGTTCGGTTGGACCCCCCGCCCGCGGGAAGGCAATCACGTACCAGGTACGTGATTTTGCCTGCCCGTGCCATTCTGCCGACGTATATCATCGTTAGGCGGTCGGCAAGTGGTTAAGCTCGACTCAGGGGGTATATATGTGCTCCTGCATGCCTTGATTTCTGAGATCCCACTTGTGATAGTGGGTGTTTACCTCCCCCCCCCCCCCAGCCAATATAGATGTGCTCCATGTGCTGATGCAGCAGGTTACACTTTATAATGTTGACAATGTTTTATTTACTGGGGACTTTAATATGGCTCCTTCTCTGGAGATGGACAGGCTACACGCTTCTGGTCTACAGCAGCCGGGTCTGTCTCGCTGGGCCTCCACCTTCCACATGACAGACATCTGGTGGCATTTTCACCCTTCTGATAGGGAATATACATGCCTTTCCACCACATACCAGACCTTGTCCTGCATTGACCTGGCTTTTGCCTCTCCTGCTCTCTGCGGAGATCATCTCACGAGGAATTTTGGATCATGCTCCGGTATCTGTCACATTTAGGATCTCTGATGTGGAGGGTGTAGGAGTATGGAGGCTGTCCACATACTGGATTATGGACCCGAATATACAGGAGGAGATGCCTGAGGCACTATGTGCCTTTTGGATTGATAATGCGGGCTCTGCTGGACCTCTGGTGGTGTGGGATGCCCTTAAGTCATGGCTCAGGGGTGCATATATGACTCATATAGCTGTGAGGAGAGGCAGTCTGCGCAGTCTCTGAGGCATTTGGAAGAACAGGCAAAGTTGAAAGAAGCCGCATATGTACGGTCCCCTAATCAGGGACACTATGTGACCTGGCAGGATACCTTGAGGGAGCTGTCCTTATTTAGAGTGGAGCTCACTAAGAAGTCTATGCTTGACTGTGCCCAGACGGTGTTTGAATTCAGGGATAAAAACGGGAGGCTGCTGGCCTGGCTGGCCAAGGGACAACATACCACGGCTCATATTGGTAGGCTGAGTGATCTGGATGGCAGCCTGCTGACAGCTCCAGGGGATATTAGTGCAAGATTCCTTGATTTTTACCAGACCCTCTACTCTTCTAGGGCAACTTTTCACAATTCTGAAGTACTTCACTATCTTAGCCTTATGGGCGATGTTGCGAAAATTTGGAGTGGGACCTAGGTTTCTACACTGGCTAGAGTTGTTGTATAAAGCCCCTAAGGCAAGAATACGGGTAAATAATACCCTCTCAGAATTTTGAAATACCGAGGACCTGGTACTTTCGGTATGTCCAACTACACCATGCTGCGCTTGCGCAGTTTGGCGCTGATGAAATTATAGTTCAGAATACTGACTTAGAGAGGATTCTGATGGATCCGGACCCGAAAAAAAGAATTTCTAGATATTATGGGGCGGTGGGCCCAGGGGTGGGGACTACAACCTCTAGATCTATGGAACGTTGGGTCACGATTGTCCCTGAGCTGTCGGAAGAAATGTGGCAGGAGGTGTTGGATACATATCTAATATCCGTAGTCTCTTCCACGGATAAAATGATTCAATTCCGGTACCTACATCAACAGTACTATACACCTACTAGATTGTATCGAATGCATAGACGGGAATCGGCTATTTGTCATAAGTGTGGGAGGGCGGAGGGTACTTTCTTACACATGACTTGGGAATGTGTAAAGGTAAGACCATTATGGTCGCAGGTGACAGAATTCATTTCGGAACAGTTTGATTTGCCAAATATTTGCTCTCCCTTAAGGTGTCTCCTAGGGGTGTTTGGACAAGAACAAATGAGTACACACACAAAATTATTTCTGAGAATTTTATTTTTTGGAGTACGAAAGCTTATTGCCAGAAGATGGATACATGATGAACCGCTGACACTGGGGATGTGGAAAAAAGTAATTAACTCTGATGTCTTGATGTATAAAATGACTTATGAAGCTAGGGGGGCCTTAAAAAAATTTCAAAAAGTATGGTTTAGATGGGTTGACTCTGCTGATACCCTGGAAGGCGAGGGATAAATATTTTGCGGGGAGGCTGTTTTTTTGGATTTTTTTACCTATTTCAGGAAAGTGAATAGGCAAAGGACGGATGATAGTGAGCTCAATTTTTCTGTTTGGGCTGATGAGAGGTTGGTTGTTCCTTTTTTTCTGGTTCGCTTTACTTTGTGGGCCATTCTACCAAAGACAGACTTATGGGTGGGTGAGAGAGGGAGGGGAGAAGTTGCTGGTTGTAATATGCTGGTTGTTTTTATTTTTTTGTTCTGGTTTAAAAAATGCACATATACTGATTGAGTGATAAGGACGGCGAACTCAGGAATCTACATGTATGAACACGGAAATATATTTTTTACTAATGAAGGTTAAATTGTTCAATGTACGCCTCTATTATGATTTGTATGTCACGTCATTATCAGATGTAATGTATAAATTTTGACTCTGTGCGCAATAAAAAACTTTTGATAAAAAAAAAAAATAATACCCTCTCAGACTTTTTTCTCCTCCAGAGGGGGACCCGACAGGGTTGCCCTCTATCCCCCAGTCTCTTTGCGCTGGCCTTGGAACCCTTAGAAGTTTTAGTCAGGGAATCTGACAGTATTAAGGGACTCCGGGTTGGCCCTCTGGAGGAGAAAATATTGTTATATGCAGATGACACCTTGTTATATCTGCAAGACGCTGGTCCCTCTCTGCAGGCTGCTCTGGAGGCCTTTGATGAATTTGGAAGGTTCTCTGGAATTCGTATCAATTGGAGCAAATCTGTCTTGTTCCGTCTTGATGCTCAGACCAGACAATTTGCGGCTCAGTCCGCATTGAGATGGGTGGATGAATTTATGTATTTGGGAATCAGGGTTACGCAAGATCCCCAGTCCTTCCAACGCCTTAATCTCCAGCCCGTAGTGACACGCCTCAAAGACCACTGCTCTCGGTGGGCTAATTTACCCCTTAACCTCTTAGGGCGAATTAATATCCTAATGAAGATCTATCTTCCTAAATTTATTTATATTTTCAGGAACTGCCCTGTGTGGATACCCCAGTCTTTCTTCCGAGATCTAGATAGTTGCATTAGATCCTTTCTATGGCAGGGATTCCCCCCTCGGATGGCCAGAGTGATCCTCCAGCTCCCTGTTAACTGTGGTGGGTTGCCTTTGCCCAACCTGCTGCTATACTATTGGGCGGCCATGTTGGTTACAGTTAGGTGGTGGTTGGAGCAGTCTAGAGCCAATGCTGCAGTCTGCCTTGAGGAGGCTATCGTGGGATCTCTCAGGGAGTTAGGTAACCCGATATATCGAGGAGCCTCGCCGTACCCTTCCTTGCCGATCCCTACCAAAGCTACTCTTAGGGTGTGGAGTCTGGCTAGGAGGCGGTTTCTCTCCCCCAATCGGTGGTCCCCTTTTTGCTCGTTGTGGGGAAAGCCATTGTTCCCACACTTTTGGACAATCCCTGACCCACAAATTTGGGCCCGGTATAATATTAAAATACTGAAGGATATTGTGGCGGCTGGATCTCTTCGATCCTTTCAGGAGTTGGCTGGTAAGCATGATTTCCCTGCATGGATGCTATTCTGTTACCATCAGTTGAGACATGCATTCCGGGCACAGTTCCCAACACCATCAGATCATGAAGAGAATGTAGTTGAGGATTTACTGGCTCAGGAATCTTTAGCTAAACCTCTGTCCGCGATATATCTAACCCTCATTCGAAAAGATTCTCCAAAGATGGACGCACTCTGGACCAAGTGGGGGGCTGAGATTCCAACCCTGGATAGGGAAACATGGGAGGAATGTTTTGAGGACAGTTCTAGACTGGTGATATCCTCTAGAGATAAACTAATATACACAAAATTGTTACACAGAATATACCTTACGCCTAGAGACTGCATAGAATATACCCACAGAGGTCCGCGAATTGTCCGCACTGTCAGTCTCCCGACAACTCCTACAGTCACATGTTTTGGGCCTGTCCCAGACTGTCCCTTTATTGGTCTGCCATAATGGAGGTCATTTATGTCCATTTACAACTAGAAATACCCCTGACACCTGAATTAGCCTTGTTGGGCATACATGACGATGACCAGAGGCCTAGATATACTAAGTTGCTCGTTTTGCTGTTGCTTTTTTATGCAAAAATGGAATTCTCATAGGTCTATCACTGTAAGGGCTTGGGAGAACTCAGTCAGTGCTGTCTTACCTATGTACAAATTGACTTATATGAGTAGATGATGCCCCCAGAAGTACACAAGAGTGTGGCAACCCTGGACTGATTCCGTATGAGGTCTCGCTCACTGCGTCCAGGCACCTCTCTTTCTTTTGAGTGCTGTATTATCTACTGTGGTGGCTGCCCCTCCCCACCCCCCTCCTTGTTGCCCTCATGGACCAGTTATTCTAATTCTATTCTGCTTGTTGCTCCTTATCTATTAAGATTATGGACTGCCTATGTACCCACTCTATTGTTTTCAAAATGTTTTGTATTGTATACCATCTTTTCTTAAAAAAAGACCAACCTTGTTGTTAAAAAAAAAAAGATTAAAAACTTTGCAGCGTGACGAATGTGCTATCTCCATTACGAACGCAAGTTTCACCAGACCGAGTGCTTCCATCTCATAATTGATTCAGAGCATGCGTGGAATTTTGTGCGTCGGAATTGTCTACAAACGCTTGGAATTTACGACAATGGATTTTGTTGTCGGAAAATTTGAGATCCAGCTCTCAAATTTTTGTTGTCGGAAATTCCGACAGAAAATGTCTGATGGAGCCTACACACGGTCAGAATTTCCGACAACAGGCTCACATCGAACATTTGTTGTCGAAAATTCTGATCGTATGTACGCGACATTAAGGTTTTTAGGTCATGGGAAAAAATAGCCTGTGCTTGTTTATGTGCTTGTTTTCTTACATGCTTTTCTCGGGAATGCAACGAAATTGTAATTTCAAGGCAGTGTTTTTTAAAGCATAAAATGTATGTGTAATCACTGCAGTCCTATAAGTAATAAAAAGAAGTAGCTTTTGGAAGACATTATGGCTAAAGCTTGATTTGTAATACGTGACTACACATGGAGTACATTTAGCAAGGAGAGCTACTGAGACAATTCCAGGTGTTCGGCACGTTAAGTGGCATTAAGTCTTTGCCATTTGTATCTGTCAAACACACCTGTAGACACACTGAATGCCAAGCCAGAATCAGACTCATTGTGTTGGCTCATCACATCCCATTCTATCACCAAAATGAAAAGAGGATAGAAAATATTTACAAGTTTGTTTATCTCAGGTATATATACTCACCAGCCACTTTATTAGGTACACCTTGCTAGAGATTTTGGTCCATATTGACAAGATAGCATCATGCAGATTCTGCAGATTTGTTGGCTGCACATCCATGATGCGAATGTCCCGTTCCACCACATTCCAAAGGTGCTCTATTGCAGTGGTTCTCAGTCTCAGTCCTCAAGTACCCTCAACAGTCCATGTTTTCAGGTTTTCTTTTATTTTGCATGGCTGCTTTAATACAATATAAATGACATGGTATTGATAAGAGCTATTTTATCTAAGGGAAGTTACCAAAACATGGCCCATTGGGGGTACTTGAGGACTGAGGTTGAGAACCACTGCTCTATTGGACTGAGACCTGGTGACTGTGGAGGCCGTTGGAGTACAGTGAACTCTTTGTCATGTTCAAAATAACAGTTTGAGATGATTTGAGCTTTGTAATATGGTGCGTTATTCTGATGGCTCCTTCCAGCAGAATGATGGGTACACTGTAGTCATAAAGGGATGGACATGGTCAGTAACAATACTCAGGTAGGCCGTGGCATTTAAATGATGCTCAATTGGTACTAAGGGGCCCAAACTGTGCCAAGAAAATATCCCCCACAGCATTATACCACCAGCCTGAACCGTTGATACAAGGCAGGATGGATCCATGCTTTCATGTTGTTTATGTGAAATTCTGACCCTACCATCTGAATGTTATTGCAGCTGAAATCGAGACTCATTAGACCTGGCAACATTTTTCCAATCTTTTATTGTCCAATTTTGGTGACCCTGTGCGAATTGTAGCCTCGGTTTCCTGTTCTGTAGCTAACAGGAGTGGCACCCCGTGTGGTCTTCTGCTGTTGTAGCCCATCTGCTTCAAGGTTTGATGTGTTGTGCATTCAAAGACGGTATTCTGCACACCTTGGTTGTACTGAGTGGTTATTTGAGTTATTGTTGCCTTTCTATCATCTGGAACCAGTCTGACCATTCTCCTCTGAACCCTGACAACAACAAGGCATTTTTGTCCACACAACCATTCTCTGTAACCCCTAGAGATGGTTGTGCATGAAAATCCCAGTAGATCAGCAGTTTTTGAAATACGAAGACCAGCCCATCTGGCACCAACAACCATGCCACGTTCAAAGCTACTGAAATCCCCTTTCTTCCTCGTTCTCATGCTCTGTTTGAAATTCATTAAGTCATTTTGACCATGTCTAGATGCCTAAATGCATTGAGTTGCTGCCATGTGATTGGCTGATTAGCAATTTGTGTTTTCAAGCAATTGAACAGGTGTACCTAATAAAGTGGCTGGTGAGTGTGACTGCATAAAAACAATGCCAACTATCTGGCTCCAAACCAGTCTTTCACAGAGAGAATGCAGCAAGTTATCTCATGTATCTTAATTGGTCCATCTTATCCACCCCTCCTGTCCCCGCTGCATGTACCGTATATGATTCTTATCTTCTGCCACCCTCTCCAGTCAGTATAATAATCTGGCACGTAAAACATTACTACACAGTGCTGGAGGCCCAACATAATGTGAGTAAGGGTGAGGGCTCATTGGTTAGCATTGACCGCACTGACCAATGAAAATCCTTCTGAGACTCCTTTGTTCTAGGACTCAATCCCAGACCCAAGCAGAGATTCTTATTGGTCAGCCCAGTCGCATAGCCAGCACTGACCAAAGCATGCTCACCATTGCTTACAGCTTAATGCTGTTACACAGCCTCCGCTTCTGTGATCAATTCAGCGGGAACCAGAAAGGTGGGGAGGGTGTTTTGAGTTAGTTTATCTTTTTTATTTTTTATAAAAAGGTGAACTAACTCTTTAAATCAAATATAAACCCTAATTGAATGACATTTACAGGTACATTTATAAAGAGGCAGTATGACCTTACCCCGATCTTGCTGAGCTCTCTCCAGTGGCAGGATTGCAAGTGTGACATTGGCCTAACAGTTCGATAAGAATACAGCAGTGCTGGCTGGTGCTCCATCCGTAAGGGGGAGGAGGGGAGGCGGCAGATGGACCTGACCGCCCCATTGCTCCCGCCCGCCATCACTCGCTGGTCACCACCCCCACCCCCCGTCACCGGCTCTCTTACCCTGTGTTGGAGGGGGGCTCTGTGCATGGATGCCAGATGAGGTCGGCGGCAGGGGGGGTCAATGTCGGTGTGGATTGATAAGTTGTACGCGGTGTCACAGGAGCGATCGGTGTATGCTCCTCTCTTCTGCAGCCACAGGAGGAGCTGATAGTACTCTGCATGAAGGGGCCGGAGGATCGGACTTGGCGGCTGGTGGGTCAGTCTCTCAGTCCTCGGCCATGCCTGTCCTCCCTCCTTCTCCCTTTTCGGCCAATGAGATCGCTTCTCCTTTCGCCCAATCAGGAACCAGGTCTCAGGATCCACTTCCTGATTGATCGGTGTGAGAATAGAGAATATTCAATCGCTATTATCACACAACTGGGTGAGCTTTGGGCGCAACACTCTGCGCTCTGAGCCCACCCTATTTTGAAGCCTATTAGAGCCTCTGGCTCTAATCACATGCTTCAAAAAACACCCCCCCCCCACTGGAATCCATGTGTCCGGTGCCCTGCATCTAGATTAGGGGGTCGGACGCATGAATGGGGGGGCAGCGCCTGTGTGCCCCTAATGGATGGGCCGTCACTGGAATTTGTTGGTTATAAGCAGCAAATAAAAAACTGCTGTAGATTAGGATAAAGATAAGGATTTTCAATGTGCCGCCAGGAAAACATAAGACTTATTGTAAGTACCAAGGACTATCTCAGAAAAAATATTGTAATTTTTATTGTACAATTATCATAATATAAATCTCATAACAGAGGTTATAGATACATAAAAAGTATAAAAAATGTATACAGTTACAGCCTATATGGATTTAAAACCCAAACACAACATCAATGCCTTTCCTGGATTCACTGTTTTATTAGGACAGGGCATACATTTAATTGATCCATACTGGTTTAGCCACTTCAATACCGGGCACTTTCACCCCCCTTCCTGCCCAGGCCAATTTTCAGCTTTCAATGCTGTCACATTTTGAATGACAATTGCACAACACTGTACTCGTATGACAATTTTTAATCTTTTTTAAAGACAGATAGAGCTTTGTTTTGGTGGTATTCAATTACCCCTGAGTTTTTTTCATTTTTTTTTTTGCTAAACAAAGGAAAAAATACAGAATGTTTTCCTTAGTTCCTGTTATAAAATAAATAATATTTTCTCCTTTACTGATGTGTGCTGATGAGGCTGCACTGATGAGCACTGATAGGCTGCATTAATGAGCACTGATGAGACTGCACTGATGGGCACTGAAAACCGTTTTCTTCATTTCTGTTATACAATTTGGCAAATAATTCATTTTTCTTCTTCACTGTTGTGTGCTGATGAAGCACTGATGATCACTGATAGGCAGCACTGATGATCACTGATAGGCAGCACTGATAGGCAGCACTGATTGGCACTGATAGGCAGCACTGATAGACAAAGATAGGCAGCACTGATAGTGTGGTAATGAAGTGGTTAATCCATCTATTAAGAAAACAACAACATCTGGTATGAGATTTTTTTTCACAAATGTACAATAAAAATTACAGTATTTTATTTGGGGTAGTTTTGAGGTATATTTTCCTGGCTGCACATTGAAAATCCCTATTTTTTTATATAATCTTGGTAGGATAAGAAATTGTTCCCTGGACAGAAAGTGAGGGAAAATCTCTCTAACGCAGCCCCAGATAGCGGTAAAACCTACAAGGGGTTCTAAGCTTTCCCCATTCTAATCAAAACTGAAAAAAAAAATGTGGGTTGTTTACCATAAAGCATCTTTAAATAAACATTAACCTACCATACATCTAAAGAAAAGGGTATAAATAAATAACCAGACTTTGGAGATCATAGATATTTAAATCAAGACCCAAGGAACATGTTGACTGCGATAATTCACACATCAAATGGACTCTACCTCGGTCATCGAGCTCCACCCAGAAATCGTATTTTATTTACAATGGTGACTATTTTTCTGGATTGTGCCTACAACTGAGGTTGCCAAATCCTATCCATGTGAATAATGGCTTCTACTGTATATATATTTCTCTTCCTCGTGAACAAACATTTATTTATTGTCGACCTGTAACTGTGTAAGGAGTAAATGAACACATTGCTATACTCAATCCTCTTATCAGAAACTCAAGGTGTTCAGAGGCACTAGACATAAATGGCTGGAAGAAAATCAAAACCTTGGATGAGGCAGAGAGGCTCCGGCATGAACAGAAATAGCGGGGATGAAATGAACTTGTTTAATCTCTCCTACAAGGAAAGATGAGATAACACATTGTAAAGGTAATTTATTGTGCTTCCAAAATCCACAGCTGCAGCCTGAATATAACTTTCCCTTCTTTTATCATGCTGTGCACCCATTTCAACACAAGCGCAAATTCATCAAGATGAACATATGACTTACAATGTCAAGTAAGCCCAAAGGTGGACCTGGAGTGACAACATTTTAAGGGGGAAGCAAATTGTTCTATGGGGGGGGGGGGGGCATTAGTGGAAATTCTTTTCTAAAGAGAATTGTGTCCAGCCTTCAATTTTGACAGTGCAAAAAATTGTAACCCTTATGGATCAAAATGTATATGTTTCAGCATTGTACCTATTGATTAACCCTTTTGCGCCTATAGGTAAAACAAATCTAAATGCCTAAGCCCAATTTTTATGACATTGACATGCGTTAGTAGAACCGTACATATCATCACAGCTACTTTATGTATCCAGGTGGATTATACCTTGTTTTTTTTTTGCAGGACAAATTGGGCTTTCAGTTGATGGTAAATGATAATGGATTTCTCCTGCTTTTTTTTATTATCAAAGAAAAACTGGCCCAAAACAGTAAAAAACAAATGCTTTTATTTTTTTATTTAGCTGTATATTTCTTGGTACTACCATAACCTACCACCAAAGAACAGCCCAAAATATATTCTGCTGCTCTTTATGATCACAACGATACGATATATGTGTACATTAGTTGTTGCTTGTACCCGTAGTAAAGCACAAAAACAATAGTGTGAATTTTGCTTTTTTTTTTTAGCCTACCTAAAACGTCTACACTGATACTAATTAAAAAAAAAATCTGCCCCCCACCCCAAAAAAAAATACTGACCCTGACCTTTGATCCTGACCTTGACACAAACACTAACCCTGGCACTGACCTAGATCAAACCTTGATCTAGGTATTTTTTGGTATTTTTTTAAATTATTATTATTTCATTTTTTTTGTTTTTGTTTTTACACACACTTTTGTTTTTGTGCAAGGAAAGAGAGAGATGCAATGGGGTTGATTTACTAAAGGCAACTCCACTTTGCACTACAAGTGCACTTGGAAGTGCAGTCACTTTAGATCTCAGGGGAAGATCTGAAATGGAGGGGAAGCTCAGCTGATTTTATCATCCAATCATGTACAAGCAAAAATGCAGTTTTTTTTATTTTCCTTGCATGTCCCCCTCAAATCTACAGTGACTGCACTTCCAAGTGCACTTGTAGTGCAAAGTGGATTTACAGAAAAAGAAAATATCACTGTGATAGCCAATCAGAGGTTATCACAGTGATCAGGTGACCCAGAATCAGGAGTTACCGGTCCTGATCAGTAGTACCGGGCCTGGGGCTCACGGTGAGACCCCAATCTCTGTTCTGGGAGCGCACCATGCGGTACGCTCCCAGCACAAAGGGAGGTATGCCAATATGCGACCCCACAGCAAAAGCCGAGTCCAGTGGGGCTGCATATTTATGTGACGGTGGGTGTGAAAGGGTTAAAGCCCAACTCCAGATTTCTTAAAGCCCAAATCCTTCATTCTCCTCCACTTCACCCAGTCACCTAAGTATGCACTTTTTTTAACCTTTCTTCTGATGTCTTTAGGTTGATTACCTGACAGCCAAGGTCATTTTACACAATGCTGGGCAGGCATCAATGACGTCATCAATGCCCTTTGCTGCATCATTGTATTGTCATGAGAAGCTAAATGGCATCATTCAATCTGGAAGACTAATGACATTTAGTGGCTACAACAAATTACTACAGAGGACAGTGCAAGAGAGGAGGTGAGTATTGCAGGCAGAGCTGCTATTTTAATGGCCACAAAAAGTGGAGTTGGCATCACTGAGGCAAACAAGGCAGCACTGGTGTCAAAACTCCCTCCTATGTTGAGTTGTCCCCCCTGAAGACTCAACACTCCATAATTTTGCAGTGGACAGTTTTAAGGTACAATGACACCTAGCATTCATCCCATTTCCTGCTGAATGAAGGGGCATCAAGGACCTGCCTACTGTAGGTGCTTCATCAGGCTCTTGGAACCACAGGAGAATGCTACAGAGAGCAGCTTCACATTGTTACATGGTGCCATTATCTGCAGCCTTCAGGATGCACCCACCGCTGGAGGAAGTGGTGGAGCATGAAGACCCATGAGGTCATGTGACTGGGCCAAAGAAAACCAAAAAAAAGGAAGACTTTAAAAGAGGGGATGCAGTGGTGCTACAAAGGTAGTCTTGGGCCAGAAAAAGGGGGAGGAGAAAGCAGAAGCTGGGATTTTACCAATGACTTTATTATTATGAATGGAATGAACAAAGGTTTCATTTTCATTGTTTTACCAAACTTGTTTATTTATATATGTAAGTGTAAAACCTTTTTAAAACCTGTCTTTTTTTTTTTTGGTGGTGAGGGCATCATCGACCTGTTGTAAGTTTATTTTAGTTTAACATTTTCTGACTACAACCTTTTTTTCTGCTTTATAAGTAAAACAAAATAATGCAGATTCCAATGTCGGGATTCCAATGATGAGATCTTTTGGCACAAGGAATCTGGGCATAAGAAAAGCAAGTATACAAACAAGAGGTTAGGTTTATAATAAGGGGGCTAGTGTAAGGGTTACGGTCAGTGATAGTGTAAAAGTTGCAGGGAGGGAGGGAGGTTAGAATTACAGGGAGGGTTAGTGTTAAAGTTTATATTAGGATTTAAGGAAAGGTTAGTGTAAGATTAAGTGTTAGGTTAAAGGGAAGTTTTTGGACAAAGTGTTAATGTGTTACTGTTTGGGTTACAGGGAGGGTTAGTGTGAGAGGTGCAGGGATGGTTAATGTGAAAGCTAATATTAGAATAATGGGAAGGATTAGTGTGAGGTTAAGTGGTAGGGTCAAGAGAGGTTTAGACAAAGTAGTAGTGTGAAAATCAGTGTTAGGGTTACATGGAAGGATAGTGTTTAGTTTACAGGAGAGTTAGTGTGAGGGACACAGGAAAGATAAGTATAAGAGTAACAGGGAGGGTTAGTTTGAAAGTTAATATTATGGGAAGGGTTGGTGTAAGATTTCCAAGGAGGGTTAGTTTGATAGTTAAAGCGGAGTTCCAACTGTGAAAATTTATGTGAAAAACTTATTACTAGCACTCACGTTTCTCTTTTTAATCGCTGCTCGATTGCCGATTTAATTGAGTAAGATATGTTTTATTCCTTCTTCTTGGCACTTTCCATCTTGCTTGTGGGCATGTGAAGCCCACAAGCACTATCTTCCAGGCTCTGATGCAGCTGAGCCACCAGCATGCACCGCCCGTTCTCACGCATGTGCAGTATGTACAGTGCAGCGCCTTACACTTTTGACATTGCCATCACAACGGGCGTCGTCGTCGGAAGTGCCCGCCCCCCATTGTGATAGCAACGAAGCCCTCGGCTCTGCCCAGTGACTCCTGGAAAATGATGACAAACATCTCCCTAGAGCACTAGCAAGCATGGGCGCCAAGGGAAATTACATCAGGCGCCAGGGAGAGGAAGAGGCAGATTCCGAGGCACCCCTTAGCAACAGACATGAAAACGTGAGTAAAAAAAAAAAATTTTTTCCAAATGTTGTTTATTGTGCTTAATGCTGCTGAATAATGCAAACTTAATTTTATGGGTGGAACTCCGCTTTAAAGGCAGAGTTAGTATGATGGATACAAGTATGAGGGTTAGTGTAAAAGTTAATAAGAGGATTACTAGAAGAGTTAGTGTAGAGCCGTGTACACACGAGTGGAATGAAAAAAGTCAGACGGAAGCTTTTCATAGTCTATTTCAATCGTGTGTGACTCATCTGACTTTTTTTTTCAAAAATTCTGACGGACCTAGAAATAGAACATGTTCTAAATATTTCCGACGAAACCAATTCCTATCGGGAAAACCGCTCGTCTGTATGCTGTTCCGATGGACCAAAAACGACGCATGCTCTGAGGCAAGTACGCGACGGAAGTTATTGGCTACTGGCTATTGAACTTCCTTTTTCTAGTCCCATCGTAAGTGTTGTAGGTCACCGCGTTCTGGACGGTCGGACTTTGGTCGGACCGTGTGTAGGCAAGACTGCTTGAATGGAATTCCATCGGAGAAACCTTCGCAGTTTATTCCGACGGCAAAACGGTCGTGTGTACATGGCATAAGGGTAAAGCCTTGTACACACTACTAGCTAGGTTGAAAGGAAAAAAAAACTGACAGCTTAGGTCCAAGCCGCTGTAGTACCAATCTGATTTTAGTAGATCCCCGCTGAGCTATTGTGTTGTGACAGGGGGACGGCCCCCCTGCCAGGACACTCCGGTCAGCATTCTCAGTCATTGGCTGAGAGCGCTGATCGGGAGCCGGTCGGCAGACTTTTTCCGGTCATGGGCTTTTGACAGAAGCCTCTGTTGGACCGACTGCCGTACACATGGACCGATTGTCAGCTGGTTACTATTGAACTGATTGATGCCAGCTGACATTCAGCACATGTGTACTAGGCTTAAGTGTTTGGGTTAAATGGAGGTCTAGATAAAGTGTTAGTGTGAAAGTTAGTGTTACAGAGAGGTTTAGTGTGATGGTCGGGGGGGGGGATTAGTGTAAAGCTTAGTGTTAGTGTTTTTGTTCCAGGAATTGTTAGTGAAAAGCTTAGTGTAAGGGTTACAGGGAGAGCAGCTGTGACGGTCAGTGTTAGGGATTCAGAGAAGGTGTAAGGGGAGGATAGCGCACCACTTTTAGTTTCCGCAGTTTTGCGCTAAAAACTATCAGTACTAATATGCCACTGAAAGCTAAAATATCTTTACAAATAGCTGAAATGTTGACAAATATAAGGCAGATCTAAAAGATTCAATGCAGATGAATGTTGTCAGCAATTACTTACATTTTATGAACAGGCCTTTGGTGGATATCATTACTGGGTACCAAACTCAAAGCATCTGTAAGTACAAAATCAATCCCCGTCAGTGGCGTAGCATGGGTTGTCAGCTCCCAGGGCAAGGCAAGTAATTTGCACCCCCTAACCCTAGGACTTTTAGCACTCCCCGAGTCCTTTCTACTAGTACAGTATTAAACCCCTTACCTAAGCACTCCTTACATAAGGGTTCACACATGTCCGGCTGCGGTTTGCGGTCTGGAGTCCATACGTTCCTGTTCGCCGGTTCAGGTGCAAATTTTTGCCTGAATTCGCACCTGAACTGGACCCAGAAACACACATGACCCTGTTAAAGCATATAGACTAAATAATATAAGGTGTGCTGCTCTGCAAATCAGTGTGCAGAACAAAAGGTACTGCTAACAACTACCATAAATAACTAAAAACATGAACACATCCAAAATTCATATCTTCAATTCATAAATAAAATGTAAGTAGGTACACAAGTTAGAATAAATATAAATCAAAGTCTATACAGTAGTGAAATAAATTTGTGTGTGTAGCCATAGCATATCAATTTTCTTGAGTGGGGGCCCAAATCCATAGCTCCCAACTGTCCCTGATTTCGAGGGACTGTTCCTGATTTGGAGCAATGTCCTTCTGTCCCTCTTTCCTCCCCATTTGTCCTTCATTTTGGTCTGATCTATATAGTTGTAGATAAAATGCACTTTTTATCTTTCAAAAAGTGTTTCCCAGCGCTAAACCTTTCATCCAATTTTTAAATTGCTGCATTTGTACATTTTAAAAGCCAATATAACATCTAAAAGACAATATAAAGGAATAGTAGTGATAAAAAAAAGCACTTGTGGGGGGGCGTGACCGGAAGCCGAGCAAGATGGAAGCCTGATCTCCCTGCTCTCTGAGCCCGCAGCGAGAAAGGCAATCTTGGGGGCAATCATCCGCAGATTTATGGGCAAATCACGGTCCACCCGCTCCTCTAAATACAGGGGATCATCGCAACCCCCTCCGGGTACCTCCACAGACCTCAGCTCCTTCTTTACTCAGCCGGACGTATCTCGGAGCGAGGAGGCCAACATGGCGCCGGTCACTTCCGCGCCTTACCACCGGAGCTCCTCGCCGGCCTCACAGCCCGCTCCGGACCGACTCCAACACTCGGGGGACCCTCCACTGGAAGAGGCGATCTCCCAGGAAAGCATCCATCACACCGAAGCGGTGAGTTCTCCCCCACACGCCGGCGAACAGACACATGGGCCGCCATTAACCATGCTCTCTGCCCCGCCATACACACAATGCTCAGCAGCATTTCCAAGGCTGCTGCGAACGGCTTCTGACCCCCAGATCCAGAGCCAGGACCCCACATCCCCGCTTTCCTCAGACCTCTCCCAGGACTACCCACCTTTACCCAGCCCTGCAGGCCCCCCTGCCAGAGCGCATCAGCTCCCTGAGGGAACACAAGATGGAGCCTGGGCCGTCACGATCACATCCCCCCCCACCTAAAGCGCAGAGGTTATCTCACTCCAGAGACTCCAGCACATCTAGACACCATCCATCCTCCATACCTTCATATGCCCAGAAGGTAGGAGCCCTGACCTCACTTCCAACTGGGGCTAGCTCTACAAGTCCCCCCCACAAGCTGAAACCTGGTCAGACCCATGGGACTCCCCAGCAACTGGAACACACTCAAACCGGGAGAAGGGAGCCACATACCCCAATGCCACAGCACCTGGCAGATCATCGCCCAACCAGCATTATGGCACCTCAAAGGACCCACCTTTACATCCTCAGTGGCAAGCATATTTACAAGCCATACCCACAAAGGAAGATTTCAGACAACTCATTGAAGACGTGAAATCCACCTGCCGCACGGAAATCCAAGTACTCCAGACGGGGCTCAAACACCTGGCGGACAGGATGGAAATGGCTGAAGAAGAGATACAAGAAACCAAACTGGCGGTCCATAGAACACAAATCCAGGGAGCAGACCACAGAGAAATGTTGAGAGATATGCAAAGACACGTGGAAGACCTGGACAATCGGGGACGCCGCAACAACATTCGAGTGAGAGGCATCCCGGAGGCGGAAGGACCCGAGGACCTGCAAACAATCCTACAATCTGTCTTTAATAATTTAATTGGGGAGCCACCCAACAAACACATTGATATGGACAGAGCACACAGAGCGCTTCGCCCTAAAGGCGCCACCGCTAAACCGAGAGATACTATATGTAGAGTCAGCTCCTACCCCATCAAAGAAGAAATCATGAAGCGGGCACGCTTAGCGCGTAAAGTGACTTTTGACGATGTCCAGATACAATTGTACCCAGACCTCTCCTGGATCACCCTGCAAAAACGCAGACTTCTCCAGCCGCTACTACAGCTACTGCAGAAAGAGAACATTACCTACCGGTGGGGTTTCCCCTTCAGCCTCACAGCAAAGCACCAAGGCAAATCCGCAGTAATGAGGTATCCAGAAGATCTGCGCACCTTTTGCAACATTCTTGAAATCCCGGCACCAAAGCTACCGGACTGGGACATTGTAGCAACCCCACCACCGCCACCTACAATTTGGCAGAGAGTGCCTACCCCCAACCGGTCCCGGGACTCAGACCCGCAACGCAAGCCCACCAAGCAAAAGAACCGCTGAGATGCAACTACTGTGACTCTCTATATCTGCAGGACCTGAGCACTTAGGCTCAATATATATACCCAGTTAGACTGCAGTTTACTTTAGTTTGTTTTATGCAACTTCAGCTTAGGACCCCCAAGATTGACCCCCCATGCTGAATTTCACTTTAACAACCAGGGCTTAACTCAGATGAGCTCTGGAGAGATGGGTATAGTTTCCGTTCACTACCACCCCCCCCTTGATAGTTAGATAGATAGATATCAGTGCAGGGTCGTAGACTATGTGCTGTAGAATAGTTGTTTTTGGCTGGCTACGGGCTCCCGGGTGCCCCTTCCCACTCCTCTTTCTTGGGGTGGGGGGGCTCAGGGGAGTCCGTCCAGACTTGGGCCTGTTGGCCTATATAGGTTTATTGGGAATGTATGTTCTCCATGTTCTTTACACACTAACAGTGTTTTTCTCTCTCTCTGACTATCCTCCCCCTTCTCTATCCAGCCATCATTAAACCTACCCAGCAATCAACGAGCAGAGTCCTGGTCTCCTCCCGGAGAGTGCCTGCCCCGTGCCCCAGTCCTGAATGCTGGTGCATCAACATCAGGTGAGCGCCTACTCACATTACCATACACATTACCATGGCTAGGATACTCTCATTAAATGTACATGGATTAAACTCCAATAAAAAAAGACATCTGGCACTGAGGGAATTCAGACAGTCAGGGGCTGATATTATTATGGTCCAGGAGACCCATTATGATAAGGGGGGCTCATTTGCGTTCGCCTCCAGATACTACTCTCAAATTTACATGGCCTCGGGTACCCATAAAAAGGCAGGAGTGGCCATACTTATTAAGAGGGGGGCTCCCTTCACCTGCGTAACCCAGCACTGCGACCCACATGGCCACTTCATAATCCTACAGGGACAATGGCAGTCACAGGACATTACCATATGCACTTTGTATGCCCCGAATGTCAAACAACACAGCTTTCTATCCAGGGTGTATGCCCGCCTCTTTAAAACAACACCTAAGGTTCTTGTAATAGGGGGCGATTTCAATCTCACCCACTCTTCTTACACAGATCGCCAGACGGTGGGCCCCCAAACAACCTCACCCAGAGTACTTAGGGACTCGAGACTATTCAGGCAAATCTCCAGACGATATGCGCTCTTTGATGCATGGAGGGCTCTCCGTCCAGGCGATCGACAGTACACGTTCTACTCAGCTCCTCATCGCACTCACTCCAGGATAGATTACTTTTTTGTTAATAACCACACTCTACAGCTCACCCGCAAGGCTCAAATTCTCCCGATCTCATGGTCTGACCACGCCCCTATCCTGCTCACCATAGACCTTGATACGGCCTTCCGTAGGCCTTATAATTGGAAGCTTAATACCTTCCTCCTTCAACACCAGCCCTCTCTGACAGAATTAAATTCCACTCTACAACTCTATTTTAAAGAGAATAATAACCAGGAGGTCTCACCCACCACGCTCTGGGAAGCCCATAAGGCGGTTCTCCGAGGAAAATGTATAGCGCTCTCCACAGCACAAAAAAAAGACGCCCTAACTGCAAAAGTGAAAGCGGAAAAAGAACTTAGAGTACTGGAACACAAGCTCCAAACTAACCCCACAGTACCTTTACTTAAAAAAATAACTAACCTCCGTATGACTCTTAGGGACCTGGCCCTAGGTCAGGTAGAGAGGGCCTTGACCAGACTAAAACAAATGTTTTATGACAAGGGTAATAAGGCCCACTCCCTTCTGGCCAACAAACTCCGTGAACGCACCCACATGCTATCCCCGAATCAGATTAAAAATAAAAAGGGTCAGCTGCTATCCCACCCAGTGGATATTGCCCGAACTTTTGCAGATTTCTACAAAGACCTCTACAACAGCCCCGACATACCCAGTAACCCCCCTTCTCCAGACCTGACTCAAAAGATACGACAATATTTAGAACAAAGCGGAATTCCACATCTCCAATCATCTGACCTGCTATCGCTTAACGCACAGATATCAGAAGAGGAATTAGAGCTGACTGTCAAAAACCTACCATCCCATAAAGACCCTGGCCCAGATGGTTTTCCCTATGAATATTATAAGGCATTTCTCCCTCAGCTGCTTCCCTATATGTGTAGGCTGTTTAATACCTTTCTCCAGGACACCCCCGTCCCAGCAGACATGCAGAGATCCTTTATCACCCTAATTCCCAAGCCAGATAAAGACCCATCCCTATGCGCCAATTACAGACCTATTGCACTCCTGAACTCGGAAAATTTTCACCAAGCTTTTATCCGACCGCCTAAATATGATTCTTCCATCACTGATCCACAAGGATCAGGTGGGGTTTGTCCCATTGCGGCAAGCAAGTGATAACACCAGAAGGGTGATTGACCTGGTGGACATGGCGGGCAGGGAGGGCTCCGCCTCCATGTTACTGAGCCTTGACGCCGAAAAGGCTTTTGACCGTTTGGGGTGGCCCTTCCTGTTCGCTACTCTGACCCACATGGGCTTCTGTGGACTCTTTATGCGAGCGATCAGGCATCTCTACTCCATCCCCTCCTCACAGGTCAGAACCCCCTTTGCATTATCCACACCCTTCTCGGTGACAAATGGCACCAGACAGGGGTGCCCACTGTCGCCCTTACTATTTGCGCTGTGCGTGGAACCTTTGGCCGCCTCGATCCGGAACAATCCGGACATACGGGGGATAGTGGTTAGGGATAGGGAATTCAAGATTTCCCTATTTGCCGATGACATTATCCTTACACTGACCCAACCTCATATCACCCTCCCAGTCCTACATAGGGAATTAGACAATTTTAGAGCTCTTTCAGGCTATAAAATCAATCCATTAAAATCAGAAGCCTTACCTTTACATATCCCTGAAGCCGAACTCGCACTTTTAAAGGCCAACTTCCATTACAACTGGAAAACGACCGCTCTAAAGTACCTGGGGACCTACATTACCCCAAAATATGACACCCTATATCAGGAAAACTTCCCTCCCCTCTTCCGCTCTATTAGAGCTTTATTGACACAGTGGAAAAAGCATCACATTTCCCTTTTAGGCCGTATAGCCTCTATTAAGATGACCATCCTCCCGAAGCTCCTATATCTTTTCCAGACACTTCCTATCCCTGTACCACTTAAACACTTGAAAAAGCTCCAGTCAGACCTACTCCAATTCGTTTGGAACTATAAAAGGCATAGGATACCGAAGACAGTAATGCTGGCGTCACGCAGAGAGGGAGGACTAGCTTTCCCTGATATTATTAAATATTATCAGGCTACGCAATTGAGAGCGATAGCCTCATGGTTCACTCAAAAATCATATAATAAATGGACTGAAATCGAAAAGCTTTGGCTAGCTCCAATACACCCGAACAACCTTCTATGGAGTGCGGAGGCGGAGGTGCCCCCCGGTCGGATGCTGGGCCCCATGTCATTGTTACGACGGACTTGGCGTACACTGGCCCGACCTCACAAACTGTCCTCAGAGAGATCACCACTGACCTCTTTTATCTGCAATCCTAAAGTGCCAGATAGCCTTACACATCAGATGTCTTACCCTTGGTCCTCCAGAAACCTATTTCATTTCGGAAGTATAGTGGAACCTAGAACTCGTAAATTATTATCTTTCTCAGAATTACAAGCAAAATACGATTTGCCAAAACAGGCATTCTAAGGCTATTTACAAATTAGGCACTACGCACTGACTATAACCTCGAACCTGCAGTTCTCTCCCCCATCCTCCTTTGAAACCATAATATTAGAGAGGAATGCACAGAAAGGTGTCATATCGGGAATATATAAGATTCTAAATGCCATCTCCCTAGAGGAGCAGGGAAAACACTCATACATGCTTAAATGGGAGAAAATCCTTGAAGAAGAACTACCTTTAGCACAATGGCAGGCGATCTGGAACCAAACAGCAAAGAGTTCAATGTGCACCCTCTACAAGGAAAATGCATACAAAATTTTGTTCTTCTGGTATATGACCCCAGATGTGCTTCATGCAATTTTCCCCACTAGCTCAGACCGATGTTGGCGATGTCAGGGAGCAAGGGGCACCCTCATACATACATCCATTGATAGCCCCCTTTTGGGATAAGGTCCAGCATCTATTGTCCCACCTTTTGGAACTGCAGGTCCGAGCTTCTCCAAAGTTCTTTTTATTAGGACTGTCACCACTCAAACTTTGCACACCATATAAGAAATTAGTAAGGCATATACTCACAGCGGCCAGATGCCTAGTAGCCCTAAATTGGAAACGCTGTTCCCCACCCTCTCCTGAAGATCTTTACTCCAGAATTAAAGATGTTGAACTGATGGAGAGAATGATGGCTAGAATGCAGGACAGACTGGAGGCACACAATGGGGTATGGGAGCTGTGGCATCTCCGGGAGGACCCACCATGACCAGGTACCAACCTTACTCAGATGGCCTGCTTTATATTTCCCCCCCTCTCTCCCTCTTTCTCTTTTCCTTTTCTTCTACTCATTCTTCTATAATACAGTTATTAAAGATTTGAACTCTCATAAGCATTGTTCTACATTAATGTAACTGAATTAACATTCTCTACTTACAAAAGGAATTGCTAGCAGTTAAACAATGAGATATCTTTGAAACTTAATACGAATTCATAACCTCTATATCATAAGTATATGTTTGATTGTGGATAAGATATGTTGAATAATATTAACAACTTTCCATGCTCCTTTATTCTGTATCGCAACCAAGAATGATAACAATAATAAAAACTGTTATTTGAAAAAAAGCACTTGTGGACTCAATTAACCTTTTTTTTGGTTAATTCTCCTTTAAGGGGGTGTGGCAAGGGGCGTGTCCTATGCCTACATAAGTTTGTTAGTAATTGTCCCTTATTCCTATCTTAAAATGTTGGGAGGTATGCAAATCCCACACCTTTAAATCAATCACAGTGCTCCTAAGTGAATCCACATGTGTCACCTCTGTGTTCACTGAACTCTCACCTTGCCGTATATGATATACACAAAATGACTGTCAAAAAGCTGTTGAATAATCCATAGACCTCCTGTCCACCAGGGACGCTTCAGCTGTTGCTTGAGATACTCTTGATCCTCATGGCACTGGTCCCTTTAAGGTCTCCGTTACTCATATAGTTTTGTGCATGTTAGAAAAAAAAGGCATAAAAAGCCTCCCATTGTGTAGTAGGATAAAAACTCTGGTTTTATTAAGCACAAATTTGCACTTACACAATACAAATAGGGAAAACGCTTCATAAAAGGTTATGAGAATTGGGCTGTACACACACCTTTGTCATTTCTGATCCACAACTGCCTCCGCCACGCCCTAACATGCACGAACCTATATAAGTATCAGAAACCTTAACCACTTCAGCCCCAGAAGGATTTGCCCCCTTAATGACCAGGCCATTTTTTGCGATACGAGCACTGCACCGCTTTAACTGACAATTGCGCAGTCATACGACGCTGTACCTACACAAAATTGGCCTTCTTTTTTCCCCACAAATGGAGCTTTCTTTTGGTGGTATTTGATCACCTCTGCGGTTTTTATTTTTTGTGCTATAAACAAAAAAAGACAGACAATTTGAAAAAAAAATAAAACTATTTTTTTACTTTCTGCTAAAACACATATAAAAAAAAAATGTATTCATCAGTTTAGGCTGATATATATTCTTCTACATATTTTTGTAGGTGTATATTGATTGGTTTGTGCCAAAGTTATCACGTCTACAAACTACGGGATAGATTTTGGGGCTTTTACTGTTTTTTATTGTTTTTACTGGTAATGGTGGCAATCAGAAACTTTTAGCGGGACTGCGACATTGCGGCGGACAAATCTGACCCCAAATGACACTTTTTGAAGACCAGTGACATTATTACATTGATCAGTGCTATAAAAATGCAGTGATCAATGTAAAAATGTCACTGTCAGGGAAAGGGGTTAACGTTGGGGGATGACCAAGGGGTTAAGTGTGTTCCCTGGGTGTGTTCTAACTGTACAGGGGATGGGCTCACTGGGACATGACAGAGATCACTGTTCCCGATCACAGGGAACAGAAGATCTGTGACTTGTCATTAGGCAGAATGGGGAATCGCCTTGTTTACAAACGCAGTTCCCCGTTCTGCACACAGTGACCGTGGGTCTCCGGCGGACAGCAAGCCCGCGGGCACGCTCCCACGGTGCGCGGCGTGCGTGCTATCCTTCTTGCACAGACCGACGCACACCTATGGCGGTTTGCGCAGGAGAGCCGACCTGCCGCAGTATAATGATGGCGGCTGGTTGGCAAGAGGTTAAAGGGATCAGTGCCATGAGGATCAAGAGTATCTGAAGTAACAACTGGCACGTTCCTGGTGGACAGGAGGTCTATGGATTATACAACAGCTTTTTGATGGTCATGTTGATATATTATATACGGGAGGGTGAGAGTTTAGTGAGCACATAGGTGACACATGAGTGCATTGTCTTCACCCTCTTTCTCTGGCTGTCCTTATCACCGGCACTGACATCGTGACATGGAAAGCTGATGATACAGTTCTGCAGACCACTTGTTGTTTACTAGATACCTGAGTCCATGTGGCCCATATGGACTCAAAATTCTAGTAAACAATAAGCAATCTGCAGAACTGTAGGTATAGGAGGAGGACCCCCCAAAAATTCTATGTCTCAGCCCCTGCTGAGCCTTCTCATCTCCAGACAGCTTGGCCCTGACACAACATTTCTTGTCTCCCATGCTGAGTGTGTGAGGAGATCCAGAGCTTGACCCCAGCCAGCGGTGCAACCCGAATAGCGCCAAAGCTACCGCTGTACCCACATATTACCCAGTTGGCCAATCACAGGGCGACAGGCTCCTATGTCCCCTGCTACACGTGACCCAGTTCGGCCAATCACAGAGGGCGCCTATTGCTGAGCCCGGACAGCCACGGAGGATCAGGGAGGCAGTGCGACATATAATCACACACATAGGTTGGACTTGATGGACTTGTGTCTTTTTTTGACCTCACCTACTATGTAACTATGTAAGATCATAGAGAGCGGCAGAGGAGGAGCGCAGTCAGTGTAATACTCAGACGGGACTTTATTTGCGCCCCTCTAGATGATATGCTTGGTGCCACGCCCCCCCCGCTACGCTACTGATCCCCGTTCCCTATCTTATCTAGCTTCTATCACTCCCACCCACCCTCCAATCAGGCCACTGTGCTAGGACTTCTTCTACGTTATTGTACAAAAAGGTAGGTTACCTAGAATAGTGTTTTAGCAATTCTTCCAAATGGTTTAATGTGTTCTTATTCCAGGGTGCTTATACCTCATTATCTCACTTCTAACCAGTATTTTCTTGTATTCTTTTCCTATAGAATGCAGAGATGCTGCAAACATCTAATTGAAGTGTTTACCTTAGATTGGAAGCGTGGTCACGTCTCACAGCAGGGATGCATTTACAATGTAAAACTTTTTATATCCTATCTTCCCTACACTGCAAACGGTAAGTGTGTTTTCTCCATTCATCAATTAGAATTTCTTTTTCCATTAGAGAGGAAAACAAAGTTTACTTCTAGGAGTAGGTGTGAGTTCATTGCTGACATTTAAGCTCTTGCTCCTAATGACGGAGTTATTAAGAAGGCTAATTTAGCTGATAAACTCAAATATTGCACTTTTATTGCAAATGTAATTGAGTTCAAAGTGCTCCTCTCATCATAGATTATCTTATTTGTGAGTACATAAAAAATTGCCTGTATATTTTTTTTTTTTTTTTGTCAAAATAAATCAGTAAAATAAATAAATATGGTTTCTAGACTGAAAAATGTTACATAGCGTTTGAAGGCTTGAAATAACAATAAGTTCCAATGTACGGCTAAGATTTTAGGGAATTTTGCTAAAATATTAAAGCGGTATTAAACCTAAAACCAAAAATATATTATATTGCAGCTTATCAATCATTAGTTGTAGTGGCTGCATTAGTTTTCTTTTCTTTGGCTTTTTTCCCTCTGTTTTCACCTGGTGATCTGGCCAGTAACACACCTCCTGTATTAGTAAGACACAGCAGACAGCAGCATTGTCAGTCAGTGTTAACACTGACAATGCATAGCATTGTCAATGTTAAATGTATTAGCAGATATAGTACTACAGATTTAGTACTACTTACCAATTGAAGCCAAACCTCAGCTCACACTTTATAAGCAATTACAGTAAACTGTTTTTTTTTTTTTTTCCATTTTGGGATAAAGGTTTTACATGAATAAATAAAAGCTGATCATTGTAAGCACTCACGCCAGTGTTAAGTCATTTATCTCATTCATGTAAACTGATACATTCTGCTGGAGAGCTTGTGCTGAGAAAAACAAACTTCCTGACTGGACTACCAGATGGAAATAGAAAGAAAACTTTAAAAGTGAAAATAATATGGCCAGCACGTCTTCCTGCCTAGGCCAATTTTCAGCTTTTAGTGCTGTTGCACTTTGTGTGACAATTGCGCGGTCATGCAACACTGTACCCAAATTATATTTTTATAATTTTTTTTTACACAAATAGAGCTTTCTTTTGGTGATATTTAATCACCACTGGGTTTTTTATTTTTTGATAAATAAATGGAAAAAAAAATTCTTAGTTTCTAAAGCTTTGCAAACAAATAATCTTTCTTCGTACATTTAGGCCAAAATGTATTCTACTACATTTCTTTGGTGAAAATAACCCAAATCAGTATGATTATATATCTAAAAAATGGATCAATCCTGGTGTACTGATGGCTTATCTCATTTCTTGAGGCCTGAAAATACCAGGACAGTGCAAATACCACCCAAATGATGCCTATTTGGAAAGTGGACAGTCCAAGGTATTTAGTAAGAGGCATGGAGGGTTTTTTTTTGAAGTTGTCATTTTTTGTCACATTTTTTTGGAAAATTAAGTAAAAAAAAAGTTTTTTTTCACAATTTGTACTTTTTTTACGTACTGTAACCAGTGCAATAAAGTGCCGTCATATAACTGGTGTGCCAGGGATATATATATATATATATATATATATATATATATATATATATATATATATATATATATATATATATATATATATATATAGATATACATATACAAGTGCATGTCATATAATTAGAATATCATCAAAGAGTTAAGTTGCCCTTTAACTGACCAATTTTAATTTACAGAACAAACCCACAACTTTGAAGATTTTTTTTTTTTTTTTTTAATTGTGATGCAAACAAATAGGACAAAATAACAGAAAAAGTCAATGTGCATAACTATTCACCCCCCTAAAATCAATATTTTGTAGAGCCACCTTTTGCGGCTATTACAGCTCCAAGTCGCTTTGGATAAGTCTCTATGAGCTTGCCACATCTTACCACTGGGATTTTTGCCCATTCCTCCTTGAAAGACTACTCCAGCTCCTTCAAGTTGGATGGTTTGCGCTTGTGAACAGCAATCTTTAAGTCTGACCACAGATTTTCTATTGGATTGAGGTCTGGGCTTTTCTAATTTTACTTCACCAACGTAGACTATTGTGTTCTGATCCATCACATATAATTCAGATTAAAAAAAAAAAACATTGAACTAAAGGCTGTAATGTAACAAAATAGGTAAAAAGCCAAGGGGGTGAATACTTTTGCAAGGCACTGTGTGTGTGTGTGTGTGTGTGTGTGTGTGTGTGTGTGTGTGTGTGTGTGTATATATATACATATATATATATTAGTAACAATATTTTTTTTTCAACTTCTTTCATTTTTTTCTTTTTTTTTAATGACAATGCACTGTGACCAGAACAATACAGTGTTGCCATAGTAACACTGTACTACTCTGGGGAAGTGATCAGGATTTTTTAATTTAATTTTTTTTACACATTATGTTTGCTTATACCAGTGAATTTCATTGGTATAAGCAACCATTTTTACTGAATGAAACTGATTCATTAAGTGTGTATTGTTGTAATTAGCTGTGATTGGTAACAGCTAATCACATGGTACAGATGAGGAGCAAGGGAGGAATGAGAGGTGAAAGGGAAGAGGTGCAGGGAGGAGAGAGCAGGGGAGGAATGAGAGGTGAAAGGGAAGAGGTGCAGGGAGGAGAGAGCAGGGGAGGAATGAGAGGTGAAAGAGATATAAAGGAAAGAGCAGGGGACAGATGAGAGGTGAAGAATAGGAAGAATTAGAGGTGAGAGGGAAAAGGTGTGGGAAGGAGCTAAGAGAGGAGGGGAAGTAATGGGAGGTGAGAAAGGAGAGGTGGGGTGGGTGGAGTAAGGAGAAGATGGCTGAGAGGTGAGAGAGGAGTGGAGAGAAGAGATGGAAGGAGATGAGATGAGAAGAGGAGAGGGGGGTAATGAGGGGTGAGAGAGGAGATGTTGAGGAGAGAGGAGGGGAAAGATGAGAGGTAAGAGAGGAGAGGTGCAGGTAGGATCGGAGAGAGGAGGGGGGAATAAGAAGTGAGAGAGAACAGGTTTCGGGGAGGAGAGAGGTGAGGAGATGAGGAATGAGAGGTGAGAAAGGATGGTAGAGAGAAGGGGATGGATGAGAGAGGAGAGGTGTGGAGAGAAAAAAGGAGGGGAGGGATGAAAGATCAGAGGGAACAGGTTCGGGGAGGAGAGGAGGAGGGATGAGAGGTGAGAGAAAAAAGGTGGAGGTGCGGGTGGAAGGGAAGAGGATGGATGAGAGGTGAGAGAGGAGAGGTGGGGGGCAGTGGTCTCATACGCGATGAGAGCGCAAAGGTAGAGGGAAGAGAGGAGAGGAGGTATGAGAGGTCAGAGGAAACAGGTTTGGGGAGGAGAGGAGAAGAGGGTTGAGAGGTTTAAAAAAAAAAAGGTGGGGGTGGGGGTGGAGGGGAGAGAGAAGAGAGGATGGATAAGAGGTGAGAGAGGAGAGGTGGGGGGAGGAAAGAAGGGGTCAGATAAGGGATGAGAGAGCAAAGGTAGAGGGAAGAGAGCAGAGGAGGTATGGGAGGTGAGAGAAAAGGAGGGGGAGAGGAGAGGACAGATGAGGGTTGAGAGAGGAGAGGCGGTATGAGAGGTCAGAGGAAACTAGTTTGGGGAGAAGAGGAGAAGAGGGTTGAGAGGTTTAAAAAAGAGAGAAAATGAGGGGGAGAGGAGAAAGGAGGAGATAGATGGAAGTTGAGTGAGGATAGGTGTGGAGAGGAGAGAAGAAAGAAAAATAGGGATGATCGGTCAGAGGGAACAGGTGCAGGGAGGAGAGGAGAAAGGAGGGGAGGAATGAGAGGTGAGGGAAGAACGGTGGGGATGGAGGAGAGAGAAGAGGATGGGGGAGGGTTGAGAGAGGAGAGGTAAAGGGGGGAGTAAGCAAGGGGCAGATAAGTGATGAGAGAGCAAACGTAGAGAGAAGAAAGGAGAGGGGGTATGAGAGGTGAGAGAAAAGGAGGGGGAAAGGAGAGAGGGCAAAGAGGAGACTGCGGAAAGATATCATATTGCTGTTGAAGGGACCAATTGCACGAGATCCTGCCCTAGCTTTGTAGAAGGGAAAGACAATCATTTAGCATCGGGAGTACGCAGTACATTTTGCATCTATTTGCACCCTATATAATACACATTTAGTAACAATTTCATTAAACTTGTAGAGTAGATGCTTCAAACAACACAGCAATTTACCACCATCTCACAAATATTTTCTTCACAGCATTGTGCCTTGTGTTTATTTGTACAGTCAAATTGGTAGAACGGTGTAATCGTCTATTTTTGAGGTGTTATGTCACGTTTTTTATAATGAACCCACAGACTCACGATGAAAAAAAATAAAATCACAATGGCTGCTATATTCCTTGAGGTAAAAACATGTCTGGTAATATATCTTCTCACTGTTAGAAGAGACTCATCTTTTTTTTTAACACTTAATGCTTCGGCTGTTAACAGGGAAAATGGCATACGGAAAGACTCATTTGCAATGAATATATCACAAACTGACTTTTAAAAATGAATTCACATTTTGCAGAGTACATCAATAGTGGGAATGAACAATCAGATTAGGATAACATCATTTGATATAAAGATTCTTTTGATGAAATTGAAAATTAATTGATTATTGTGAATGGGTAGTTTCATTAATAAAATAATATTTTCATCAGAGAAGAAATAGGAGGAAAACCTAACTGAATTCAAATAAAGCCATCTTTTTTTTATTATTATTATTATCCACTTGCTGCCACATCACGTATATGTACTGTACATGACTGACTGCAAGTGGTTATATGGGGGTTATGGTTGCAGCTGTCAGCCATAACCCTGGTATCAAAACATTTTCAGCAGGCAATACTCTACAAAGTAAAAGAAATCCTAGTGGCTATTCGACACTGGATTGCTTTTACAATCGGCAGAGGGGGGTCCCCCCTTCCCGTCGTCTGCCAGTTCCTCTCTGACGGGGAAGCCAGGCACTAAAGCTGGTGAGCACCGGCTGATCATAGAGCTGATCAGAGACCGAAAGTTCTCTGATCATCTCTATGGTCTAGAACAGGGGTCTCCAAATTTTTTAACAAAATGGACAGTTTATTGTCCTTCAGGTTTTGGGCGGGCTGAACTGTGGTCAGTAGAAGCAAGCAATGCCCCATCCTTAGTTTTATTGGGAATAATATTGCCCCTTGTTGGTATCAGTGGGAGGAATAGTGTCCCATAATTGGTTTTAATTGGAGAAATAGTGTCCCTTGTTGGTATCAGTGGGAGGAATAATCCCCCATTGGTGCTGTCAGTGAGAGGAATGGTGTCCCATCATTGGTGTCAGAGAAGTAGTGCCCCAAGGGCCTGATAAAGGCAAGCAAAGGGCTGCATACGGCCCCCAGGCCGCAGTTTGGAGGCCACTGGTCTAGAAGACCGGAAGCGGTGAGCATTTTTGTCATAGGGCAGATGGAATACCTGAGATCAAATATTTACATTTATTTCAGATGCTGATTAGGCTTATGCTTTCAACTCACACTGGAATAAATACCATTTTAGGCCCATTTCACTACTGGTTTGACCACTTGGTTGCCAGTCAAGCCCTGATGAAGGGGCATGTAGACCCCTGAAATGCGTTGGCAATTTCTTGATCTGTACTTCTGACTTTTAATTAAATAAAGTTGTATCTAGAACTCTTAGCAGTGGAGTGGGACAATGACCCATAGCACATATCAAAAAGCACCCAGAAATGGTTTAAGACAAAGCGCTGGAGAGTACTGAACTGGCCAGCAATGAGTCCAGATCTAAATCCCATAAAGCACCTGTGGAGGGATCTCAAAACAGCAATTGGGAAAAGGAACCATTCCAACCTGAGAGACCTGGAACAGTTGGCGGAAAAAGAGTGGTCCCAAATTCCAGTAGAGAGGTGCGCTACCAAATATTAAATTGAGGATATCAATAATTTTGTCCAGTCTGTTTTTAGAGTTTTGCGTGTCAAATTTGACTTTTTGTTTCTCCACTTTTTGTGTCATGCAAAATACAAATAAAAGAAATAAACATGAGAATGTCTAAACATATATTTATTTATATGTATATACAGTATCTCACAAAAGTGAGTACACCCCTCAATTTTTTGTAAATATTTTATTCTATCTTTTCATGTGACAACACTGAAGAAATTAAACTTTGCTACAATGTAAAGTAGTGAGTGTACAGCTTGTATAACAGTGTAAATTTGCTGTCCCCTCAAAATAACTCAACACACAGCCATTAATGTCTAAACCACTGGCAACAAAAGTGAGTACACCCCTAAGTGAAAATGTCCAAATTGGGTCCAATTAGCCATTTTCCCTCCCTGGTGTCATGCGACTCGTTATTCTTACAGGGTCTTAGGTGTGAATGAGGAGCAGGTGTGTCAAATTTGGTGTTATCGCTGTCACTCTCTCATACTGGTCACTGGAAGTTCAACATGGCACCTTATGGCAAAGAACTCTCTGAGGATCTGAAAAAAAAGAATTGTTGCTCTACATAAAGATGGCCTAGGCTATAAGAAGATTGGCAACACCCTGAAACTGAGCTGCAGCACGGTGGCCAAAACCTCACAGCGGTTTAAAAGGACAGGTTCCACTCAGAACAGGCCTCGCCATGGTCAACCTAAGAAGTTGAGTGGACATGCTCAGCGTCATATCCAGAGGTTGTCTTTGGGAAATAGACACATGAGTGCTGCCAGCATTGCTGCAGAGGTTGAAGGGGTGGGGGGGTCAGCCTGTCAGTGCTCAGACCATACGCCGCACACTGCATGAAATTGGTCTGCATGACTTTCATCCCAGAAGGAAGCCTCTTCTAAAGATGATGCACAAGAAAGCCTGCAAACAGTTTGCTGAAGACAAGCAGACTAAGGACATGGATTACTGGAACCATGTCCTGTGGTCTGATGAGACAAAGATAAACATGTTTGGTTCAGATAGTGTCAACCCTGTGTGACAGCAACCAGGTGAGGAGTACAAAGACAAGTGTGTCTTGCCTACAGTCATGCATGGTGGTGGTTGGCAGTGAGGAGCTACAGTTCATTGAGGGAACCATGAATGTCAACATGTACTGTGACATACTGAAGCACAGCATGATTCCCTCCCTTTGGAGACTGGACCGCAGGGCAGTATTCCAACATGAAAACGACCCCAAACACACCTCCAAGATGACCACTGCCTTGCCAAAGAGGCTGAGGGTAAAGGTGATGGACTGATCAAGCATGTCTCCAGACCTAAACCCTATTAAGCATCTGTGAGGCATCCTCAAACGGAAGGTGGAGGAGCGCAAGGTCTCTAACATCCGTGATGTCATCATGGAAGAGTGGAAGAAGACTCCAGTGGCAACCTGTGAAGCTCTGGTGAACTCCATGCCAAAGAGGGTTAAGGCAGTGCTGGAAAGTAATGGTGGCCAGAGAAAATAGTAACACTTTGGGCCCAATTTGGACATTTTCACTTTTCACAGGGGTGTGCTCACTTTTGTTGGCATGGGTGTTGACATTAATGGCTGTGTAGTTGAGTTATTTTGAGGGGACAGCAAATGTACACTGTTATACAAGCTGTACACTCACTAATTTACATTGTAGCAAAGTGTAATTTCTTCAGTGTTGTCACATGAAAAGATAGAATAAAATATTTACAAAAATGTGAGGGGTGTACTCACTTATGTGAGATACTGTTTATATATATATATATTATATTGCCAAGTTTACCATCAGACAGAAACCAGATAGACTAATTAGTTTAGATTTTTTTTTTCTGCATGTGTTTAATGAAAGCAAATTTCTAATCAATTGAAGATCATTAGTATATAAATTTCAAGTTTTTTTTTTTTAATCATATGCTTGCTTGACGGTTTCAGGTACACACATCAAATGGTCTGTTAGAAAAAAAAGTACATTGTGTTGATATTAAGAAAAAAAAAGCTTCTGAAACATGTTCTCATTTTCACTTTCCAGTGTGTGAAAATCACTTACTAGCACCTATACCTCATGTTATCATTGTCTGATCATGATTAAGAGCTGTTTGAAACTTCAGTATTGTTGAAGTCAATGTTTAGTAACAATTTGCACTTGGCAAACAAGTGTTTTATTTTGAAGGAGTGCTTGTCAACTAATAGGAGCCAGACTCTCTGCTGGTGCGAATTTGTAGAACAACACGCACAGTGATAACATATGAGGTAGTGGAATTTAATGTATACCCATATAATATAAGGGGCTGCAGTGCCTAACACAGCCCCAGATGGGATGAGCACTGGAATATGTGTGCTAAATTTTCAGGTCCCTTGCAGGTGGTGTAAAGGAGAAAAAAATGCCTCGATCAGTGATTGGTTTAAATTGGCAGTATGCAGAGTAACATGCAGCCACAAGCCAATTAAAGCGGAAGTAAGGTTGACTAAAGAAAAAAAAAAAATCTGCTCCCTGCAAGGTAAAGTCAGAATGTGCTAGTATGTAAGGTATAATAGCACATTATGAAATACTTACCTTTAAATGAAGCCCTCCGATGGTGTGCTGACACCGCTGACAGGGCTTCCATTTTTACGCGGTCTCCCTTCCGGGTTCGCGGGCTCCAATCCTTTGAGTGGCTGAGCCATGATGACGTCACTTCCGTACATCTGTTGAATGACATGAGTATGCCGATCCTTCAGAGCGCATGTGCCGGTGACGTCACCGGCTGCAGAGACACTGAATATCCCCTAAACGATGCATGCTTAAGAGATATTCGTTGTACCTATAGGTAAGCTTTATTATAAGCTTACCTGTAGGGGGGACCCCCACTCCATTTTTTTTTTTTAATTTTGGTGCGGGGTTCCCCTTAATAACCATACCAGACCTGAAGGGCTTGGTATGGAATTTGGGGGGACCCCCTCGCAATTTTTTTTTTTTTAATTTTGGTTCGGGGTTCCCTTTAATATTCATACCAGACCCAAAGGGACTGGTAATGGACTGGGGGGATCCCATGCCAATTTTTTCACTGACTTCTTTTATCTGTATTGCCGGGACCAACAATTCATTATAGCCACGAGTACTTTTAAATGACTTTTTTTCCTTTACAACAGTCCCTGCACAAAATTACATTTCTAAACATGGGAAACATGCGCCACTTTACAAGCATACTATAGACACCCCCCAGGTACGAAATTTAAAGGAATATTTCACTTTTATTGTTTCACTTTAAGCATTATTAAAATCACTGCTCCTGAAAAAACGGCCATTTTTAAAACTTTTTTTTGCATTGATCCATGTCCCCTGGGGCAGAACCTGTGGTCCCTAAACACTTTTTATGGCAATAACTTGCATATAAGCCTTTAAAATGAGCACTTTTGATTATTCATGTTAGTGTCCCATAGACTTTAACGGTGTTCGCGTGTTCAAACAAATTTTTTGCCTGTTCGCATGTTCTGCAGCGAACTGAACCGAACCGAACCAAACCGAACCGGGGGGGGGTCAGCTCATCCCTAGTTGGAGGGACAACCTTAATTTATTCTATTAATTTTAATGGTTAAGCTGGCCATACATTAATATTTTTTTTTGTTTAACCAGCTGGTTGAATAAAAAATAAAAATGATCCGATTGCCAATTCAACTGCCATGATACTGCACATGTGATCAGTTATGACATCAGCCATTGGATTGGCTTGACAATTCAGGTGAGAGCACAACCAATGTGACAGTTAAATTCCCAGCACGTGCCAGGAATGTAACTTTTTTTTGAACTGTTTGATGGGTTTACGTCTGCCACTGTACTGATATGATTAACTAAAAATGCTGCTAAATCTCTTTTATATTGGCTCAGTGGGAATATTTTTTTCTTTAAGACATGCACCTTCTAGCATTGAAGGGTCAGTCAACCCAAAAGTAGTATTTTGCTTATCAGTGGAGCCTGAAGGGTTTCAGTAAGGCTCTGAGTTTTACACATTTCAGAAAATCCAACAGAGTTCTTCTATTACTTATTTTATGCCTGTCCACCTAGGAGATTTAAGTGTTCCCAGTCACTTTTGTGTGTCTAATTTATTCTGTTACCTTCTCCATAATATAACACAAATAGGAAGTGGAACTCTTCATGATGGTAATAACCTGTCTGGCAGGCCTGTCTCTTAAAGCAAGATGTAAGAAGGACCATGAATAAACTGGAGGATCACAAGGCCTTCTAACCTATCTTGGACTGTCTGTGTTTGTGCTTCCTCAGTTGATTGGTGCTGGAAGTCCTCTGTGCCATAGCCTTCATGAGCAGCCCTTTCCTGTTCTAACATGACTGCGCACCAGTGCACAAAGCAAAGTCCATAAAGACATGGATGAGTGAGTTTGGCTTGGAGGAACTTGACTGGCCTGCACCTCAACCCGATAGAACACCTTTGGGATGAAATAGAGCGGAGACTGCAAGCCAGGCCTTCTCGTCCAACATTAGTGCCTGACCTCACTAATGTACTTCTGGAAGAATGGTCAAACATTCCCATAGACACACTCCTAAATCTTGTGAACAGCCTTCCCAGAAGAGTTGAAGGTGTTACAGCTGCAAAGAGTGGGCCAACTCAATATTGAACCCTATGGACTGGGATGCCAATAAGGTTCAAGTGCATGTAAGGGCAGGTGTCCCAATACTTTTGACAATATAGTGTATATATTAGTAGGATGTGGGCATACTTGCATGGTATCTTCTTCCTCTATTAATATAAGCTGTGCTTTAACCTTGTGTGTCACTGTCTTTGAACATGAGTTATCTTACCAAGGTAGTGAGGAATGCTAGTGACTGTACTCTCCCTACAACCATACTTTGTTTATTTGTAAGATGGAGAATTTACACTTGAAATCCTATATGCAACGTTGCTTTGTAAGCTTATTGTCCCAGTGAAGTACTGCCTTTTTTTCATTGGAATTTCTTCCCCTCCCTGTACATGGTTTCCTACAGCAACAAGTTAACTGCTTTGTATCGGTCAATGGGTGCAGGTAGTAATAATACCAACCTCAGTATAATGCACCTAGTGTTATTTATTGTTATGCAGAGCTATGAGAACATTCCAGTGTCAGCTGTAAATCCTATAAGGAGCTGAAGAACGACAATAAACATTGCTCTTTTAAGAAAATATTTTTTTTTTTCTAACACTAAACCTAGTTATAAGTAATTCTTCCTCCGTACCTTTTGTTTTTGCTTTTGCTGCCCCGGAGGGGCTACCGGAATATATTTCTAGTGCTGTGTTACCCTCATGCCAGCACATGTACTGTTTCTACTTTCCCTAGAAAGTAGAAACTTTGTGGGTGAAAATGATCAAACAGCGAGGAATTTATGCAGACCAATTATAGTCTAAAAGTTGAAAAGTTGCATATGTGGGAATAGAAGGTCCATTTACTGTTGTCAGGGATGAGCGGGCTCATAATTAAATTTTAATGTTTTTCAACATATTGTATTTATTAAGCTCCGCTGTTCACTGGGATTATATGCAGACAATGCTTGAGCAGGTCAGGCGTCTCTTGAGCAAGTTAAAAGTGTTTCTTCTCTTTCTGTTCCCTATTTTATTTGAAAAGTTTTTTTTTTTTATTCTTCTTTTAGCAAGTTTAAAGAAACACATGAAAAGAAGAATATCTTAGCGTTTGACAATCTTCCTCACGTTCCTTTGTACATGGCTCATTTTGGCAAGAGATTGTATTTGGGGGAATATTACAATGGAACTGGGGAATTGCTGCAAGCCTAATGCAATTCATAACTTATTAAACTTGCATAATCTTTTATAATTTTGTGGCTAGGTTTGAATAAAACTGATTCACTAAGTTCTAGATTCAATCAGGATCAGGGAGATTTTCAGCCAGTGGAGACTAACAAGTTTAGTTTAGTTGGGCACTGATCCGCTAGTATTTTACCCTCTGATGTTTTTTTCTAAATTTTTAATGTTTTTATGTTGAAATAAAGTAATTAATAAACAGAAGAAGATACCAGCTTACAGTATGATGACCACTGGTGAAAAAGTAATTAGTACACCTTCCCATATGTAACATGTTCTTCAAGAGGAAGGGCTTCAAAACCATGAGGTCTGCTCATGTACATACCGTCATTTGTCACTGAAATGTAACCTGTGTGTAACTGAACACTGTATTTATGTTAGTGTCTTGAAAAAGTATTCATACCCCTTGAAATTTTCCAAATTTTGTCATGTTACAACCAAAAACATAAATGTATTTTATTGGAATTTTATGTGATAGAACAGCACAAAGTGGCACATAATTGTGAAGTGGAAGGAAAATGATAAATGGTTTTCAATTTTTTTTTACAAATAAATATGTGAAAAGTGTGGCGTGCTTTTGTATTCAGCCCTCTTCACTCTGATACCCCTAACTAAAATCTAGTGGAACCAATTGCCTTCAGAAGTCACCTAATTAGTAAATAGAGTCCACCTGCGTGTAATTTATTCTCAGTATAAATACAACTGTTTTGTGAAGCCCTCAGAGGTTTGCTAGAGAACCTTAGTGAGCGAACAGTATCATGAAGGCCAAGGAACACACCAGACAGGTCAAGGGTAAAGTTATGGAGAAGTTTAAAGCAGGTTATAAAACAATGCTCCCAACTTTGAACATCTCTCGGAGCACTGTTCAATTCATCATCTGAAAATGGAAGGAGTATGGCACAACTGCAAACCTACCAAGACATGGCCGTCCACCTAAACTGACAGGTCAGGCAAGGAGAGCATTATTCCGAGAAGCAGCCTAAAGGCCCATGGTAACTCTGGAGGAGCTGCAGCCACAGCTCAGGTGGAAGAATCTGTCCACAGGACAACTATTCGTCATGCATTCCACAAATCTGGCCTTTACAGAAGAGTGGCAAAAAGAAAGCTATTGTTTAAAGAAAGCCATAAGAAGTCCTGTTTGCAGCTTGAAAAAAGCCACGTGGGGGGGGACACAGCAAACATGTGGAAGAAGGTGCTCTGGTCAGATGAGACCAAAATTTAACTTTTTGACCTAAAAGCAAAACGCTATGTGTGGCAGAAAATTAACACTTCACATCACCTTGAACACACCATCCCCACCGTGAAACATGGTGGTGGCACCATCATGTTGTGGGGATGCTTTTGTTCAGCAGGGACAGGGAAGCTGGTCAGAGTTGATGGGAAGATGTATGGAGCCAAATACAGGGCAATCTTAGAAGAAAACCTGTTATTATCTGCAAAAGACTTGAGACTGTGGCGGAGGTTCACCTTCCAGGAGGACAACAGCCCTAAACATACAGCCAGAGCTACAATGGAATGGTTTAGATCAAAGCATATTAATGTTTTAGAATGGCCCAGTCAAAATCCAGATCTTAATCCAATTGAGAATCTGTGGCAAGACTTGAAAATTGCTGATCACAGACGCTCTCCATCCAATCTGACAGAGCTTGAGCTTTTTGCAAAGAAGAATGGGCAAAAATGTCACTCTCTAGATGTGCAAAGCTGGTAGAGACATCCCCAAAAAGACTTGTAGCTGTAATTGCAGTGAAAGGTGATTCTAAGAAGTATTGACTCAGGGGGGCGCCATACAAATGCACGCCACACTTTTCAGATATTTATTTGTAAAAAATTTTGAAAACCATTTATCATTTTTCTTACGCTTCACAATTATGTGTCCTGTTGGTCTATCACATAAAATCCCAATAAAATACATTTTTGGTTGTAACATAACAAAATGTGGAAAATTTCAAGGGGTATGATTACTTTTTCAACGCACTGTATATGCCCTGTTGTGATACTAAATCTATATAATGCATCATATAATGTTTTCTAAAATGTCAGTTATCTCAATGGAAGCTGCCTACTGTATGTCACAAGAAGGGAAGATCTCCTTTTGGGGGGGCTTTGTGTTTTCCTTTTGTATTGTTTGTACAGGAATAAAAATAAACAGAAACAAAAATAAAAACTATTTGATTTAAAAATTGTAATAATTCTTCAATAAAAACTATTTGATTTAAAAAATTGTAAAACTTCTTCAATGAAAACTATTTGATATAAAAATACAAAGGTTGTTTGTAAAAATTACCAAAAAAGAAGTGGAAGAAAAGCAATTCTTCACCTGCAGCCAATCTATTGTTTTAGATCTCTTAGAGAAAAGTGTCACTCTTTGGAAAATTTACAATATTTTTGCAGTACTTAGCAACAGAATAACAAGGCTCCATTAAGTCAGGATAATAATGTTACATTAGCGCTACAGAGATTGCTAAGGTAATTATATGCGGTAACAACAACAGTAATTGAGCTGTTTGCCTGTGGGTTCACGTTACTTTGTTTTAGGATAATAGTGCATTATACTAAACAAAAACATAACGTTAGCCCCTCCTTCCTCAATAATGTTAAAATTGCAAGGTCTTGTCAAACCAAATAAAAAAGGTATTTTAACCTTGTCATTGCCAATGAGCATAGTTCGGTGTAACATTAGTTACGGGAGCGACTGGGCTTATTTAATGTATATTTGCAGCTTTGGGAGGAAAACTTAATTAGAATCACAACTGAGATGTGAATAAAAATGAATAAACAGTCACATTTACATAGCTGCCTCTTCTGTAATGCATATTGTGCTGCTTGTTGTCATTTTTTTAACATAGCGCATTTAATCCTTTTATACCAAGTGGTAATTGAAACCTTGGTATGCATCAATTTGCTTAACGAGACCCTGTTACTATATTTAAAAAAATGTGCTAATGTGCTAAAAGCTCAGAAATATCAAGTATTGTATAAAATGTTGACTTGCAGCATTTTTGCTTTCCTTACACCATTTTGTATTAACTTGCAAAGTGCCTTTGAACTTGTTATGGGACTCATCTACTACAGAAAGCATTATTTCCAATACACATCTGCAATTTTCCCTCCCTCCTTGCATGTTATTGCCCTCTGTCCTATTACTGTGTGTGCTGGCCAAGCTCCTCTGCCCCTCCCCTGGCCTCCCTACCTAACTTTTATGTAGCTGCTCAGATAATACTATGGAGACAGTTCTGAGTCTGAGTTCTGAGACTACATTACATCACTTCCACCTAGCAGCAGTCTCAAGGCTTTTGAATGTCTAGACATGGGAGATTTTTACAGGTAAATAATATCCATAAAAGACCTCTAATGTTATGGAAAGTTTGGTGTTGAAATGAATAATCTGGCAACAGGGTCTCATTACTTGCCTTTAACAAGTTTATTTAAAAGAACGTGTAATAAAATTACTCACAAAGGTAGATGAGAATCACACTTCAGATAGTCTTTAACTTGTGACAGTCTATCCACTGGTAGCAGTCTCCAAATCCTACGAAGAGAACGTACAAACTGCTGCTGGCTGACGCGTTTCAAAGGTAACACCTTCTTCAGAGAGAAGGTATTACCTTTGAAACGCGTCAGCCAGCAGTGGTTTGTACACAATTTTGCAATTTTTCACAGCAAAATCAGCATTTTCTTGCTAGAAAATTACCTAAAACCCCCAAACATAGATTTTCTGAAAGCAGAGGCCCTGGGGAATAAAATGATGGTTGTTCAGGAAATGAGTTTTAGTGCACACAATATATTACCTAATTGTTGGTAAAATATAAAAGATGATGTTGTGTCAAGTAAAAAATATACCCAACATCTGTCTAATGTATAGGGTATTGAAAGCATGGGCTGAAAGTTTCTTGTACACATCAGAACACATTTACTTTCATGGAGGATATCTTTATCACAGCTTTATCATGTAGACAGAAAAAGGAACAAGGAGCATACAAATACATGCTTAGATACGGAAGGTACATCCTGTTATTACATTACCACAGATAATACACATTATAGTACTGCAGTGCCACCTACTGGCATAGATAGGTATAATGTATATAGTTTACACTATAGAAAGCTACTATGCTGTTGTTCTTTCCAACGTCAAGATTTAAAATCGGGCACACCTGTAAAATGGTGACAAACTACAGTACCTAAAATTATCCATTGGCGGTGCTTTAAAATCTTTTACAGGTTATCAGTTTAGAGTTAAATGTGACCTCTGGCACTAGAATACGTGCTTGCACTTGCGGCGATGCCTCACATGTGTAGTGCAATCACTGTTTATATAAATGCGTGCTGGACCTACGTGTGCGTTTGCATTTGCACGTGAGCACGAGAAAATGGGGGTGCTTTAAAATTTGGAGTTATTTTATTAGAATTTTTTTTTACACTTTTTGAAAAGAATTTTGCAATCAACTTTATTGATATCAGAAGGGGTGAGTAACACCCCTTGTGATAGATTTGAGCAGTGACAGGTACTCTTTATGGAGAGATCAGGGGTCTCATAGACCTCTGCCCTGCAAGGCAGCTGATCCATCAGATCTCTGTTTGTACTGGCCAGGGAAACACAGCACTGAACCTGGAAGTGACAAAAACCTTGCCGCTTCCAGCTTCATTCCTCAGAAAGGAGATGGGGGAATGGATGGAGATGGGGGAATGTTGCTTACAGCATTACAGCAGGTTGTGAGGCAGGCTTTTTTAGTCCTGTAAAAGTGATAGGGTGGCTGTAAAGCTGTTTGGTTCACTTTACCATGAAAGCCAATCGCCACTAGAGATTTCATCTAGATCATGAGTACATCAATAGGGCCATTTTCAATTTGGCCACTGGATGGAGTCTTGAATACATACTGGAAAGAAGAACTCAACATACGACTATGCCCCTGATGACGTCACATATTGTGAAATGTGTAGGGCAGAGCTAGAGGTGCTGACATCACCACACACACCAACTGGCAGATCGGGACTTCTTTGTTGAATTCTGTATACAGGAATAATGTTTTCTTTTCATGCATTTTAATGTGAGTTTCAATCTTATTCCTTTAACAAATTTGTTGTTACTATATTACACTATTGGGAGCGTCTCCTTTATTTTATATTTCCATTGTGTAATACATGGTATGTTGGTGGCTGTGGGAAACCTGAAGGACTCCTATACCAGCTACACTATATTTCCAAAAGTATTGGAACGCCTGCCTTTACACGCACATGAACTTTAATGGCATCCCAGTCTTAGTCCATAGGGTTCAAAATTGAGTTGGCCCACCCTTTGCAGCTATAACAGCTTCAACTCTTCTGAGAAGGCTGTCCACAAGGTTTAGGAGTGTGTCTGTGTGTGTTTGACCATTCTTCCAGAAGCACATTTGTGAGGTCAGGCACTGATGTTGGACAAGAAGGAATGTCTTGGGGATGGCCCCTTCCTGTTCCATCATGACTGTGCACCAGTGCACAAAGCAATGTCCATAAAGACATGGATGAATGAATTTGGGGTGGAATAACTTGACTGGCCTGCACTGACCTTAACCCAATAGAACACCTTTGGGATGAATTAGAGCGGAGACTGTGAGCCAGGCCTTCTCGTCCACATCAGTGCCTGACCTCAAAAATGCGCTTCTGGAAGAATGGTCAAACATTCCCATAGACACACTCCTAAACTTTGTGGACAGCCTTCCCAGAAGAGTTGAAGTTGTTATAGCTACAAATGGTGGGCCAACTCAATGTTGATCCCTATGGACTAAGTCTGGGATGGCATTAAAGTTCATGTGCGTGTAAAGGCAGGTGTCTCAATACTTTTGGTAATATAGTGTATATTTTTTCTTGTATGATGCATATTTTGTAATAACATAAAGGATAAGTTCACCTTTTCAGGCAAAATTTCACTTTTCATAATAAATAGAAGCATTTTCAAATGCCATTTCTGGCCCAGCAATCCCAATGTGCTTTACTCTCACTTACCTTATCCACGGAAGTTTGCTTGATGTGCAGGTCAGCTATTGTAATGTAATGCTTTATACTATACTTGTGGTTCCTTAATTTTTAGTGTATATTCTTTGCAGTTGATTAAGAGGACAATATGCACGCCCCAAGTTATTTTGGTTATTCTGTTTTAGGTACACTCTATATTGATAGTACTGTTGTACCAAGTTTGCTAAGGCCTATCAGTACTATCTCTTAGACGATATAGTGATTTTTTTTTATGTCTTTTTACTGATTATGCTTTCATATTTAGAGTATTTTGTATCATCAGATTTTGGTGGCTCAAAGTGTCTTCTGCGCTCTTATGTGCTTGTAGCACTTATATTTGTATATGTTCTAATGTTAACTGTCTGTATTTACCTGGGGATTGTCAATTTGTGTTGTTGTTTGCTCTTATTTTCTTCATGTTAAATTGATTAACATGTACTTATACTGCTGTTCTATTTTCTGTTCTAGGATGAAACTTTAATAAAAAATCACAATAACAGAAAAAAAAATAAAAAAATAACATAGCCACCGTCTAACAGGATGTTAGATCACATCTCCAAAAAATAAAAAAATAAAGAATTTGGAAAATTGGAGGAAGTCTGGAGAAATAGAAGATACTTTTTTTAGTTAAGAATATAACGTATACTTCAACAGAATATGTATTTTATAATAGAGTATAGTGTCACTTTAAGTGTTAACAAGGACAATTATTATTTCTCTAAAACTGAACCAGACAGATATAGAGCAAAATTAGGCCATTTTCCCTTCAAGAATGTCTAATATAGCAATATACAAATTTAGAAGGCTCGCATACATCACAGATATTTAAATAAATAATTATCTTTAGATTATGCATATAAATGACACAAGTGACATCTGCTTCACTATTTTCTTTCTAACTTTTATTTATTTTACTCCTCACAAACCCAATGAGATGCAAATTGAAATGACAACAAAATTACAAAGCAGTTATCAACAAACTAATAAGCAAAGCAAGAGACACACGACACGTGGATTGGAGAAAAGGGAAAGACACAAACACAAATATAAACTAATACATATTGAATTAAACACTGCTAAATACATTTTAAAATGGCTCTAATGTTAGACTTGAATGCATATTTTAATATTGATTTACTAAAGACATGAACATGAACATATGTGACATGAACAAAAGTTCACCTAAGCATCCAATCATGGGCAAAAGAAGTTCAAATTTATTTATTTTTTAAACTCCACCCCAGCAAAAGTGTTTTATTTTATTTTAGATTGAACAGACATGGTCAGGGATATATAGATATAGATATATATAGATATATATAGATATATAGATATATAGATATAGATATAGATATAGATATAGATATAGATATAGATATATGGATATATGGATATAGATATAGATGCATTTCTTTCTTTTAATTTTGATTATTATGGCTTACAGCTAGTGAAAACCCAAGATTCAGTAGCTCAGAAAATTAGAATAATGTGAAAAAGTTCAATATTGTAGACTCCTGATGTCACACTCTAATCAGCTAATTAACTCAAAACACCTGTAAAGGTTTCCTGAGCCTTTAAATGGTCTCTCAGGCTGGTTCAGTAGGTTACATAATCATGGGGAAGACTGCTGACTTGACAGTTGTCCAGAAGACAATCATTGACACCCTCCACAAGGAGGGTAAGTCACAAAAGGTCTTTGATAAAGAGGCTAGCTGTTCACAGATTGCTGTATTCAAGCATATTAATTCTTTTCAACAGAGAAAGGAACTATTGATCTGTGGAAATCATCTTTGACCCAGTTCTAGTGGACCAGAAGGGACATCCATAGCCGAGAGAGGCTCTACCCTTGCCTCCACCATAGAGGCTCTACCCTTGCCTCCATCACCTCATGTTTCTGCCCTTGGTGGCACAAAGTCTTACTGATTCTATGCTTATGGCAATAGAATCCAACACAGCTGGTAAGCGTATTCCATCCTTCTACTTACCTTGAAGACTTCTGAGTACATCGTTGAGAAGTTGCATGTATTGCCCCATGGTTCATTTACCCTGATTGTGGACTTTTGTGTTGACAGCCACATGGCATTATTTGGGACATTATATGCACGTGCACATTTATTACTTATACAAGTTGATTTAGCGCTACATTTATTTAATATATGGTATTCATTTTTGTCACATGGTTTGTAGCAGCTTACTCACTCACTGTCCATCCTCATTTTTTAGGGTAGCGCAATAATTATTCCCTTCCTTGGATTCATATTAATGGAAAGTTGAGTGGAAGGAAAAAGTGTGGTAGATAAAGGTGCACAAGCAACAAGGATAACCACAGCCTTGAGAGGATTTTAAAGCAAAGGACATTCAAGAATTTGGAGGAGATTCATTAGGAGTGGACTACTGCTGGTGTCAGTGCTTCAAAAGCCATCCCACACATACGTATCCAGGACATGGGCTACAACTGTTGAATTCCTTGTGTCAAGCCACTCCTAAACCAGAGACATCAGAAATATCTTACCTGGGCTAAGGAGAAAAAGGACTGGACTGTTGCTCAGTGGTCCAAAGTCCTCTTTTCAGATGAAAGTAAATGTTGCATTTCATTTGGAAATCAAGGTTCCAGAGTCTGGATGAAGAGTGGAGCGGCAGAGAATCCAAGTTGCATGAGGTCCAGTGGGAAGTTTCCGCAGTAAGTGGTGATTTGGGGAGCCATGTCATTGTCAGCAGCAGACATGTATTGAACAGCTTTGACCATATTCTCCCATCAGCTTTGTGTGCGTTCATTCTTCTACTATTCAAGAGAGCTGAGGTGACTATGGAAGAGCAGCCGAGGACCTCCAATCTCGAGAACCAGACCGTCAGACGCAACCGTGCTAGAAATGGATGTAGAAATGTATTCAGTGACAGAAGGCCTGGTCTGAGTAGAAGGTGAACTGGGATCCAGAAGCTGAACTGTGCTAGCAAGGGGAACCATGACCTAATTGGCCCATAAGGCATCACTGCCACTAACACCATAACCTCTATTCGGAGTCTTTCGTAGCAAACCCGAAGCTGACCAGGACTGGAAGAAATTTCCAATGATCCATCAGGGCATCTGCACCTGAAAACCTCCACATGTAGTGACCATTCGTTGTGGACTCTGGAAAGAAAATCCAGTAGAACATTTTGGACTCTGGGAACATACGCCGCTGAGCTGTAGGCTCGATTCTCCTGACCCCAAGACATAATTGGCTCTGCTTCCTGTAATAGAGAACAGGCTGTGAGTCCCCAGGCTGTCTTTTAACGTAGGAGACCGTCATAGTGTTGACTAACCTAAGAGCACTGACGCTCCCTTTGTTTTATGGTGAAAGGCCTGAAAACTGTTTCCTGGCTCCCACTGCTGGAGAAACTCCTTCCAGAAAGGCTGCCTCCTCAAGCTTCCACTTGATCCTCAGATCCGTCTAGACACCATAGTGCCAATCATTTTAGACACTGAAAGGCAGGTGGGAAGAAGACCAGGCCAGGAGTATTCAAAACATCGGGATCCAGAGCCAAGGCAATGATCCAAGATTATATTGAACTGAGCCCCGAGGCCCACAAGAGACTGAGTGGGCTCCAGGTGTCTCCTTGCCAGATTCAGCAACCAGCTGAATTTGAGGAGCATAGAAAAGACCTGAGCTCTGGGCTCCAGCAGCTGCCCTTTGCCTTTGGACAGTAGGACAAGGACATCCATGTAACTAGACAGGCCTATGCTCCTTGTTTTGATAAAGACTATAACAACCAATAAGACCCTGAAAACACACAGGGTGATGTTGAAAGCCCGAATGGCTGGAGCTGGAGCTGGAAATGGTCTTAACCTACAGTGAACCGAAGGAACTTGCGGAAGTCTTCTACAATGGGTACATGAAGGTAAGCATCTTAAGTCTATTGAAGTAAGCCAGTCACCTGGCTCGACCCCTTATGAATCAGGGACGATGTTTCTACCTTGAACTTCTCCTTTGCTGAAAATTGTCTCAGGTGTGCAAGGTCTAAAACTGGCCTCTGCAAGCTGTTCCTCTTCATGACCATAAGAGGGACAAGCAACTGCCCTGAAAACTCTCGCATTCAGAGACTGGGACAGCAGCACTTTGCGACACCAGCGACTTACGTAAAGCATGAGTATATGCTATCTTTACCTCAACGTGAGGCTAAATCCATAGAAATTATTTAGAGAAGAAGGAGGACTTCTGATGGACCATGTATGTCCTGAAAGGACCACTTTGATGTCCCAATAGTCTGAAGCCCAACTCAGTAGCTTCTTGCATTCTGAGTTCAAGCTTTTAGCATACTTCTGAGGGGATATTAAGTCCCCTCACCAGCTCTTCCTAAAATCCCGACCTGGTCTGTAAAAATGTGCAACCCTTGAACACTCTGAACTTTGTTCTCTAGACTGTCCTCTTCTGGCCTACCTAGTGCTGGTTCTGAGGTAGGACCTCAACTTGCCAACTGTGGCCCAGGTTCCGGTGCTATCCAGCTTGCCAAAAGATAAAGCTCCGTAAAAGGGAATCCTACACTACGCCTATTAGAGGCGGAAACAGCAAGCCCAGGCCCCAGCAATAGCACTCACTTTGTCGTAACTGACGAGAGCATCACCCATGCCACTATGCGGCTGATGTCATTTGGAGCCTTATCATGGAAACCGACACCAGCTCTGACTCCTGAACTACAGAGTTTCTGAAAATGCTCCTGAATACTACGTTCACATTCTCATCCACATTTCCATCCTATTCAATATGGCCACAAGAGCCCAGGCCGACTTTCAGGCTATTTGCTGAATCTTCCAAGGAAGAGTGACATGCTTGCTTGCCTCATCAAGGCCTCAGCCATGCAAAGTTGCATCAAAAGTCGCATAAAAGTAGCGCAGGAACCCCTCAAAGTTGCTGCAACTCTAAGTTGCATAGATTGGAACGGGTGAAAGTGAACTCAATGGGCGAACTGCCAATGCGACCCCATGTGTCCAAAGTCGCAAGACAAGTCACACTAGTGGAAAAGGAGCCTAAAGGTGCTTACAGAAATCCTTTTTGCTTTGCAGGAGACTCTACCTTGGTTGGGACAGTTCCAGTTCTTCCTTGTCACCCTAGTGGGAAAACACGCTGCAATGGCTGTTGGACTTTGTGTGTGGCTTGTATCCCACTCTTTAAGGGATTCTTGCACTATGTGCCTCACTAGGGATTCCATTTGCTGGGCTTAGCATGGCTCACACAGAGACTTTCCCTCTGGGACCAGAGTCCTGCATCCCCAGCAGGCCCCCTCCTTGGAGCAGCAGACATAGCGGTGGATGCGTAGAGGAGGATTCAGAGCTTCTGCTATGAAGGCTGGACTTTGACGGTGACCTATGACAAATACATCTGAAGACAAATGTTGTGACCTAATGATGTCTTTATTAGGGTTGTCCCGATACCGATACTAGTATCGGTATCTGCATCGATACCGAGCATTTGCCCGAGTACTTGTACTCGGGCAAATGCTCCCGATGCTTCCCCCGATACCTAGAAGACAGCTGTGATCGGCGCGTGGGGGAGTTACAAGATTCTCCCCCAGCGGCTTTCACCAGCTTTAGTGACATACAGCGGTGATCGGTCACAGCTGACTGTCACTGCATTCTCCTCCGTGCCCCCTCCGTTCCTCTGTGCCTCTCCGCTGTCCCCTGCATTCCTCTCTCCTTATCTGTCCCCCTCCGTTCTCCCCCTCTGTTCCTCTCTCCTTATCTGTCCCCTGAGTTCCTCTTTCCTTATCTGTCCCCTCCGTTCTCCCCCTCAGTTCCTCCGTCCTCCCCCTCCTTCCTTTGTGTATGGATAGAGTCAGCTGACTCTGTCCATTCACATAACTGAAACATTGTAATCTCCTGTGATTACGATGTGTCAGTTTATGAATGGAGAGCAGCCGCTGTCTTCACTCCATTCATTCTCAGTGCAGCTGACGCTGCAGAGAAAGGGACTGGGGAATCTCTATCCTCTGTCTCTTTCTCTGTCTCAAGGGGGAGATATCAGAGGTCTGTTAAGACCCCTGATATCTCACCAAAGCCCCCCAAAAGGGCTGATTAAAAAAAAAAAAAAAAAAAACAATAAAGAATAAAAAAATATTATTGTAAAAAATAAAAATTGTAAAAAAAAACAAAAAAAGAATAAAAAAATATTATTGTAAAAAATAAAAATTGTAAAAAAAAACAAAAAAACACACACACATACAACGTTCACCCCCCTCCCCCCCCCAAAAAAATAGCAAAAAAAAAACTGTCACGTGACATTTAAAAAAAAGTATCGGTAATCGGTATCGGCGAGTACTTGAAAAAAAGTATCGGTACTTGTACTCGGTCCTAAAAAAGTGGTATCGGGACAACCCTAGTCTTTATCATTTCGTGCCGTATATTGTCAATCTGACCTAGAAAGACTCCCAAAAGCAAAAATAGGATAAAAAGGAAATGGTTAAGAACCCAAAAAGAGTACCCAGGTTGGCAAGGAAAGGAAAGGGTTAAACCCACCCTCTCATACCTGCTACACTAGGGCTGGCCACACGGGCAGTGATACATCCACAATGTGAAACTGCACAGAAAAACCAACAACCTGCACAGGTGAGCAAATCATAGCAGAATCACACAGAGGCAGCATACCAGGGTATTAATGCAGAGCATATACCTGTGATGATTGCACACAGCACTTTGGGAAACTGTTACAAGCTGCCTACAGAGAAATCCCTACATCAACAGTACTGACCGCCAATTGATTTCCTTCACTGAAATGATGCCACTATCGCAGCGCTCATGCGCTGGGCCACTGGGCAGGAGCAATCCAGGGACGACCCTGCCAGAAGAGAAAGCAGCGGCTTGGAACGCAAATGAGCTCCAGCTGCCATAGACTGGAAAACACTAGAGCCAGAGAAGAAACAGACAAACAGAAACACACAAACTGCTGCCATAGAATATGGACATATATACATCATCGCACACGGTAACTTCAATCCTGCTTCCACAATCAGACCAGGCCAGGTAGGTTGACCACACAGGGCTTGGGGCAGATAAGGCCACCCGTTAACAGCTGGGCTATCTAGCCATTGCGCTGCTTGCCTGCCAATGGCCAGGCTTTAGCTCTTCCAGCGTCTCCTTCGTTTGCCCAAGAGTTTGCTTCACTGGAACTAAGGGGCCAAGCCCAGCCCCTGAAAAACAACCCCACACCATAATGCTCACCTCCACCAAATGATTTGGACCAGTGCACAAAGCACGGTCCATAAAAACATGGATAGCTGCAAAGGGTGGGCCAACTCAATATTGAACCCTATGGACTAAGACTGGGATGCCATTAAAGCTTGAAGTCACAGTTCACAATCCCTACGGTGCCATGACGAAATTCCTGAGTTGCAGTTGGTTGTTAGGGACAACGGCAAACTTGTTCCGTCATGCCCCACATTGGGCACCAAAATGTAGCGCCCTCCTGGGTCTACTGGGAGCAAAGAGGTACTTTCAGATGCAGGGAGAGAGCTTGCATTCACCCCAGAGTTCCATGGCTACAATGGGAATTTAGAACAGATTTTAGGCACCTGTCACTTTAGGTATATTTTCAATGCTTTAATGAGAACTTGAGAAGTAGTAGGAGAGGGGTTTAGGGGAGGTTTCAGATAGTCTTTTAGCAGATCACTTACAGACTCCTTGAATCCAAAGGAAAAAACAGCTTTCTTTTAGCAGATCTTGAATACCTGGGTAAGTCTTTCACACAGACTTAGCGACCGGTAAAATGTCTGGACAAGCCTCTCTCACAGACTTAGCAGCCAGTAGAACTCCTGGATAAGTCTCTCTCACAGACTCAGCAGCCAGTAGAATTCCTGGATAAATCTCTCTCACAGACTTAGTAGTTACCTTGTTTAGATTATAGAATAGCTTGACAGTACCAGAACCTTTAAGCCGACCCGGCAATACTGTAGGGGTAGTTTAGATATAGGTGCATCCTCCAAACGAGTCACCAGGCCCTCCTGAGAGACCAGCCTTCATCCTGGCTCTCTCCAGCAAGGGTCCTCCCCTGGATCTCCTCAGCTTGGCTCGGCTTCTTCCACAATGGCAAGACAGCCCAAGGACCACCTCAGGATTAGTAAGCCCCAGACACACTTCTGTGCTTACTTGCAGAACTTGCAGTAGCACATCCTCAGGCCAGGCGAGCCCCAAGGTAACGAATGACTGAGAGCACATGGCATCTGTCCAATAAATAACCCTCCTAGAATGCACAGCGGCCAGGAACCTCCTACTGGGCTGTTTCTGGAAATATAATATTCATTACAGCTCAACCTAGTTGTAATTCTCATACTGTCCTGTGGTTCCAGTGACACCTACTGGCAACAGTGAGAAATGCACAACTCAGCCAAGTTTAGAACAGAACCAAATATACAATCAAATCTGAGCTGTTTACAGCTCAGCCAAAAACTAAATTTACACTATAGCCCCATTTTTAGGAACAGGGGGCTACATACAAGTAGCGTCATATCACAACTGAGTAGAAAAGAGAAGAAAGGTGCCTCTAAGTGTAGCAATATGGTTACATTTAACCACTTGCTGATCAGCCGTCATCATTATATTGTGGCAGGTTGGCACGATCCTGCGAGCCGCCATAGCTGTACGTTGGCTCCTTTAAGCGGGATAGCAGGCGCACACGTGACATGTGCGCGCCTGCTATCCCGCTTAAAGGAGCCGACTTACAGCTACGCTGCACTGTGGAGGTGCCGATGCTGGTGACCGGCGGGCACTAGCGATCACAGGCATGAGAGGCAGAACAGGGACGCGTGTGTGTAAACACACAAATCCCTGTTCTGTTCTGAGAGGAGATGCAGATCATGAGTTCCTAATAGCTAGGAACCACGATCTGTCATCTCCTATAGTCAGTCCCCTCCCCCTACATTTAGAACACACAGTCAGGGAACATAGTTAACCCCTTGATCGTCCCCTAGTGTTAACCCCTTTCCTGCCAGTGACATTTATACAGTAATCAGTGCATTTTTATACCACTGATCGCTGTATAATTGTCAATCGTACCAAAAATGTGTCAAGAGTGTCCAATGTGTCCGCCATAATGTCGCAGTCATGATAAAAATCGCAGATCACCCCCATTACTAGTTAAAAAAACATAATAATAAAAATGGCAAAAAAATATCCCACATTTTGTAGATGCTATAACTTTTGCGCAAACCAATCAATATACGCTTATTGCGATTTTTATTACCATGAATATATAGAAGAATACATATTGGCCTAAACTGAGAAAATTTGCTTTTTAAAAAAAAATTGGGGATATTTATTATAGCAAAAAGTACAAAATATTGCGTCTTTTTCAAAATTGTTTCTCTTTTTTTGTTTATAGCGCAAAAAATAAAAAACGCAGAGATGATCAAATGCCACCAAAAGAAAGCTCTATTTGTGGAAAAAAAAGGACGTCAATTTTGTTTGGGTACAGCATCACACGACCACACAATTGGCAGTTAAAGCAACGCAGTGCCGTATCGCAAAAAGTGTTCTGGTCATTGAGTAGCCAAATCTTCCGGGGCTGAAGTGGTTAATGAAGGTACAACATTTAGCAACTTACTTGGTTGATGATTAAAAGAGGCACATCTAAGTATGCAGGCATCTGGGGTAACGCTGTCCACATAGACCATCCTCCGCACCGCCATCGACATCATCCCTTCCACCCTTTGCTCCACGCCTCGCTACTACTACTACTACTACTACTACTACCACTCTACTGCAGGGTAGTCTTCTCGGGCACAATTGCAGACTGACAGCGGTGCGAGCCGGCAGTGCAGGGGATGGTGATTGTGGACAGCTTTACCCTGGATGCCTGCATACTTGGATGTGCCTGTTTTAATCACCAACCATGTGAGTTGCTAAATGTTGTACCTTCATTAAATGTAACCATATTGCTACACATAGAGGCACCTCTCTTCTCTTTTATACTCTGGAGCTCCTGATAGATTTTGCTTCTAATCCCCTTGTTGAGGCTTCCATTTGTGGATGGACATTTTATGGTTACACAACCTATCACATTGTTATAATCTTTTTATATGGACTATAAATGGAAAGACCTATAAATAAATGGTTGTGGAACAAATCATCTGAGTTTCCATTATTTCTTATGGGGAAATTCGCTTTGATATACAAGTGCTTTGGATTACAAGCTTGTTTCCAGGAACGAATTATGCTTTTGTAGTGATGGAGAACGGCCGTGAGGGAAGAGACCAGAACGAAGCTTGGGAAGCAAAACAGTGCGGCGCCAGGCCATGACGTCACTAACATGCAACGCGTTTCAGAGCCAGCAAATCCATAGCACGCTGGCTCTGAAACGCGTCGCATGTTAGAGACGTCACGGCCTGGCGCCGCACTGTTTTGCTTCCCAAGCCTCGTTCTTGTCTCTTCCCTCACGGCCGTTCTCCATCACTACGGAAGCCGGAGGAGGACAGCAAGGCTGCAGCACGGCTTGATACCGGCTCTAGCGCCATACCTTTTCCCCACCCTGGATTTTGCCCTCATTATGTGGACTTTTTAATATTAAGCCATTAGTACACAATCTCTGTGAAGCTTTCTAATGCTGTACCTGGTCAGCACCTAGAGAACATCTAGTTCTACATCATCTGAACTGATGTCTGATGTGCTGTACCCTCCAAGCCTGAAGCGGACTAACTGCAACTTGTAGTCCCACCTCCTCAGCCCAGAGATGTGCCTGAGTTCAACTTTACTTTCTTCCATGTGAGTGGATATTGTTTTTATAATAAATTATTATTTGATATATATTCAGAGGCGGCCCTCTCCTTGTTTTTCTCCTAGCCTTACCGGACCTCGCTTCTGGTCACCGTGGTGGCAGCCCTGACAGACCCACCTATTTTCTCCCCCATATTATGGACTACATATTGTCATTTTGAGGTATCTGAACATTGCGACTTTTTACTTGTCAAGTTACCATATAACATAAACAGGTTTAGGAGTATATAATGCGTGCAATAAAAAAAAAGAAAAACCTTTGTTGCTAGTGCAAATTGTTGAAACAGTTAAGACTTTGTTTTTGTGTTGACAAGCGAGTAATTGTGCTGGGGAATTTTCTTGTATTGTACTGCTATGTATATAAATGACAGGCATAAAAAATGTGTAACAATGCGGCGAGGTCACAAGGACACACTAAAGGACAAAAAAAGGCCATAAAAAAAAAAAATATAATAAAGTATAACTGAGAAAATGACGTGCGTGCAGCAAAGACAGTAAGCTACTTGGATTGAATGTGCCCTTCCAGTTTATAGTTTTAATGTTTATAATGATAAGTGAAAGAAGAAAAGTCCTTGCTATTTTCTCCGGCTGTAATAGAAGATTGGCATGTAGGTACACAGTAACTCGGAACATCCAGGCATGTCATTTTGCACCTGTTGCTTGGTAACTGACTCTCACATAGGTCTGCATGACCAACTAAGGGGGAAAAAAAAACCTATTGTGCAACTTACATTTCCACTTCCATTCTACTTTCATGACTCATATTTATCACACTCTGAAAAGCTGAAATTCTAAAAGTACTATCACTCCTTTTAGTAAGATTCTTCTACAGTCTGCCATTTACTTATGTTATTAGGGAGGAGAGGGAAAAAAACTAAAGCATTAAATATGAATTTATCTCCTTGACAACAGAGGTCACCTCAACTTTTCCTTCTAAAAGACAGAAGAAAGTTTCTAAAAGTAAAGTTTGCATGGTATGGATCTGCATAGCTCCCAACTGTCCCTGATTTCAAGGGACTGTCCCTGATTTCGAGGGACTGTCCCTGATTTGGAGCAATGTCCCGCTGTCCCTTTCCCCCTCATTTGTCCCTCATTTTGGTCTAATCTATATAGTTGTAAATAAAATGCACTTTTTATCTTTCAAAAAGAGTTTCCCAGCGCTAAACCTTTCATCTAATTTCTAAATTGCTGTATTTGTAAATTTTAAAAGCCAATATAAAAGGAATAGTAGTGGTAAAAAAAAAAGTCCTTGTGGATTTAATTAACTTCTTTTTTTTTAAGGGGGTGTGGCAGGGGATGTGTCCTATGCCTACATACATTGGTTAGTAGGTGTTCCTCATTCCCATCTCAAAATGTTGATAGGTATGTGGACCTGGTGAGTCCTCAGTTCCTTATTTCCAAGAGAACTTGTAATCATGTATTTATGCCGTTTATTCTTCAGCAGAATTAACCACTTTTCAGGGCTGGATTCAGCCCTTCCTTCTCAAAGCTGGGAGCTCAGCTGTCGGCTAATTGCCAGTTCCCATCTCTCCACAGTGACTCACCTGTTGATGATATCCTGCTCGTCAGCCTGCCTACTAAAAGTGACACTAAAGGTATTTTTTATTTTTTTTTTAAATAACAAATATGTCATATTTACCTCCACTGTGCAGCTTGTTTTGCACAGAGTGGCCCCATCCTGGTCTTCTTGGCTCCCTCTACGGCGCTCTCGGCTCCTCCCCACATCAACTAACCCCCTAGGAGAAGCGCTTTCCCGAGGGGGTTACCTTGCGGGCTCGCTCCCGAGTCCAGCATTTGGCGTGCATAGACGCTGAATGCAGGACTCAGCCCCGCCCCCCCCAGCTGCGCTGCTATTAATCTATCCAATCAACAGCTGAGAACCCCCTAGCAAAGAGAAGGCACGTCCCCGTGGGACAAGTTCGAGGGTTCAGGTAAGTAAAACGGGGGGCTGGTAACCTTTACAACCCCTTTAAGCCGTCCAGCCCAGATGATCTTTGCCTTCACCTTGGTCACATCTAGAGAGACGCTCTCCTGTGTTCCTGTTAAAGACTTGCTTGGCTGACATTCCTTCTGGCTACAAATCCTGCTTGCTGTTCTACTACGCTCATCTCTGGCTCCCTGACGTTTTGGCTTGTCTGACTATCCGTTCCGGTTCCTGAACTCTGGCTATGTTTTGACTACGTTTACTCTGTTTACCTTTTTTATTATTATTAATAAACAAGTGTGATTTGACTGTACTTCTGTCTCAGTCGGATTCATGGTTTCTGACACCACTTCAGCTCTGAAAGTATATACCCCTTAATGACTAGACCATTTTTTCGCTTGTGTCGCCTTAACTGACAATTGTGCGGTCGCGCGACGTTGTACCTAAACAAAATTGATGTCCTTTTTTTCCCACAAATGGAGTTTTTTTTTGGTGGTATTTGATCACCTCTACGGTTTTTATTTTTGCACTATAAACAAAAAAAGACTGACAATTTTGAAAAAAAAAACAATATTTTTTACTTTTTGCTATAATAAATATCCAAGGAAAAAAAAATCAGCTTAGGCCAATATGTATTCTTCTACATATTTTTAGTAAAAAAAAATTCCCAATAAGCGTATATTGATTGGTTTGCGCAAAAGTTGTAGCATCTATGGGATAGATTTATGGACTTTTTCTTTTTTATTGTTTTTACTAGTAATGGCGGCAATCAGTGGGACTCGCGCAGCCGAGCCAACCTGCCACAGTACAACTGCGGCGGCGGGTCGGCAAGCTGCTAAAGTGGAAATTTACTGTATTTGTGCAACACAAAGCGAAAACACTATTTTTAATTCAGTTTTAATATTGAAAGAAAACGCACCCATCTATCCATGTCTGCAAGCTTTCAAGCAGAGTTCCAGCCCACCCAGGTCATTTTTTTTTTAAATACTCTGCCAAAATTGTCTTTAACCACTTCAGCTCCAGAAGATTTTACCCCCTCTTCCTGACCAGGCCATTTTTTGCAATACAGCACTACGTTATTTTAACTGACAATTGCTTAGTCATGCGACGCTGTACCCAAATAAAATTTATATTATTATTATTATTATTATACAGGATTTATATAGCGTTGACAGTTTACGCAGCGCTTTACAACATTAGGGAGGACAGTACAATTACAATACAATTCAATACAGGAGGAATCAGAGGGCCCTGCTCGTTAGCGCTTACAATCTAGGAGGGAGGGTCAAGTTATACAAAAGGGTAATAGCTGTGGGGGATGAGCTAATGGAGAAAATAGTGCAGTTGTTAGATGGAAGCAGGATAGGCTTCTGTGAAGAGGAAAGTTTTCAGGGATCACCTAAAGGTGGATAAATTTGGAGACAGTCTGACAGATTGGGGTAGGGAATTCCAGAGGATGGGCGAGGCTCGGGAGAAGTCCTGGAGGCGGATATGGGAGGAGGTGATGAGGGAGCTAGAGAGCAGGAGGTCTTGGGAGGAATGGAGATGGTGATTAGGTTGGTATTTTGAGACTAGGTTAGTGATGTAGCTGGGGGCAGAGTTGTGGATGGCTTTGTAACTTATTGTTAGTATTTTGAATTTAATTCGTTGGGTGAGTGGTAGCCAATGGAGGGATTGGCAGAGAGGGGTAGCAGACACTGAGCGGTTTGTAAGGTGGATAAGTCTGGCAGCAGTATTCATGATGGACTGAAGGGGGGATAGTCTATTTAAAGGTAAGCCAATGAGGAGGGAGCTGCAGTAGTCGAGGCGAGAGATAACCAGGGAGTGAATCAGGAGCTTTGTGGTTTCGTTGGTTAGAAAGGGACGTAGCTTAGAGATGTTGCGGAGGTTGAGACGGCAAACTTTGGAAAGTGATTGGATGTGGGGCTGAAAGGAGAGTTCAGAGTCCAGGATAACACCTAGTACCCTGACATGTGGGGACGGGTAAAGACAAAAATTGCGCTTACACTAATTAATATAAGCTGCGACTAAAAAAGTAGTAAACCATGAATAATATATAAATCAATAAGTCGCGCTACAAACTAAAAATGGCAACTGGCAAATGCCTAACAAGCCTCATAGAGATATGGGGATAAATAATAATCACTATATAGATGAATATTATAAATAAATATTATAAGAGTGCTGAGCAGTATAAATACACACTTTAAGGTTAACCCAAACTAAATGCTATTAGTTAGGTGGGACACAGATAACAATGACTATGTCATAAGTTTGTAGCGCGACTTATTGATTTATATATTATGTGGGGACGGGTGGATGGTTTTGCCAGGGGGGAGAGGCACGTGGGGGAGGAAATATTATAAACTCGGTTTTGGACAAGTTGAGTTTGAGGAAGTGGTGTGACATCCATACAGATATGTCGGTTAGTAAGTTAGTGATGCGTGAGGAGACTGATGGAGTGAGTTGAGGGGTGGAGAGATAGATTTGTGTGTCGTCAGTGTAGAAATTATATTGAAAGACATGAGAGGCAATCAGCTGACCCAGGGAAGAGGTGTAGATTGAAAATAAGAGAGGTCCAAGAACAGAACCTTGGGGGACCCTGACAGAGAAGGGAAGAGGAGTGGAGGAAGTAGAATTGTAAGTGACACTGAAGGTGCGTTGGGATAGGTAGGATGAGAGCCACTGAAGAGCACAGTCACGGAGACCGAGGGAGTAAAGTTTTTTGAGGAGGAGGGGGTGGTCAACCGTGTCAAAGGCAGCTGAAAGATCCAGAAGTAGAAGTACAGTATCCTTTTTTCCCCACAAATAGAACTTTCTTTTGGTGGTATTTGATCACCTCTGCTGTTTTTATTGTTTGTGCTATAAACAAAAAATAGACAATTTTGAAGAAAAAAAAACTATATATTTTACTTTCTGCTATAAAACACATCCAATTAAAAAAAATTAAAAAATCAAATGTATTCATCAATTTAGGCCAATATGTATTCTGCTACATGTTTTTCGTTAAAAAAAATATCCCAATAAGCGTATATTGATTGGTTTGCGCAAAAGTTATAGCATCTATGGGATAGATTTATGGACTGTATTCTTTTTTTATTGTTTTTACTAGTAATGGCGGCAATCAGTGGGACTGCGACATCGCGGCAGGCAAATCTGACACTAAGTGACACTTTTTGGGGACCAGTGACACCAATATGGTGATCAGTGCTAAAAAAAATTGCACTGTCACTGTATAAATGACACTGGCAGGGAAGGGATTAACATCAGGGGCAAGCAAAGGGTTAACTGTTCCCTGGAAGTGTTTTCCAACAGTGCGGGGGATGGCTGACCTGAGGAAAGGCAGAGATCCGTGTTCCTGCTTAGCAATAACACAAGATCTCTGTCTTTCTTATTAGCAGAACGGCGACCTGCCTTGTTTACATATGCTGTTCTGCCTCTCTACGAACGATCGCCAGGCTCCTGGTGAACATCACGTCCACTGCACCCGCTAATTGGCTGCCGCTGTGTCCAATCACAGCGGGAGTGGGTCTCCGGCGGTGCCCGCCCCAGACCCAGAAGAAGGAATCATGTACAGGTACGAGTGCCACCCTGCCACAGTAAATGTACGTGGGGCAGTCCTTAAGTAATTAATTCAAATCTAACATTTAGATAATGACATTAATGTTGTCCTTTTAGTTAATCTTTAAATCGTTGAAACCTAATCTGATCTCAGAAGCAGGCAGGGTCCATCACTGCAGTGGGCTTCTGAAGTCCTCTTGTATTCCCTTTCCGGGATTCGATGCTGCTGGCTACCCAGCATGCACCTCGCGATCTCGGGCCTGCGCAGTAATGCCACTGCACGGCGCGCTTCCATCCTGACACATTGCTAAAGCAATGGCGGTGGCAGCGGAAGTTCCCTCCCTGTTTCTTTAGCAACCTTCCAATCAAAGAAAATCCCAGAAGGAAATAATGCAAGATTTCTTCACTAGGTGATTGACATGGACTTCTGGGATAGATGACGCCCATATCCCAGGAGTCCGTGCAAATCGCCTAGTGGCGGAATCACCTAGTTGGCCACAGCCGGAAGGGCTGAAGAAAATAAAGGCAAAAAAGGTATTTACTGATTAAAAAGAAAAAATATTCTGATTTGTAAAAGCATTCAGGATGGGCATGACAATGATTAGACATGTACAAAATGGGTGGAACTCGCTTTAAAATCAATTTAAAAAACATCCCCTAGCATTTCTAGCCAAAAAAAAAGACACAAACACACACAAATTGAAAATCTCCATATACACCAGGGGTGTCCAAACGTTTGACCTTCCTGGGCCACATTGGATGGGAAGGAATTGTCTTTGGCTACACAGAAAATACACTAATAATAAGTATAGCCGATAAACATAAAAAGTTGGGCAAATCAAATTAAAAGAGAAGTTCGGGATTTAAAAAAAAAAAAAAGAATTATACTTACATAGGTGGATGCAGCATCACTCCAATGCTGCATCTGTCCACCAATCGACCAGCCGGCACTTCTGCCGGGTGATCTTTGAGGCAAGTAGAGATTGGAATGGCTCTGGAATGGCTCTGATCATCTCTATGATATAGGTAATTGGAAGCGATGAGCATACATAACTTCTGGTTTCCTCAGATATAAAGAGTGCCATTTTTAAACGTGAAAAGCATCTGATTACACCAATCTTTAAAGTGCTTTTAAGGACCCCAGATCTATCCATAAAGAGTACCTGTCACTGCGTATTGCTATCACAGGGGATATTTATATTCCATGTGATAACAATAAAAGTGATAAAAAAAATTAAAGCAACATTATGTAAAAATAAAAAAAGTATCTTATTTTTTTTTTTTTACATTTTAAATCGCCTTCCTCCCCTGTGCACGTAAAGGTGAGCGCATGCATCAGTGCAAGCATACACGTAAACAGAGATTGTCCCACACATGTGAACTGCACCCACCCCAAAGCACTTTTTCCCCATGTTGATGGGGACAAGGGCCTCTTCCCAACAACCCTGGGCTGTGGTTGCAGGGGTATGCGGGCAGGGGGCTTAACAAGAGGGCCCCCAGATCTTGCCCCCCCCCACGTGAATGAGTATGGCCTACCCATTCACCAAAAAAGCTTCAAAAAGAAATAAAAACACATACGCAGTTTTCTTTATTAAAAAGAAAAAGAAAATGTCCCCCGATGTAGATCCATTGTCAATCAAGACGTCGCCACCACCGCCGGACCCAAAAAAAGAAAAAGAAAAAAAACGCTCTGCTCCGCTGTTTGACAGTTATTGTATAGGTAAGGGGCAGAGCCCCCTGGTGATGTCACCTGGGGGAACCGCCCCCTTTTGATGTCACCAATCAGACCCTTATCCAAGCATGCAGCCCAGCAAATCAGGAAACCATACCAGGCCACATGCCCTCAACATGGGGCAGGGGCTTTGGGGTGGGAGGCTCTGCCATGTGACCGGCTGTGATTGGACACAGTCGATCACATGGTAAAAAAGCTGCATCATCAGCTCTTCACAGAAATCGGGGTCACGCCATGTCCTAGCAGAGCGTCATATGACTTTCACCCACAACGCGTCATTTGACGTGGGGGGGGTTAAAAACAATCTTTATTAAAAGTTTTTTATCCATTGGTGCATGTCCCCCAGAGCAGTACCCAGACCCCCATACCCTTTTTTTTGTATAGTAACTTGCATATCAGCCTTCAAAATGGGGACTTTTGATTTTTAAAATTCGGGTCCCATAGACTTCGATGGGATTCGGAGTTCAGGTCTGAACTTTTGCTATGTTCGGGAGTTCTGGCGAGAACTGAACTGGGGGGTTTTCGGCCCATCTTTACCTGTAAAGGCTTTTAAAGCATCTCCTATGGATCGTGGAATAACGTCCTTGACATCCTATTCTGGGCTCCCCCCCGCGGCTCTCGCGGCTCCTCCCTACATCAAATAACCTCCCAGCAGAATCGCTCTCCCGGGGGGTTACCTTGCAGGCGCGCTCCTGAGTCCAGCATTCGGCGTCCATAGAGGCGGAATGCAGGACTCGGCCCCGCCCCCGGCCCCCGTGTCATTGCGTCATTGGATTTGATTGACAGCAGCAGGAGCCAATGGCTGCGCTGCTATCAATCTATTCAATCAAGAGCCGAGAACCCCTGGGCAGAGAGGGACAAGTTTGAGGGTTCAGGGAAGTAAAACATGGGGGCTGGGGGGCCGGTCACTGACAGGTGTTTTTTCACCTTAATGCATAGGATGCATTAAGGTGAAAAAACACGAAGGTTTACAACCCCTGTAATAAAAGCATGCAATGCCAAGCTGCGGTTTCCAAAGCGAGCAAAGTCCTTTCTTGTATTAAGAGAGGTATGGACTCCAGAGAGAGAGATATCATTTTGCCCCTGTACAAATCATTAGTAAGACCTCACCTGGAATATGCAGTTCAGTTTTAGGCACCAGTTCTCAAAAAGGATATCGGGGAACAGGAGAAAGTGCAGAGAAGGGCAACCAAACTGATAAGTGGCATGGAGGAGCTCAGCTATGAAGAATGATTAGAGGTACTGAATTTATTCTCTCTGGAGAAGAGGAGAATAAGGGGGGATATGATCAACATGTATAAATACATAAGGGGTCCATATAGTGAACTTGGTGTTGAGTTAATTAATTTTAAGGTCATCACTAGGGATGAGCCGAACACCCCCCTGTTCGGTTCGCACCAGAACATGCGAACAGGAAAAAAGTTCGCTCGAACAAGCGAACACCGTTAAAGTCTATGGGACACGAACATGAATAATCAAAAGTGCTAATTTTAAAGGCTTATATGCAAGTTATTGTCATAAAAAGTGTTTGGGGACCTGGGTCCTGCCCCAGGGGACATGGATCAATGCAAAAAAAAGTTTTAAAAACGACCGTTTTTTCAGGAGCAGTGATTTTAATAATGCTTAAAGTCAAACAATAAAAGTGTAATATCCCTTTAAATTTCGTACCTGGGGGGTGTCTATAGTATGCCTGTAAAGGGGCGCATGTTTCCTGTGTTTAGAACAGTCTGACAGCAAAATGACATTTGGAAGGAAAAAACACATTTAAAACTACCCGCGGCTATTGCATTGCCGACAATACACATAGAAGTTCATTGATAAAAACGGCATGGGAATTCCCCCCAGGGAAACCCCGAACCAAAATTTAAAAAAAAAAAAATGACGTGGGGGGGTCCCCCTAAATTCCATACCAGGCCCTTCAGGTCTGGTATGGATATTAAGGGGAACCCCGGCCAAAATTAAAAAAAAAATGACGTGGGGTTCCCCCTAAATTCCATACCAGACCCTTCAGGTCTGGTATGGATTTTAAGGGGAACCCCGCGCCAAAAAAAAAAAAAAAAACGGCGTGGGGTTCCCCCAAAAATCCATACCAGACCCTTATCCGAGCACGCAACCTGGCAGGCCGCAGGAAAAGAGGGGGGGACGAGAGTGCGCCCCCCCCCCTCCTGAACCGTACCAGGCCACATGCCCTCAACATTGGGAGGGTGCTTTGGGGTAGCCCCCCAAAACACCTTGTCCCCATGTTGATGAGGACAAGGGCCTCATCCCCACAACCGTGGCCGGTGGTTGTGGGGGTCTGCGGGCGGGGGGCTTATCGGAATCTGGAAGCCCCCTTTAACAAGGGGACCCCCAGATCCCGCCCCCCCCCGTGTGAAATGGTAAGGGGGTACTTACCCCTACCATTTCACTAAAAAACTGTCAAAATAGTTAAAAATGACAAGAGACAATTTTTGACAATTCCTTTATTTAAATGCTTCTTCTATCTTCCTTCATCTTCTTCTTCTTCTGGTTCTTCTGGCTCTTCTGGTTCTTCCTCCGGCGTTCTCGTCCAGCATCTTCTCCGCGGCGTCTTCTATCTTCTTCTCCTCGGGCCGCTCCGCACCCATGGCATGAGGGGAGGCTCCCGCTCTTCTCTTCATCTTCTTCTTCATCCTCTTCTCTTCTTCATCTTCTTCATCTTCTTCATCTTCATCTTCTCTTCTTTTCTTCTCCGGGCCGCTCCGCATCCATGCATGAAGGGAGGCTCCCGCTGTGTGACGGCGTCTCCTCGTCTGACGGTTCTTAAATAACGGGGGGCGGGGCCACCCGGTGACCCCGCCCCCCTCTGACGCACGGTGACTTGCGGGACTTCCCTGTGACGTCACGGGGAATGCCACAGGGAAGTCCCGTCATGTCCCGTGCGTCAGAGGGGGCGGGGTCACCGGGTGGCCCCGCCCCTCTGTTATTTAAGAACCGTCAGACGAGGAGACGCCGTCACACAGCGGGAGCCTCCCTCCATGCATGGATGCGGAGCGGCCCGCAGAAGAAAAGAAGAGAAGATGAAGATGAAGAAGAGAAGAGGATGAAGAAGAAGATGAAGAGAAGAGCGGGAGCCTCCCCTCATGCCATGGGTGCGGAGCGGCCCGAGGAGAAGAAGATAGAAGACGCCGCGGAGAAGATGCTGGACGAGAACGCCGGAGGAAGAACCAGAAGAGCCAGAAGAACCAGAAGAAGAAGAAGATGAAGGAAGATAGAAGAAGCATTTAAATAAAGGAATTGTCAAAAACTGTCTCTTGTCATTTTTAACTATTTTGACAGTTTTTTAGTGAAATGGTAGGGGTAAGTACCCCCTTACCATTTCACACAGGGGGGGGGGGCCGGGATCTGGGGGTCCCCTTGTTAAAGGGGGCTTCCAGATTCCGATAAGCCCCCCGCCCGCAGACCCCCACAACCACCGGCCACGGTTGTGGGGATGAGGCCCTTGTCCTCATCAACATGGGGACAAGGTGTTTTGGGGGGCTACCCCAAAGCACCCTCCCAATGTTGAGGGCATGTGGCCTGGTACGGTTCAGGAGGGGGGGGGGCCGCACTCTCGTCCCCCCCTCTTTTCCTGCGGCCTGCCAGGTTGCGTGCTCGGATAAGGGTCTGGTATGGATTTTTGGGGGAACCCCACGCCGTTTTTTTTTTTTTTTTTGGCGCGGGGTTCCCCTTAAAATCCATACCAGACCTGAAGGGTCTGGTATGGAATTTAGGGGGAACCCCACGTCATTTTTTTTTTTTTAATTTTGGCCGGGGTTCCCCTTAATATCCATACCAGACCTGAAGGGCCTGGTATGGAACTTAGGGGGACCCCCCCACGTCATTTTTTTTTTTTTTAATTTTGGTTCGGGGTTTCCCTGGGGGGAATTCCCATGCCGTTTTTATCAATGAACTTCTATGTGTATTGTCGGCAATGCAATAGCCGCGGGTAGTTTTAAATGTGTTTTTTCCTTCCAAATGTCATTTTGCTGTCAGACTGTTCTAAACACGGGAAACATGCGCCCCTTTACAGGCATACTATAGACACCCCCCAGGTACGAAATTTAAAGGGATATTACACTTTTATTGTTTGACTTTAAGCATTAATAAAATCACTGCTCCTGAAAAAACGTCCGTTTTTAAAACTTTTTTTTGCATTGATACATGTCCCCTGGGGCAGGACCCGGGTCCCCAAACACTTTTTATGACAATAACTTGCATATAAGCCTTTAAAATTAGCACTTTTGATTTCTCCCATAGACTTTTAAAGGGTGTTCCGCGGCATTCGAATTTGCCGCGAACACCCCAAATTGTTCGGTGTTCGGCGAACTTGCGAACAGCTAATGTTCGAGTCGAACATGAGTTCGACTCGAACTCGAAGCTCATCCCTAGTCATCACAGAGGACACGGGGGCACTTGTTACGTTTAGAGGAAAAAAGATTCCCTCTCCAAATACGGAAAGGTTTCTTCGTTAGGCTCGGTTCACATTGGTGCGATGAGGGAACTCTGCAAATTCACTGTGTCGCGCCTGACTCACTGGCAGTTCACACTGCCATATGCGAACCGCTGGGAGTGTCAATACAAAGTTAATGACACCCCCAGATTGGTTCGCACATCACAGTGTGAACTGTCAATTCAGACAGGAATCAGATCGTCTGGGTGTTCACACCCAGACGGTCCTATTCTGCTGCGGACGAAAAAAAGGGTCCTGCACAAGTTTGGTCCGAATGCGATGCAAATTCAGCCATACAATCTGTATGGCTGAATTCGCATTGCACAGACATCACATGTGAGTTGCACAGCAGTGCGGTGAAAATCACATGCAATGTCTGACATCGCAGCAGTGGGAACCGGCCCTAAGTGCTGTGAAAATGTTATATAGACTCCCTGCAGGGGTAGTTCTGGCCAACTCAGTAGATTTCTTTAAAAAAGCCCTGGATTCTTTCCTAAATGTACATAATATGACTGGATACTAACATTTATAGGTAAAGTTGATCCAGGGAATATCAGATTTCCCCCTTTGGGGGATCAGGAAGGAATTTTTTTCCCAAATTGGATCATGCTTTGCTGGGGGTTTTCACTTTCCTCTGGATCAACTGTGGGTATAGGATTGTGTATATGGGATTGTATGATTTTTTTTTTTTTTTTATTGGTTGAACTAGATGGACTTGAGTCTTTTTTCAACTTGACTAACTGTGTAACCCACCAATTTATTCTCCAGGGCTTCTGCATTATAAAAATATAGAATGTTTGGGGGTTCTAAGTAATTTTCTAGCAAAAAACTGTTTTTTACATGTAAACAAAAAGTGCCAGAAAAGGCCTGGTTAAAAAAATAAAAGTAAGCAAAAAAATGTTTTTTATGTTTTACATTGCAGAGGAGTGAAATGATGTCTAGTGCATTTAATATGTGAAGGTGTGATTTAAAGTGTTACTAAACCCACAACAGTAAAATCAGTCTGTATATGCAGTAAAACATGCTTGTTATACTCACTGTGGAACCTAAGGGGTTAAATCTTCTGCATTGTGTAAAAAGTCTGTTTGATCCTGTCTTCTCTGATCCTCCCCTTCTTCCACTGTCCTTAATCCATCGCCTGATAGAACGGAGCCTTGGGAGCGCTCTGCACATGCTCAGTTTGGTGTGTATTGCTAGATCTTCACCTTCTTCCAGTGTCTTCAACTAATCCCTGGATATTATTGAGGGAAGGGGACAAGCTGCACATGCTCAGTTTGGTGTGTATTGCTAGAGAGTTTTTGTTTTGTTTTTTTCTTGGGAGAGTACATGTGATCAGCACAGGGCAAATCAGCACTGTCCAGACAGAAGGTCAGGGGTCCTGCAGCCTCATAAGACAGTCAACATATAATGAAAACTCTTCCTACAAGCTTTAACCAGACACTGATAGAAGTCACAAGACTGCTATATACTGCTGATGAGAAAAGGTATTTAGCAGTTTATATTTACTAACACAATTGCATTTCCATGTTTTGTGTACTGTGGGAGACCAGATATAGTGAATGCAGGCTCTTGGGTTTAGTAACACTTCTAAGTTGAAAGTATAGTTACTCTTTAAAAAGTACAATCATGTAAACTTACATACCTCCCAACATTTTGAGTTGGGAATGAGGGACACCTACTAACAAACGTGTGTAGTCATAGGACACGCCCCCTCCCACACCCTCTTAAAGGAGAATTAACCAAAAAAAAAGGTTAATCAAATCCACAAGGACTTTTTTTTTTACCACTACTATTCCTTTATATTGGCTTTTAAAATGTACAAATGCAGCAATTTAGAAATCGGATGAAAGGTTTAGCACTGGGAAACACTTTTTGAAAGATAAAAAGTGCATTTTATATACAACTATATAGATCAGACCAAAATAAGGGACAAATGAGGTGGAATGAGGGACAGAGGGACATTGCTTCAAATCAGGGACAGTTGGGAGCTATGAACTTATCAGACCTAAGAGCTGGTTCACATACCTCCCAACATTTTCAGATTGGAATGAAGGACACCTACTAGCAAATGTATGTAGGCATAGGACACGCCCCCTGCCACACCCCCTTAAAGGAGAATTAACCCCCCCAAAAAGTTGATTAAACCCACAAAAGCTTTTTTTTTACCATTGCTATTCCTTTATATTGGCTTTTAAAATGTACAAATGCAGCAATTTAAAAATTGGATGAAAGGTTTAGGGCTGGGAAACCTTTTTTGAAAGATAAAAAGTGCATTTTATATACAACTATATATAGATCAGACCAAAATGAGGGACAAATGAGGAGGAAAGAGGGACAGAGGGACATTGCTGCAAATCAGGGACAGTCCCTCGAAATTAGGGACAGATTTGTGCAGGCACAGAGAAAGCCGTGCATGCACTAAGTTTAAAAGACCATACGAATTGGTGCCCAGCAAATGCACTGTGTTTGCAATCTGCGTTGGGGTGCCATTAATATTACACGGCACCCACATGCAGAACACAAGGGCAGTGCATTTGAACGCGGTGTGGGAACTGCTCACACCGCGGCGTTTTCCGAACCACGTTCTGCTGTGAAACAGCCCTAGAAAAGAAACAGTTGTGGAGGAAGCAAGGACACAAATTCCAGGCAAACAAGGCACAGCTGGGAGCTGATGTACAACTTGCAGACGGACACATGTCTATTTTATTATAGTTGGATATATTTACAGGTTTTATTTCATCAGTAAATAAATATCCTCCTTTGCTTCATGCCGCAATTTTAAATTCCAGCACTAAGTCTACTTTATAGATCAAAGCTCTGTTTACAGCCTAATGGTGTGTAGAAAAATGAATAAAAATAGAACATTTTATCCCTTCGATGAATAAATAACATATTTCATCTAATAAACACCAGAGATTAACGGTGAAATCACTCAGTCCGGAGATCTAGATTCAGGCTAAATCCCCCACACAGAAAGCCACGGTTTAAGTCCGATGCCAGGTTAGCTGATTCGGCACATTTAAAAAGGAAATAAAAACATCTTTTGTAATGAGCATCTGCTGTTTTTGTTTAAAAATGCGGTAACACACATTAACAGTGGTGACACTAACAGATGTTCCAAACCCTAATACATTTACCAAGCTGTTCATCATCAAATGACAGTACGCAGCGCCTAGATCCATCCCGAGCCAATAACCGCCGATGTAACTTATACAGCGTAAGCTGTATTTTATTCTAATCCATCAAAGCCAGCCCACCCCCCCCCCAGGTTCAAAATGCCGCCCCCCCCCCCCATTTTTAGAGCTACTTTTGTCATTGCTACCTGCAAAAGTAACAACGTTTTTGAGCGTAAACAATAATGAAATATAGCGCAACCTGTTGACATCATGCATAGCTCCCAACTGTCCCTGATTTAGAGCAATGTCCTGCTGTCCCTCATTCCTCCTCATTTGTCCCTCATTTTGGTCTGATCCATTTATTATAGATGTATATAAAATTCACTTTTTATCTATCAAAAAGTGTTTTCCAGAGCTAAACCATCATCTGATTTCTAAAATGCTGCATTTGTAAATTCCAAAAGTCAATAAAAAAAGAATAGTAGTGGTAAAAAAAGTACTTGTGGGTTTAACCAATCTTTTATTTTTTGTACAATTCTCCTTTAAGGGGGTGTGGCAAGGGGTGTGTCCTATGCCTGCATACTTGTGATGATAGGTGTCCCTCATTCCCATCTGAAAAAGTTGGGAGGTATACATCATGCAATAAAGTGCCACAAATTGTGGGTTTAGTATTGTGGGGGGTTTTGGGGGTAAAATGTAGGTGCCTGTGTCTCCCTCTCTCTTAATGTGAACCCATAAAGCAACTTAAAGTGGTGTTCCGGCCGAAATTATACTTTTTAAATAAAAATACCCCTATAATACACAAGTTTAATGTATTCTAGTAAAGTTAGTCTGTAAACTAAGGTCTGTTTTGTTAGTTTATAGCAGTAGTTTGTTATTTTATAAATGTACGGCAGGCCGCGGCCATCTTAAGTGTGGGCATCTGAAGCTAGACTGTATTTCTTCCTGGATCTCATCCTTGCAGATCTCGCATATGCTCAGTGCAGCACAAGCAGTGTAATAGGTTTCAGGTCAGGTTTCCATAGCAACGGCAGCGTCAGAGGAAGTTGCCGCCCCTTCCCAGAAGGCATTGCAAACAGGAAATGATGCAATGTGCCACGGCCAGGGAGGAGGAAGTGAAAAATGAATACAGCAGATATACAGTAAGTGCTGAGAAAAAAAATTTAAAAAAATATCCAATTCGTTTACAGTGCACAGTTTAGTGAGGGATGTTGAAGAGTTGTAAAAGTGGGTGGAACTCCACTTTAAAGTATAACTAAAGGCAATTTTTTTTTTTTAACAGATTGGAGAGGGATTAGAACCCCTGTCACATTTAGCCCCCTTTCACGCTGAGGCGGTTTTTAGGTGTTTTAGTGCTAGAAATAGCCTCTAAATAGCGCCTGAAATCCGCCTCCCATTCATTTCAGTGTGACTTTTCACACTTGGGCGGTGCTCTTGCGGGACGTTAGGAAAAGTCCTGCAAGTAGCAGCATCTTTGGGGCGGTTTGGGAGCGCTGTATACAGTGCTCCCAAAATTCCCTGCCAGGGCCGATCCTACCCAGGGTGCGCAGGGTGCTTTGCACCCGGGCGCCTGCAGAGGTGGGGGCGCCGAAGAGCCAGAGTTCTCCCCTCCCTCCTTCTCTCCTTGTGAGTGTCCGTCCAGAACACCAGTGTGAGCGTAGGACAGCCCGTCCAGCCTGGCAGTGCTGGGGGGGAGGGGCACTCCTCTTCCTGACACGAGGGTTCTAGTCAGTGGCTGCTGAGTGTTGATGTGCGGGAATGAATTCCTTACACTGGGATCCCGCACTGTCTCTACCAACTCCAGTTGGAATGCCTCCTCCTCCCATCTCTATTTCGGGAAAGAGAACCGAGGTGAGTCAGTGTTCAGTATGCTGTGTGCTGAGGATGGCATCCTCAGCACACCTTTATATGTGCTCTGGGCTGCCCCTGCTAGGAGATGTCTTATGGATGTCTTATGGCATGATAGATTACATAGGATACACAGCCCCTTCCTGCACCTCAGTAGTACATCTACAGATGTGATGTATAATGAGATGTACTAAGAGCCCTTTCACACTGACAGTGCAGGAGAGTTGGCGGTAATGCGCCACTACTTTTAGTGGCACTTTACCGTCGCTTTAGAAGTACATTTAACCCCCACTAAAGTGTTCAACGGCGCAACTGCGGAGGCACTTTGCAGGCACTGCCCATTGATTTCATTGGGCAAGGGCACTTTAGGAGCGGTGTATACACCGCTCCTAAAGCGCCTCAAAGAAGCTACTTGCAGGAATTTTTTGGACGTCGTGCCAGTGCTCTGCTCCAGTGTGAAAGCATTCGGGCTCTCACACTGGGATTGCAAATAAGGCTTTTTCCAGGCGCTATTTTTAACACTAAAGCGCCTGAAAAACACCTCCAGTGTGAAAGGGGTCTAATGGACCATCTCCTGTACTATGTCTGCAGTAAGGATGAGCTCCAGCGTGTTCGCAAGCTGCATGTGCAGAGCCCGCCAGGAACTCGGCACTGAACAGCGCTAATCACAAGCAGTGAGACATTTCCCAATGTGCGGCTGCAGAGATTGGGAAATGTCTCACTGCCTGCAATTAGCGCAGCACACTGCCGACTTCCTGGCGGGCTCGGCATGTGCAGCTTGCGAACACGCTGGAGCTCATCCTTAGTCTGCAGTCTCGGACCATCTCCTGTAGTATGTCTGCAGTCTCTGACCATCTCTTGTATCATGTCTGCAGTCTCGGACCATCTCCTGTATTATGTCTGCAGTCTCTGACCATCTCCTGTACTATGTCTGCAGTCTCTGACCATCTCCTGTACTATGTCTGCAGCCTCTGACCATCTCCTGTACTATGTCTGCGGTTTCTGACCATCTCCTGTACTATGTCTGTAGTCTCTGAGCATCTCCTGTACTAAGTCTGTAGTCTCTGACCATCTCCTGTACTATGTCTGCAGCCTCTGACCATCTCCTGTACTATGTCTGCGGTTTCTGACCATCTCCTGTACTATGTCTGTAGTCTCTGAGCATCTCCTGTACTAAGTCAGTAGTCTCTGACCATCTCCTGTACTATGTCTGTAGTCTCTGACCATCTCCTGTACCATGTCTGCAGTCTCTGACCATCTCCTGTACCATGTCTGCAGTCTCTGACCGTCTCCTATATCATATCTACAGTCTCGGACTATCTCCTATACTATGTCTGCAGTCTCTGACCATCTCCTGTACTATGTCTGCAGTCTCTGACCATCTCCTATATCATGTCTGCAGTCTCTGACTATGTCTGCAGTCTCTGACCATCTCCTATATCATGTCTGCAGTCTCTGACCATCTCCTGTACTATGTCTGCAGTCTCTGACCATCTCCTGTACTATGTCTGCAGTCTCTGACCATCTCCTGTACTATGTCTGCAGTCTTTGACCATCTCCTGTACTATGTCTGCAGTCTCTGACCATCTCCTGTACTATGTCTGCAGTCTCTGACCATCTCCTATATCACGTCTGCAGTCTCTGACCATCTCCTGTACTATGTCTGCAGTCTCTGACCATCTCCTATATCATGTCTGCAGTCTCTGACCATCTCCTGTACTATGTTTGCAGTCTCTAACCGTCTCGTACTATGTCTGCAGTCTCTAACCGTCTCCTATATAATGTCTGCAGTCTCTGACCATCTCCTGTACTATGTCTGCAGTCTCTGACCATCTCCTGTACCATGTCTGCAGTCTCTGACCATCTCCTGTACCATGTCTGCAGTCTCTGACCATCTCCTGTACTATGTTTGCAGTCTCTAACCGTCTCGTACCATGTCTGCAGTCTCTAACCGTCTCCTATATAATGTCTGCAGTCTCTGACCATCTCCTGTACTATGTCTGCAGTCTCTGACCATCTCCTGTACCATGTCTGCAGTCTCTGACCATCTCCTATATCATGTCTGCAGTCTCTGACCATCTCCTGTACTATGTTTGCAGTCTCTAACCGTCTCGTACTATGTCTGCAGTCTCAAACCGTCTCCTATATAATGTCTGCAGTCTCTGACCATCTCCTGTACTATGTCTGCAGTCTCTGACCATCTCCTGTACCATGTCTGCAGTCTCTGACCATCTCCTGTACTATGTCTGCGGTCTCTGATCATCTCCTATATCATATCTGCAGTCTCCGACCATCTCCTGTATCATGTCTGTAGTATTTCTGGGGGCTCTTTCTAACAGACTCTCTAACAGAAGCGCTCTCTGTCTCCATCAGAGAGGCCCCCCTCCAGGTTCCAATAAATACTCTTGATTCTCTTCCTGTATTTTGTTTATTGTACCTGTAAGGATCCCAGGGTAATGAAGACTTTGTGGTGGAGCATCTCTGTGGTTGAGACGTTGCCATAGAAATATTTGTAAAGGGGAGGAGTTACTGAAATGACCCGCCCATGTGGGGGCGCCAGAAATATTTCTGCACCCAGGCGCCTGTGACCCTAGGATCGGCCCTGTTCCCTGCCCATTGAAAAGCGCTTTGGAAGACCCTTCTTTGGGGGTTAAAAGCGCCCCTCTAGCGGCCGAAAAGCATCGCTGGTCGACCATCCCCCGTAGTTGTACTGCGGTAGTTTGGCGCGGCTGCGCAAATCGTCGTAGGTGTACATCGAGCTCGTACACGTGATTTGTGGGCTCCCATTGGCCAGCGGGGGAGCCAATAAACGGGTCCGGCGAACTCAATGTCTGTCGGCCACCCGCGGACGTTCCCCGCAGTGATAGAATGGGGATCTGCCTGTCTAAACGAGGCAAATCTCCATTCTGACAGGGGAGATCACACAGATCCTGTCTTTCTGTAGGAAGAAAGATCTGTGTGTTGTCCCAGTGAGCCCATCCCCCATACAGTTAGAACACACAGTGAGGGAACACAAATACATCAATTAGGACATCAATGGGCATCAATCAAAGGACATCGATTTTTGTTTTGGTACAGCGTCGTTAGAGTGTTAGAGTATGACAGGCTGTCACCAAAAAAAAGAAAAAAAAAAACAGGAACAGAAATAGCATCAAAACCTCAACCTTGTGACTTATTTTACCATCCCAATACTAGTACACCTCATTTACACTATCCTTCACCACATAATGTACTCCTCTCCATCTAGGCCATCGTTGTTGTTTTTTTTTTTTTTTTTTTTTTACACACACACACACACCTTTCCCCCTCTTTTTCACCCATTATATCCTTCTTATTTTCCTATTCATTATAATAGACCTACCATACCACTGTATTGTTGGATCACACGATCATTAAATTTTGTCGATTACATTTATGGGATGGAATTAACATCTCAATATATTTACATAGTAAAAATCCTATCCAACACCAGTCTCCACATAGACAAATTGGAAACACTCAGTACATTATCAAGTTAATTATTAAACTTCCTCTAACTAATACATGGCTATTCTTGGGTTTCTGTTGCAGGTGTGGGCTCCTCCCCCTCATCTCCCCTCCCCCCCCTCCCCGGGGGGTGCGCTAAGTGTGGCTCCTTGTAAGCCCCTTGAGGCTGGCTCTCCTGGGAGAGTGAGGGTGGCCCCCCGAGCCCTCTGGTGTTTCCATTGGCCCTCAGCACATATCCTGGACTAGAGAACACCCATTCCACCACTTAGCGGTAAAGACTCATTATCTTGGTTTAATCCAAGTGATGCACATTAATATATATATTTATCTATTTGAATTTAATTTATGTAATTCTCTTTTAGATCCAACTGTCCCCCTGAAGAGACCATCTACAGGTCGAAACGCGTCGGGGCTTGCTATTTATGTAACATTATGTAACCTAACTATGTGTATTAATATGTGTTTGTTACTGCACTGGGGAATAAGATGTGTGTTACTGTACCAGATGATTCTCTATAATGTACTTCAAACCATGATATTGGATAAAACTTTTTATACATCCATTAAGAACTTCCTTTCATTATGTGCATTGCTGTTTTAAAGCCCCATGGGGAAAATAATTTTTCTTTAATCCAATTCCGGGGTGTGCAGCCTTTCTTGTCTCTTTTATATGTGTCTTCCTTTTTTCATACGAGGCAAATCTCCATTCTGACAGGGGAGATCACACAGATCCTGTCTTTCTGTAGGAAGAAAGATCTGTGTGTTGTCCCAGTGAGCCCATCCCCCATACAGTTAGAACACACAGTGAGGGAACACAAATACATCAATTAGGACATCAATGGGCATCAATCAAAGGACATCGATTTTTGTTTTGGTACAGCGTCGTTAGAGTGTTAGAGTATGACAGGCTGTCACCAAAAAAAAGAAAAAAAAAAACAGGAACAGAAATAGCATCAAAACCTCAACCTTGTGACTTATTTTACCATCCCAATACTAGTAGTAACTCGTAAGTTACTAGTAAGTTACATTTTGTTATGTACATTGTAGAGGTCTGAGCCATCCACCTTCACCTCACAACATGAGATGCCATGAAGCTGCAAAAGCCACTTTTAACCTGGAGTACCAATTAACCGCTGCCGGACCGCCCCGCGTACATTTACTGCGGCAGGGTGGCCTGGGTGCGCAAAATCACGTACCCGTACGTGATTTAATGCACGTGGTTTAGGGGGCACATGCTCACCGCCGGTGCACTGCTACCGCTGTGTCTGGACACAGTGGGAGCCAATCAGCAGCAGCGACCCACCGATCGTTCACAGGAGAGATGGAGCAGCGGTGTGCCGATGTAAACAAAGCACATCTGTCAGGGAGGAAAAGAGAGAGATCGTTTTTCAGCTAAGCTGAATCAAGATCTCTCTGTTCCTCCAGTGAATCCACTCCCCCCACCACAGTTAGAAAGCACTCCCAGAGAACACATTTAACCCCTGGATCGCCCCTCTAGTTAACCCCTTCCCTGCCAGTGTCATTTATACAGGGATCAGTGCATTTTTATAGCACTGATCACTGTATTATTGTCACTGGTCCCCAAAAAGTGTCACTTAGGGTCAGATTTGTACAGCCCCAATGTCGTAGTCCCGCTAAAAATCGCAGATCGCCGCCATTACCATTAAAAACAATTAAAAAAATGAAAAGTCCCTAAATCTATCCCCTATTTTGTAGACGCTATAACTTTTGTGCAAACCAATCAATATACGCTTAATGGGATTTTATTTACCAAAAATATGTAGCAGAATACATATTGGCCTAAATCGATGAAGAAATTTGTTTTTTTACATTTTTCTTTTTGGATATGTTTTATAGCAGGACTTAAAAAATATTGTTTTTTTTTTTTTTCAAAACTCTCGCTCTTTTTTTGTTTATAGCGCAAAAAATAAAAACCACAGCGGTGATTAAATACCACCAAAAGAAATCTCTATTTGTGGGAAAAAGAGGACATCAATTTTATTTGGGTGAAGTGTCGTGTGACCGCACAATTGTCAGTTAAAGCAATGCAGCGCCGTATCGCCAAAATGGCCTGGTCAGGAAGTGGGTAAAACCTTCCGGGGTTGAAGTGGTTAAAGGTGTTGTAAACCCCTGTGCTGCAGCTGCCTCCCAGAGCCCCCTTTTTCTTACCTAAACCCGATCGTTCCAGCGATGGATAAAAGCACAGCAGCTCCAGCCGGTGTCTCGGGTCCCCATTGAATAGATTGATAGCAGCAGGAGCCATTGGCTCAGTGATGCGGGAGTTGCGGGGGCGGGGCCCAATCCTGCTGTCTGTGTCAATGGAGCATGCTCACATGGGTGCCCCATGGAAAGCGGCTGTCCGTGGGGGCACTCGAGAAGAGGAGGAGCCAGGAGGATCAGGGCCACTCTGTGCAAAACCCTTGCACAGAGCAGGTAAGTATAACATGTTTGTTATATATAAAAAAAAAAAAAAAATGAACCTTTACAATGACTTTCATTGATACTGTATATGAGATAAGATCATGATTGGATACATTATGTTTTTTCTGGTATAAAGCTCAATAGAATTATTAATTCATTCTGCTCCATGTCGCTTGCAGCCATAGAAAAAAAACGGAAAGCTTTTGGTGTTTCTGAGCTCACCGATGCGTTCTTTCTTTTTAAGGATGTTCCAAACAGTTGATTTGGCCACACCTAAAGTTTTTGCTATCTCTCTGATGGGTTTGTTTTGTTTTTTCAGCCTAATGATGGCTTTCATCACTGATAGTGACAGCTCTTTGGATCTCATATTGAGGGTTGACAGCAACAGATTCCAAATGCAAATAGCACACTTGAAATGAACTCTGGACCTTTTCATCTGCTCCTTGTAAATGGGAATAACACACCTGGCCATGGAACAGCTGAGCAGCCAATTGTCCCATTACTTTTGGTCCCTTAAAAAGTGGGAGGCACATATACAAACTGTTGTAATTCCTACACCGTTCACCTGATTTGGATGTAATTATCCTCAAATTAAAGCTTAAAGTCTGCAGTTAAAGCACATCTTGTTCATTTCATTTCAAATCCATTTTGGTGGTGTATAGAGCCAAAAAGATTAGAATTGTGTCGATGTCCCAATATTTATGGACCTGACTATATGTATATATATATATATATATATATATATATATATATATATATATATATATATATATATATATATAGACTCTAAGAAAATAGGGGATTGGCGCTGTTCACTAGTGAAAAAAATATATAAACAGACCCTTAACACAAGAGGAATATTACACCACAATTCTAAGTGAATAAAAAGTGAAACGCAATATAATAATATAATATAGTATGTGTAAATAAATGTGCTTGCTAAAAATACCAAAGAATGCGCAAACTGCCCAAAGAAAAGTTATATATAAAAAAAAAAAAATCTTTTATACACCTGATTGATCTTTCACTTATATGATTGTTTGGAGTTTTATCCATTATTTTTTATATATAACTTTTCTTTGGGCAGTTTGCGCATTCTTTGGTATTTTTAGCAAGTACATTTATTTACACATACTATATTATATTATTATATTGCGTTTCACTTTTTATTCATTAAAACATTTTTGTGCAACAATCCTTTTTGTCGTTTCCTATTATATATATATATATATATATATATATATATATATATATATATATATATATATATATATACATATATTTAGTATCACACAAAAGTAAGTATGGGGAGCAGGTGTGTACACGGTCGGATTTTCCAACGGAAAATATGTGATAGGACCTTGTTGTCGGAAATTCCGACCGTGTGTGGGCTCCATCACACATTTTCCATCGGAATTTCCGACACACAAAGTTTGAGAGCAGGCTATAAAATTTTCCGACAACAAAATCCGTTGTCGGAAATTCTGATCTTGTGTACACAAATCCGACGGACAAAGTGCCACGCATGCTCAGAATAAATAAAGAGATGAAAGCTACTGCCACATTTATAGTCCCGACGTATGTGTTTTACGTGACGGCGTTCAGAACAATCGGATTTTCCGACAACTTTGTGTTGCAAGACAAGTTTGAGCCAACACCCGTCGGAAAAAAATCCATGGATTTTGTTGTCGGAATGTCCGATCAATGTCCGACCGTGTGTACAGGGCATTACTCTCTCATACTGGTCACTGGAAGTTCAACAAAAGTATAATTTCTTCAGTGTTGTCACATGAAAAGATATAATAAAATATTTACAAAAATGTGAGGGTTGTACTCACTTTTGTGAGATACTGTATATATACAAGGTTTAGGAATGTGTCTATGGAGATGTTTGGCCATTCTTCAAGAAGTGCATTTGTGAGGTCAGACAGGCACTGATGTTGGATGAGAAGGCCTGGCTCGCAGTCTCTACTCTAATTCATCCCAAAGGTGTTCTGTAAGGTTGAGGTCAGGACTCTGTTCAGGCCAGTCAAGTTTTTTCATCCCAAACTCGCTCATCCATGTCTTTATGGACCTTGCTTTATTGTTGGAACAGGAAGGGGTCATCCCCAAACTGTTCCCACAAGGTTGGGAGCATGAAATTGTCCAAAATTTGTTGATATGCTGACACCTTAAGAGTTTCCTTCTCTGGAACTAAGGGGCCAAGCCAAACCCCTGAAAAACAACCCCACACTATAACCGCCCTCTACCAAATGATTTTGAACAGGTAGGAATCTGCAACAAAGTTTGTTAAAATCCCTGCACCGTACATACTGTAGATCACCCAGAGGGGAGTGTTTTTTTTCTCAACAAAAGTGGAGTCACTCTTTAACGAACTCACACACCCAGAAAATCCAACGTTGCTCTCTGATAATCTACGTGGGTGATCTTGTTCTGTGGTGCCATTTTTCTTCTTTTCATCATAAGAGTCGTCTGTCTCTTTTGGGTATTTGCAGCTGGCCCCCTCATGAGCACAAGATCAAAAGAGCACAGTATGGAGGCCTGATGCCTCCTGGGAAAATGTGACGTGCATATGCCAGGAGACTTTCTCACTTAGGTGACAATGGAGAGCTGGAGGAAAAAAATGAAAAATTATCAAACAAAAAAAGTCCAATGTTTAGTTTGCTGAGATTTTTTAGATTGATAGAGTGAACGTCCACTTAAACAACTCCTGTAGCTTAGAAAATGGCACCAGAGCATACACCAGAGGACCACCCAGTCTAAGTGTATAGCAAATCGGCTTCAACTCATCTTCTTTTGAAGCCATGCCTCTAACGCATTTCACCCTCCCATGGACTTGATCCTACAGGTAGCTTATCAGTAGCTCTGCACACTCCTTATAAGCAAAGCACAGAAATAGGCTATTCAATAGTAGTGGAACCACACCAATTGCACTGGAAGGGAAAGTTGCTATCCTAGTGTATTCTACAGCAGTGGTCATCAACCCTGTCCTCAGGGCCCACTAACAGGCCAGGTTTGCAAGATAACCGAAATACATCACAGGTGATATTATTTGCTGCTCAGTGATTGCAGTATTCTAGTCTGCATCTCCCCAAAGTAATACATAAAACCTGGCCTGTTAGTGGGCCCTGAGGACAGGGTTGATGACCACTGTTCTACAGGACTGAGCTGTCACAGTGACAGCCCAGTTCTACTTAGCATTGATTTATGAATTAAAGCTGCTGTTGTAGCCCTCATTCATAAATTACTGTTACTGTTGGACTTTGTCCAACACTTGACTCTCTCCCTCTCCCACATGAGAGCACTGGGACTTGGGGCATGTTGTTCAATTAGACTATAGCTGGTGGCAGTTAGCCAAATTAATCTGGACTCATTCTGTATTGTTGAGGATTTCATAGCTTATCCAAGCCACTTCTTCAGTTCTAATGAGTGTCAGGCACATACCCCAGGATGTACAGTATATCCACATCTTAAAACACTTTATTCCAATCACCATTAAATGTGTAGATGTTGAATGTCCAAGAACAGGATGGGAGGTGTGATAGTTGTGGATCCACTCTGTTTTATGTACATGATCTAGGATATTCTTTAACTTTCATACCTCCCATAAAAACTGCAGAAGTGGTTTGGATAAGCTACAAAACATCTTCAAAAGTCCAGTTGAATGTTACTACTACTACTAGCTATACTGTGATGTGGATGAATGAGAACCCTCACATACAAACACAGTTCAAATATTCCACGTTTACTCATATAATTCTTACAATCACTGTTTACCTAGTAAAATCTCACACTGGTTACACATCCCTTTATGAATATTCATAAAATACAAATTAGCAGTATGTTTAAAACACTGAATCCTTAAGTCAGTAAATCCCAAAGGCAGTAGCTCCTTATTTTGTGAACATTTATGTGAGCGCCAGACACCTATAATTTTGTTTATAACAACACAGCCCTTTAAAATGTGATCTTAAAACCTCCATTGAGGGCTTGCAAATTAAAATAGTGATATGCAAATCATTCATTTGCAGCATCGTAAAATATTATTATTTGATATGGGTTTCCCTATTCAAAGAGCAAGCAAGACCTTATCTTGACTATGCAGTTCACTTTTGGGTACCAATTCACAAAAGGGATATTGGAGAACTGGAAAAAAGTGTAGTGAAGGGCAGCTAAACTAATCAGGGACATGGAGGACCTCAGCTGTGATTAAAAAAAACATAACTGAACTCAATGTTTGCACCCCGATTAAAGCCCATTTTTTCGGCACCTCAACCACTGCATCTTTTGATTAAGTTTATTATTATTTTTGCAATACAGTTCTCTACTTACTGGGGTTTCCCATCCATGTCTTTCTTGTAGGAATAGAAACAATTAATCTATCACTTCAATCTATGTACGCTCTGACAGCCCCCCCCCCCACCCCCCAATTGTGATGCCATAATGCTTCTGCTGTTTTTTGGATCTTGGGATGACCTCTCTGATGTACATTTAATAGGAAGATTCGATGTCAACCCAGTTCCTGAAGGACTCTCCCACTCTGCAGTCCAGAAGAGAGAAGACTCGGTACCTGGAGCATTGCTTAACCATAAAAATTAATCAATAAGCAACATGCTGCCCTAGACCATGTGAATATAAATTAAAATGAAAAATAAAAACCATGGAAACCATGAAGAAAACAAAAGAAAAAAGCTCATATAGATGATGTGAACAGTCCACAAGCATATACTGCATCCAGATACTTTTGATAAGGGGCGCAGAGACGCCGCCACCCTAACCTCCATCCAAATTCAGGATTTCAGCAAGACTCCGTCACATCACTTGTCACAGCACAGAAAAAGGGCCTTTAAAGTGTGGGCACTGGTTAAGGGGGAGGAGCCAGGAGCGCTGGTGGGGAACCCAAGAAGAAAAGGATCAGGGCTGCTATGTACAAAAAACCATTGCACAAAGCAAGTAAGTATGACATGATTGTTTTTTTGTTTTGTTTTTTAAAGCTGAACCTTTATTACCACTTTAAGTTGAATCTGACTCCTGTGTTTTAGCATCCTTCTTTAAACAAGGAGAGTCACCCAGCTCTTACACATGAGGTTCAAGTGTAAAAGCCCAAACTTCTGCCGGAGAACCAACCAGCCTTCAGATAGGGTCAGCAGCATTTTTTTTAGATCACCTTGGTGTGTGTATTGGTCCAGCAACGCACCAGCACCTTTGCAGCCATTGTGCTATTTGCTGGGTGTCTGGTGTGCTCCTGTACCTTTAAGAAGGGATGGGCTGAATGCATGTGCCTCCACTGTGGGGACACTCATATTTTAGTGTTAGGACCACAGATATCAGAGTGCCGTGACAAGGCTCTGTGGCTTACGCATGCGTTTGCAAATGCGTGCGGACTAAACCCGTTTTTAACGCATACTGTTAGACAGGTTAATTTGGTTGTCTGCGAGCTGGTGGTAAGTAGGCTTGGATTTTTTTCCAGGGCATTCCCCAGGCCTTGTTTATATCAGCAGCATCAAGCCTAATCTCCAGGCCTAAACATATCCAGGCCCTGTTCAGGCAGACAAGCCTAAAGAAGCAGCTCCATCATATTCACCCTCCCCAGGCCAGAAACTCGGGTGGGGGGGACTTGCATCAGCCTAGCGCCAAATATTTATACCCTTTCCCATGATGCACCATTGGCAAAGGAAACTACCCACTGTGTAATCTCACACTAATAACAGAGGTAACAGTGCTACCCACTGACAGTGGGGAGAATTGGCAGCCAATAAGACAAGTATATGGGCAAAGAATTGAACACAATTTATCCCATAATAAATGAAAAAAAAGGGGGGGGGGCGCATTAGGAGAGAGAGAGAGAGAGAGAGAGAGAAAGAGAGAGAGAGAGAGAGAGAGAGAGAGAGAGAGAGCTCCTCTCCACCACGGCCGGCCCCCACTACAGCGGAGCAGAAGTGAGTGGCGAATGAGAGGATACAGAGCTTCCTATCCGGGATAGGACCGTCAACTGAGGACACTTTCTTCTACTCCCCACTGTGGGACTAATCATATGCCTGCTTTTTACCTCCTAAATGTGAGTTGTTCAACTTTAGTGAAACAAAAATGAATACGTTTAAACGGGATCTAGATGACTACAATTTCAATAGGGTATTCTCATGGAACAAAAAACATCACCATATAATTCCAACATCTAGGACACCTCCAGTGTTGCAGCATGACCCATGGCCTCCTCCCGTATCCATAGTAACTAAAATCCTCCCTCTGTTACCTTTCCTCCCCCACCATTGATAGGGCCTGCATCCCTTTAGCCTAAACTACTTCTGGTAGACATCAGAGACACAACAGACCACATTTGGTCACTGGTAATCATGCAAATAACACCACCAACACTCACTACCAAAATCATTATTGGACCAGAAAGAGTGGTGATGTGCTTGGCGCTCTCAATAGGTTTTACAACGGATCTAATTTGGCAGACAACAGTGGGAGCAAACAGAAACACACTTCTAGACCCGGCTCTATTAGGCCTATATCTTTTTCCCCATCCCAGCCCAGTCTTCCTGACACTAATAATACCCTTATCCACGACTGTCCTGATGTTGCCTCGGTAACTATATCATCCATTGGATCTCATACAGTTGTTCGGTCCATGCCCCCTCCTTCTCCTTCCCTGCCAATTCCACTGATCCGGTAGATACTTCACCAGTTTAGCTTAGGGAGCTTAGGGAGTTTATGGATCATAATCCAATGGTGCCAATATAGATCCCTGTTTTTTAGCGCACAGTCCACCTACAGCACCCTTCTCCAGAAAAAGAAAACTCACAGGAGAGGATGTAGAGGAGGACGAACCAGAAAACAACCCCAATGTTCAAAAGTACGCCAAACTAAATAGGGACCCCACCGCCGATTTTGCTAAAGAAGCTGACCTTTTAATCTCCACTGCTCTTAAAGATGGTATTATTTCTAAAACTGAAAATTCATTTTTACGTGGAGCCTTTTATCAGATACCGTATTTTTATCATCTTCCTAAGAGCCATAAGAATTTAGAACATCCCCCAGGCAGACCCAATGTGGCAATGATGGATAGCGTTACTACAGGTTTTAGTCTATACGTAGATCATTTCCTCCAGCCCATAGTACACCAACTACAATCATACATCAGGGATGGGACACATTTGTTGGAACTTTTATCTCCCTACAAGTGGGAACCAACTTATGTGTGGCTCTCACTGGATGTTAATTCCTTGTACACTTCTATCCTGCACAGCTTTAGCCTAATGGCCCTGGAATACTCTTTGGCCCAAGATTCATTGATCAACCCACGACAGGCTGCTTTTATTTTGGAAGCAATTTGTTTTTTTTACCCATAACTATTTTAATTTCAATGGAGATTACTACCTACAGCAATAGAGCAAGGCCATGGGGGCTAATTTTGCTCCATCGTACATGAAGTTGGCCATGGGCTTTTGGGAGTCAAATGACACTTTTCAAAATAATCCTTTCTTGGCCCATATAGTCTTTTTTGGAAGATGCATAAAAGATATAATTGTCATTTGGGACGGTACCCCTGATCTCATTAGCCTTTTTGTTGAGCATTGTAACAGCAATACATATGGCCTATCATTTACCTTTGTCTCAGATCCCATTTCCTTGGCCTTCTTGGACTTAGAACTAGGCCATGAGGGTGATACCATCTGCACCAAAAAATGTCAAACCCACAGCTGGCAACTCCTATTTACATTATAGGAGTTGCCACTACCCCAAGTGGATCCAAAACATACCAAAAGGGCAATTTTGTTGATTACGACAAAACTGCACAAAAGAGACTGACTACGTAGAGCTTAGTACAAACCTAAAAAATTAATTTCTTGATAAAGACTACCCTGAGTCCCTTGTGAATATGGCCTATGAAACTAGGAAACCCCCAAAATCCACCCCCATTTTTCTGGATCACTCCACCAGATTCATTACAACATTTCACTCGCAATATAGGAAAATGGAGAATATACTATCGAATCATTGGAATATTCTACTTCAAGACCCACACCTAAAAACCATTCTCCCTACACGCCCTAGGGTTACATATTGCAAAGCCCCTAATTTGAAAAATAAAATCGCCCCCAGTAAATTCAAATCCACTATCATTTCACCATCTCTGCCGGTGCTTGTATGGGTGGGCATGTACCAATGTCGCAAAGCACTGTGCAAAACTTGTAAATTTGTACAACATGGCCAGAAGTCTTTTTGTACCAAAGGCAAAATGTACCCCCTAAAAGAATTCTATAATTGCTCATCAGATTTTGTTGTTTACGATCTCACCTGCCCCTGCGGCTTGATCTATGTGGGCAGAACTATTCGACCTTTGAGACAGAGGTTCGGCGAACATAGACGTCTCATCGAGGTAGGTGAGGATCCCCATAGTATCCCACGACACTTCGCTCATGCTCACAAAAAGTCCTCTAAGGGACTCCAAGTATGGGTCATCGAGCAGATCCCCAAATCACGCTCTGTAGCGGAATGTTTCAAACAACTTTGTGCAAGAGAAACGTGCTGGATCTGTTGTCTGGATTTCCTTTCACCTGGTGGTATAAATTAAGGGATCGTGATTGCCACTGTCTTGTAAATATAAATAATCCAGTATCTTATCTATGGGCATGCATGTGGGCATAGTTACATGCTCATGTGTATGTCCAAGGGTCTATGTTTATGATCTGCACTTTTATAGATATAGCCTAAACAATTTTATTTTTCATGTGTCTAATTGTTTATATCTGCACTTTACTCAGGTTTGGTCTTCCTTTGGGGGTGGTGGGGATACGTAAGTATTGGTATGAAAGAGTCTGGATGACTCTGTCTCGCTTTCCTTTGCCCCCTCTCTTTTTCTCCCCCCCCACTACAGTTAGTTTATTTAGTTCTCTGCTCAGTCATCACCTTATGCAGCTTAATGCACATGTATGTGTGTGTGTATATGTATGCGCATATAAACATGTGTATATATAATTTTATCCTCAACATTTCTTAGGATGCATGCATGTGTGCGCATTTGAGAGTATGCATGTGTAGGTTACATAGTTACATAGTAGGTGAGGTTGAAAAAAGACACAAGTCCATCAAGTCCAACCTATGTGTGTAATTATGTGTCAGTATTACATTACATATCCCTGTATATTGCGGTCATTCAGGTGATTATCTAATAGTTTCTTGAAGCTATCAATGCTCCCCGCTGAGACCACCGCCTGTGGAAGGGAATTCCACATCCTTGCCGCTCTTACAGTAAAGAACCCTCTACGTAGTTTAAGGTTAAACCTCTTTTCTTCTAATTGTAATGAGTGGCCACGAGTCTTATTAAACTCTCTTCTGCGAAAAAGTTTTATCCCTATTGTGGGGTCACCAGTACAGTATTTGTAAATTGAAATCATATCCCCTCTCAAGCGTCTCTTCTCCAGAGAGAATAAGTTCAGTGCTCGCAACCTTTCCTCATAACTAAGATCCTCCAGACCCTTTATTAGCTTTGTTGCCCTTCTTTGTACTCGCTCCATTACCAGTACATCCCTCCTGAGGACTGGTGCCCAGAACTGGACAGCATACTCCAGGTGCGGCCGGACCAGAGTCTTGTAGAGCGGGAGAATTATCGTTTTATCTCTGCAGTTGATCCCCCTTTTAATGCATGCCAATATTCTGTTTGCTTTATTAGCAGCAGCTTGGCATTGCATGCCATTGCTGAGCCTATCATCTACTAGGACCCCCAAGTCCTTTTCCATCCTAGATTCCCCCAGAGGTTCTCCCCCCAGTGTATAGATTGCATTCATATTTTTGCCACCCAAATGCATTATTTTACATTTTTCTACATTGAACCTTATTTGCCATGTAGTCGCCCACCCCATTAATTTGTTCAGGTCTTTTTGCAAGATTTCCACATCCTGCGGAGAAGTTATTGCCCTGCTTAGCTTAGTATCGTCTGCAAATACAGAGATTGAACTGTTTATCCCATCCTTCAGGTCGTTTATAAACAAATTAAATAGGATTGGTCCCAGCACAGAACCCTGGGGAACCCCACTACCCACCCCTGACCATTCTGAGTACTCCACATTTATCACCACCCTCTGAACACGCCCTTGTAGCCAGTTTTCAATCCATGTACTCACCCTATGGTCCATGCCAACGCACCTTATTTTGTACAGTAAACGTTTATGGGGAACTGTGTCAAATGCTTTTGCAAAATCCAGATACACCACGTCTACGGGCCTTCCTTTATCTAGATGGCAACTCACCTCCTCATAGAAGGTTAATAGATTGGTTTGGCAAGAACGATTCTTCATGAATCCATGCTGATTACTGCTAATGATATCATTCTTATTACTAAAATCTTGTATATAGTCCCTTATCATCCCCTCCAAGAGTTTACATACTATTGATGTTAGGCTAACTGGTCTGTAATTCCCAGGGATGTTTTTTGGGCCCTTTTTAAATATTGGTGCTACATTGGCTTTTCTCCGAACAGCTGGTACCATTCCAGTCAATAGACTGTCTGTAAAAATTAGGAACAACGGTCTGGCAATCACCTGACTGAGTTCCCTAAGTACCCTCGGATGCAAGCCATCTGGTCCCGGTGATTTATTAATGTTAAGTTTCTCAAGTCTAATTTTAATTCCGTCCTCTGTTAACCATGTAGGTGCTTCCTGTGTTGTGTCATGAGGATAAACACTGCAGTTTTGGTTACTGAAGCCCCCCGATTCACTCGTGAAGACTGAGGAGAAGAATAAATTCAATACCTTTGCCATCTCCCCATCCTTTGTAACCAGATGTCCTTCCTCATTCTTTATGGGGCCAATATGGTCTGTCCTCCCTTTTTTACTGTTTACATACTTAAAGAATTTCTTGGGATTTTTTTTGCTCTCCTCCGCTATGTGTCTTTCATGTTCTATCTTAGCCATCCTAGTTGCACCCTTACATTTCTTATTGCATTCTTTATAAATTCTGAATGCTGTGGATGATCCCTCAACCTTGTATTTTTTGAAGGCCTTCTCCTTTGCTTTTATATGCATTTTTACATTGGAGTTAAGCCATCCAGGATGTTTGTTCGCTCTTTTAAATTTATTACCCAATGGGATACATTGACTAATGCCCTTATTTAATATGCTCTTAAAGCAAACCCATCTCTCCTCCGTATTTTTTGTTCCTAATATTTTATCCCAATTTATGCCTTTTAGCAAGGTTTGTAGTTTAGGGAAGTTGGCTCTTTTGAAATTCAGTGTCTTTGTGTTCCCTTCATGTCTCCTATTTGTGTGATTTATACTGAAACTAATTGACCTGTGATCGCTGTTACCTAAATTGCCCCGTATTTCCACATCTGTTATCAGGTCTGTATTGTTGGTAATCAGTAGATCTAGTAATGTTTTATTTCTAGTTGGTGCGTCTACCATCTGACCCATAAAATTGTCCTGCAAGACACTAAGGAACTGGCGAGCCTTAAATGAATGCGCGGTTCCCTCCGCCCAGTCTATGTCTGGATAATTAAAATCCCCCATTATGATAACACTTCCCATCCTTGCTGCTAATCCAATTTGTGATAGGAGATCTGTCTCCACATCCTCCCTCAGGTTAGGGGGCCTATAGCATACTCCCAGCATTATTTTCCCCTTAGCTTCATCCCTTTGGAGCTCTACCCATAAAGATTCCACCTCCTCCCTAGCCCCCTCAGTGATGTCATCTCTCACATTCACTTGTACATTATTCTTGATATATAGGCATACCCCTCCCCCTTTTTTACCCTCTCTATCCTTGCGGTATAGGGTATACCCTTGAATGTTTGCCAGCCAATCATGAGAGCTGTTGAACCAGGTCTCTGAAATTCCCACAAAATCCAAATCCTCCTTGTACAACAGTATCTCTAGTTCACCCATCTTGTCCGCCAGGCTCCTGGCATTGGTGAACATGCCACATAGTTTAGACCGGTCGCATATTGTCCTCCTATTGGGTGTTTCAAGATTGCAACTTGGACTTGCTACTATACTCACCTTGTGTTTTTGTGCTTTGGTTAACCTACCACTAATGCCCCCAATATTACCCTCTGGAATATCTTCCGCGCTGGCTATCACTGTCTCTGGACCCTCCCCCCCATCGCCTAGTTTAAAAACCCCTCTAACTTTTTGGCCATCTTCATTCCCAGAAGATCTGCACCCTCCTCATTTAGGTGTAGTCCGTCCCTTCTATAGTACCGGTTACCGACTGAAAAGTCAGCCCAGTCCTCCAGGAACCCAAACCCCTCCTTACTACACCAGCTCTTCAGCCACTTGTTTACTTCCCTAATCTCCCTCTGCCTCTCTGGTGTGGCTCGATGTACCGGTAGTATTCCTGAGAACACTACCTTGGAGGTCCTTTTCCTCAATTTAGCTCCTAAGTCCCTAAAATCGTTCTTTAGGACACTCCATCTACCTCTGACTTTGTCATTGGTGCCAACGTGCACGTATGTACTCCCATGCGTTTATTCTTAGAAAACAAAGATTAATTAAATGATTGATTTTTTAATAAATTAATTAATGTTTTATTTATTTTTTTATCTGATTAAATTTTAATATTTGATTTCTAATTAATTATAGTTATTCGGGGCCCCGACTGATCCTTATAAATTAATTTTCCAAATCCATGAACAATATTACTAACTATAAGTAATTCCCTGATGTCACCATTCACAAATATTGAATAATAAATAATTAACAAATTCTATTGTTTAATAATTAATAAATTTTAAGTCTTGCTATTAATCAGGTACTATAACATTGACTTGTCAAGTTCAGATAGATTGAGTGACCTATGATCATTTTCCTCCGAAAACCTAAATCAAATCAGTACTTGCTGTGACTACCCTTCGCCATCAAACCAGCATAAATTCTTACACTTATGCCGCGTACACACGGTCGGACTTTTCGTCTACAAAAGTCCGACAGCCTGTCCGACATACTTCCGACGTACCTTCGGCGGACTTGCGGCAGACTTTCTTACGAACGGACTTGCCTACACACGACCACACAAAAGTCCGACGGATTCGTACGTGATGACGTACACCGGACTAAAATAAGGAAGTTCATAGCCAGTAGCCAATAGCTGCCCTAGCATGGGTTTTTGTCCGTCGGACTAGCACACAGACGAGCGGATTTCGGGGTCCGTCGTACTTACGACGTAAAGATTTGAAGCATGTTTCAAATCTAAAGTCCGTCGGATTTGAGGCTAAAAAAGTCAGTTGAAAGTCCGGAGAAGCCCACACACGATCGGATTACCAGCCAGCTTTAGTCCGTCAGCGTCCGTTGGACTTTTGTAGACGAAAAGTCCGACCGTGTGTACGCGGCATTACACACTTTGTACACTTGGTACAAAGTCATGGATTTTGTAGGATTAGACTGGTTAACCAATTATGCCAAGCAGGTGCAGAGGCCTAAAACTGGGTGAGGAATAGCCAAACTCTGCTACTAAGGTGAGGTTGTGAAGACAGTTACACCATGGGAAGACTGAGCACAGCAAGGACACATCAAGGTGCAAGGTAGTTATACTGCATCAGCAAGGTCTCTCCCAGGCAAAGATTTTAAAGCAGACTGAGGTTTCAAGATGTGCTGTTCAAGCTATTTTGAAAAAGCACAAAGAAACGGGCAACGTTGAGTACCGTAGACAAAATGGTAAGCCAAGGAAACCTAATGCAGCAGATGAAAGACATCATGCTTACTTCCCTTGACATTGGAAGATGTCCAGCAGTGCCATCAGCACAGAACTAGCGGAAACCAGTGTGACCCAGGTACACCTATCTATATGCTAATATGTAGTCTTTAACTCTCAGCAATGCAATTATCGCAGCCTGCATGGATATCCCCGAATCATCATCTGTCTGTGGGACTTTAACTCTTAAAGTGCAAGAAATGCCTAACACTAAATATTCTTCAAAACATTCTCTCACCCCTCCATATCCTATTATAGGTGCTTATATAGTGCCATCAATTTTATGCAGCACTTTACACATATATTGTACATTCACCTCATTCCCTGCGCTTAAGGAGCTTACAATCTAAGGTCCCTAAATTCCATCCATACATACACATACTAGGGATCATTTACATAGGAGTCAATTAAACTACTAGCATGTCTTAGTGGTGTGGGAGGAAACAGCAGTACCCGGAGGAAACCCACACAGGCACAGGGATAACATGCAAACTCCAGGCAGGTAATGCTGTGGTTGGGATTCAAACTGATGACCTTGTTGCTGCCAGGCAATGCACTAACCACTTAGCCACTGTGTTTTCCTATGCACTTACCTTCCGGTCTGCTCATTTGATTCTGCAGCTCCAGCTCCTCTGTGTATAGCAGCTCCGGATTTCTGGGAGCTGTGATGTCACTGATAGGCTCCCATGACCCAGTTATTGTCGGCGCTCTCCCTTCTCTCCCCTGCGGCAGCAGATGCAGGGGAGTTGGAGATGGAGGATCACATGACTGGACTGGACTAGATTTAAATGAGGTAAGTACACAGTCATTTTTCACAGTGGGTATGGAGAATAGGTAGGAGGAGGTGGAGGGAACATTTTCAAGAATAGTTAGTGAAAAGCAGGGTATGCACTAGTAGATTTTTGAATAAAAATGTTTGGTTTAGGAATGTACGTTTGATTTTCTAACTGTTAGTGGGGTGAAATTGATGTTAATTTTCGACAATAGCGATAAGACAATTTGAAGGAGCAGAGTGGAAAATGGTTCTTGAATTAAGCTTATTCTAATGTGGTGGTTTTCATTCAGGAAATGTGTTCCAAAATCGAATGTTAAAAGCGAACAAAACTGTACTGAGAATTTTAGTATGAACATTTTTGTATTATTATTATTATATTATTATACTACAGGATTTATCTAATGCCAACAGTTTGCGTAGCGCTGTACAATATAAAGGGAGACAATACACCAACAATACAATTCAATACAAGAGGGTTAGAAGGGCCCTGCTCCTGCGAACATACAATCTAACAGGGAGTGGCTGCTGAAACAAAAAGGTAGGGACTGTGAGGGATAAACTGATGAGAGGAGTAGAAGATTTAGTTGTTAGCTGAAGGCAGGATAGGCCTCCCTGAAGAGATACGTTTTCAGGGATCGCCTAAAAGTGGACAGAGTAGTAGATAACTGGACAGATTGGGGTAGTGAGTTGCAGAGGATAGGAGAGGCTCTGTAGAAGTCCTGGACATGAGCATCGGTGAGGAGACAAGGGAGCTAGAGAGCAGGAGATCTTGGGAGGAGAGGAGAGGACGGTTTGGGATATTTGGAGATAAGATCGGTTATGTAGCTCGGGGAAGAATTGTAAATGGTTTTGTATGTTATTGTTAGTGTTTTGAATTTTTATTCGTTGGGCAATGGAAAGCCAGTGGAGGGATTGGCAGAGAGGAGTGGCAGACACTGAAAGGTTGGTAAGGTAGATAAGTCTGGCAGAGACATTCATGATAGACTGAAGAGGGGATAGCTTGCGGAGTGGTAGGCCAATGAGGAGGGAGTTATCATAGTCAAGGCGAGAGATAATAAGGGAGTATAAAGTTTTATTTAAAAAATCTACTAGTTTATACCCAGCTTTAGGCTTTTCTTCCACTCCCACTAAGTCTTTCAAAAGACCATGAATAAAGGTGTCACTAAAAATGGCAACATCACAAGCAGCCATTTTTGCCTTGTTTTTTCAAAAGTACAACTTTCCGTAAAACAGCAATATTGATTTGTCCTTTAAAACTACCGTGTCTTTGGCAAAAATATAATAGGACATGCCATTGTAAGGTCAGTAAGCCCAGAGCAAGAATTATTGGCATAGCATGAAGTCACAAACAAGGTTACATGGCTATTAAATTGCAAAGATTGTAATTGAGAAAATGTTAGGTTAACGCAGACAGGCTAAGAAACTTGTAACCTGTCAGAGAGACAAGTAGCAGATTGGAGATGGGTGAAATAATGGAGGGTCACATTGTGGTCAGAGGTCTTGTACAGCTCCAAGGAACTCAGCAAGAACATTGAGGTAGTTTATGTATTTCTGCCTATAATTTGTGCAAAATACTGGTAATTTATTATGAGCAAATGTACTACAGGGCTGTGTAGCAGCTGAATCTTTAAAAACAACTTGATTAGAGCTATGTCTGGGTTATGTGCCAAGTGAGACCCCTTATTGTGTTGTTTTCTTTCTACACATGCTGTTGTGGCCACACATTGAATATAAGTAACAAGTAATGAAGAAGTGCAAATCTGTATATTCAATCCACATGCAATTAACCGTTAAAACAGGATTCCAGGCTGCTAAATACGCTATTATAATACATCTTTGAAATACATCTATTAAACTAAATTTATATTTAAGTCCATCCATTCCTGAGAATGTGCCACACAGCACAGCCACACTTAAAGGAGAATTCCACCTTTTTGCTAAAAAAAACAAAAAACAAAATCAATAATTAAAATAATAATAATTGTCAACCGGCTCATAGACGGAAGATGTCCTTGGTCGGCAGTGGAATACTGGGATTATGGCTGCAGCAACATGCTATAACCCCAGAATTGTTTTTTTCAGCTGGTGATTCTCTAACCGATAAAAGTGGCAGAGCAGCGGATTTGCCACTGGATCACTTTTAGAAGGGCTTCCTGGTTCTTGGGCTTACCTGGATAATCGGTAAGCCAATGAACCGGTCCGGCAGTTGCGGCAGCTGGTAACAGAGATAAGCAGAGGAAAGATGGCCTCCGCTCATCTCTATGGGCTGGTAGGACCAAAGTGATGTCATGATGTCACTTCCAGTTGACGCCCAATGTAAACGGTTGGACACGAATATCAATATAAATATTATTTGACTTTTGTTATTGTTTTTTCTTGTATGATTAAGTTTATACTGTTCTACATTATTATGGCACATTTTGTTTCTTTTTTGAACAGTGATCTTTTAATAAATCCACTGAGGAAACCCTAAATAGCAAAACATGTCGGGTTAAAAACACCACATCATCACCAACCTTGAAAATATCATCTGTGACTCAATAAAATGATAATCTGCTAACTCTTATTTTTATGCCAAACTAATTTTTAATGATGTATTAATAAAATGTGTTATTTTTATATAAACCTTTTTGGTACTATCTTGTTTATGGCACCACTAAAATCCCACTAAAAACCTTCCTGTATTTATGTCCTGATATATTAGTGTGATGTTCATTGGGAATAATGCTCCTTACACTTGTGGTTATTGGGAAAAATTCCCCCTTACAGATAGCTAAAAGGCTCAATGGTGTCAGTGGGAACTTATCTGAGTCATATGTAAGCTATGCAGTTATAGTATACAAAATCAAGAAGATACCATGTAAATAGATTGTAAGCTCTAACGAGCAGGGCCCTCTGATTCCTACTGTACCAAACTGTTGGCGCTATATAAATCATGTATAATAATAATAATAATGTAAATTTATTTGTTTTAGAATAATCTTGCTTGTAGCCTCACAAATAAACGGTCCTGAAGAAGCTACAACCTAAGTGAAACACCGCCAAACCAGACAAGAGTATTTGGATGATATGTATATGTCATCCATATCTATCTATCTATCTATCTATCTATCTATCTATCTATCTATCTATCTATCTATCTATCTATCTATCTATCTATCTATCTATCTATCTATCTATGTCTCATGTTGTGCCCTTAAAGTCCACTCTTCCTCACATGGGGTTCCTACGTGAGACCTATTCATTCTTATCTGAGAGGAAGATTTTTCATTGTTCAAGAAACCCCTAACAATCTCTGGAGGAACCCTAGGATTCCATGGAACCCTGGTTGAGAAACCCTGATCCAGATCATAAAAAATGCTTTCCAAACACCTTTAATTCTACCCTGTAATTCTGTCTCTTTTCGTATCGGGTCCAGGTGCTGGATAGGACCAGGGTGCCCTCTCGTGAATTGCAATGACAATGTAATTCTTCTTACCTCCCCCATCAGGCTCCCAGCTGCCTATGTCACCAGCAGCACTTCCTGTCAGGGGGCAACTAAGACCATTTGATTGACAGGGGCTTCTCCTGTCATTCAAAAAATGCTCTCCTGTACTCGAGTGGTATGCTTTAAAGTGTTGTATGCCAGCCTCTAATAGAGCGGCTGGCAGTTCAAAAAAAAAAGCTTAACAAACACTTTACACTGAAGAGTTTTACCACCACTCAACCGCTAGTGTGAATGAGCCTTAAGCCATTGACATGGCATTTTTGGAGCATATGTACAAGTGGTGGCAATGCTGTAGAGAGAAAATAACCTTGTAGATCACTGCCACCACTAACAGAAAAAGTAGGTCACTGGTAAAACCAACAGGTATTTAAAGAAAAAAAAGAAAGAAACTGCAATGTTATAAAAATGTACTGTAGGGACTATAAATATATTTTTTAGATATACTCACACAGTTCCTATCTGTGGGCAACTGCTTTAGGGTTAGTGTACGTGGGTGTAAGAAGAATTTTAAATACAGCGTGTTTTCAGGAGCCTTGAGGAAAATGGCTTTTATTTGCAATCAGTCTAAGATGAGTTTGAGGTCAGTTTGGTACGTGTTTGAGATGCATTTGTTAGGAGGAATAAAAGGGAAAAACACTAAACATAACTATACGGGATTGTTCCATAGAATTTAATTTAAACATTGCATTTTAGATTTTTAGGCTACATCTTTCAATTGTCAGTATACACGGGACCTTTATCTGCCCATTATACTGTATAAACAGATCTATTTTCAAAATGGATGATAGGAAGTTTTCTTGACATTTGTCAAAGTCATCTTGACCTAGAAGAAATGACATATAATTCTATATACTTATGTTTTTTTAGTAGAAAGAGGACATACGTTAAATTGGCTTTAAGCAATCTGTGCTGTAGACATTTGTGGCATCTGAGAACACATTCCAACTTGTGTCTTGATGAAGTTGAAGTCAACATTACAAAGTTTCATCTTTCCATAGTACTGTACTTTTTCATGTGATTATTTGTGACTTATTTGTTGGTAATTGCAACTGCCTTCAAATATCTTTTTTTCTGCTAGTGAATATGTTCTCACACTGCAGTGCTCTGTGCTAACATAGCTGAGTAATGGCCACACCCCTCAGCACGTGGGTCCTAACACTGATGTGTTGCAGAGAAGGGCAGGGGATGTGTCTGAGCAGGTCTGCTACTGAGGGATGATTACTGAGAGCACTGGGTCTAACTCTGGTTGCTCTGATGGACTGCAAAGTCAGTTTTAAACACTGAGAACATCAACATGGGCATTGTCAGTACAATATTTGTATGACTGCATACACTATATTGTCAAAATATTGTGATGCCCGCCTTTACACACACATGAACTTTAATGGCATCCCATTCTTAGTAAATATGATTCAATATTGAGTTGGCCTTTGCAGCTATAATAGCTTCAACTCTTCTGCAAAGCCTGTCCACAAGGCTTAGGAGTGTGTCTATGGGAATGTTTGACCATTCTTCCAGAAGCGTATTTGTGAGATCAGGCACTGATGTTGGACGAGAAAGCCTGGCTGGCAGTCTCTGCTCTAATTCATTAAGTTTCACAACCCCAAACTCGTTCATCCTTGTCTTTATGGACCTTGTCTGTGCACTGGTGTGCAGTCATGTTGGAACAGGAAGGGGCCATCCCCAAACTGTTCCCACAAAGTTAGGAGCATGAAATTGTCCAAAATGTCTTGGTATGCTGACACCTTAAGAGTTCGTTCCCTTCACTGGAAATAAGGGACCAAGCCCAACCCCTAAAAAGCAACACCACACCATAATCCCCCTTCCACCAAATGATTTGGACAAGTGCACAAAGCAAGGTCCATGCTTTGCAGCAGGGTCCCTTTCCTGGCCTGCAGGTCTGCATGATCGGATAAGGGTCCAGTATGGATCTTGGATTTTTTCTACATTCAGCTGTCAACAGGGAATCCGCTTTTGAAACTGCTTTTCTCCTGTTGAGGAAAATCTTTACAAGAGCCCCAGTGTGCATGAGGCCTTATGCCGCGTACACACGGCCGGACTTGCGTACGGTCTAAACTCCGTCTGCATTTCCGACGGAAACATTTAGAACATGTTCTATATCTGAGTCCATCGGAAATGCCAACAGAAAATGTCTGATGAGGCTTACACACGGTCGGAATGTCCGACCGAAAGCTACCATTGGACTTTTTCTGTCAGGAAGTCCGGCCGTATGTACACGGCATTAGTATTGCTATGATGAGAAGCAAACAATATGAAGGCAAACAGGTCTAGAGTAGGCTCCAAACATTAAACTTCCAAAACACACAGAGCAGTATACCTCTTTCATTCCTCTTCCACATCATTAGATATTCATCTAAATTCCATGCACACTTCAAGATAGATTTTAGAAAAGCAAAAATCCCCAAGGTTTTACCGTGGGGCCCAATCATTTTGTTGCTGCTCCCATGTACCCTATGCAAACTCCCTGTAACCAATTATCATCTGTAAGTGCTCCAGATGGCGTCAAGATCATTTGTAAGTATTTGCAAAGAATAAACATTAGACAGATAATGAAAAGGGAGGAAACAGGACTCCGAAAAAATCTGCTACCGAATGAATATTAAATTGCTGTCATTACGAGTTTCTCAAAACTGATCACTTTCAACACAATAGCAACAGGATTTTTTTTTTTTCTTTAACAAATGGTGAATCTCTAAGTAGCTCAACAAATAATGATAATAGGGGCCTTGTATTTCTGGGGATTTTCATTATGTTTCTCTCTATTCAACCTCTGGGCCTAAGTCTGAAAAGCCATTACACCTCTCTGTAATGTTGGGCTTATTGTTAAACAAAATGGACAGGATAATATACATTACTGGCCACTTTTTATTCCATTACCTATCATTAATAAGCCTTTCCTAAATAGGTCAGTGGCTGTAAAGGTGCAAATTGGAAATATTAGTTTTACCTTGTCCTTGGTTGTCTTCGTTTTCAGCTGAATACAAAAGTCCTTTTCAGAAAACAGAAACGTTGACTTAGATTATATATCTGGAATTGAAAATAATTTGAAAAAGACGTGCTGAAAATTACATATTTCAGCTATGGAAAATAAAAATACACCTCAAAGCATATACTCAACCTTACTTGCCAATTTCAGCTTTCCAACCGCCAAAATGTCAGAAAACCATTCAAATAAGTAAAGGGTAGCTAACAATAAATATAAATGCAGGTACCTTGTGATGTTCTGATGCGTTATATAGGTCCTGTCCCTGGAGCTAAGCCCCACCTCTAGTAGTCAACAGATTGATGTAGGAGGTTTTATTGGCATAATGATGCATACTAGCACATTATGACTTTACCTTTCAGGGAAAAAAAAAGGCCAGCAGTATATAACCGCTTTAAGATGCTTTTTGGCTTCTATTATCTATAGGCACAGGCCAATGTCACACCTGCAGTTCTCTAGCTTGCAATAACTTTTCAGTGACTGAATCACCAGCAATTGCAAATGACTCACCTGCTTCTACAGTGTTGCCTCCTGTCAGGAACATGCTCGCCATTGTGCAGCTTGAGTTCCGAGGCACATGCAAATGCGCAGGCGTGGCCCTGCGGGTGCCCGTCTTGCTGTGCACAGGTGCACGTAGATGTGCATGTGCATTCGCCATTGACACTGGCGCCAAGTGGCCTATATAAGTGCAGCAGCTGCACTAGTCCATCTGCAGCTGTACCCGTGTTCCTGTATCTGATTCTGCTGTCTTCTGTGTTTGACCCGGATTGCTCCCGACTTTGAGCACTACCTGCCCAGACCCTGGCTTGTCTCTAAACTTTGCTCTGCCTTCTGCTCATCTGCCTGATCTTATGTTGCCAAACTCTGCCTGTACCCTGATGATTCTTGCCTGCGTCAATGCCTGTATCTGGCCATCTGTTGCTGACCTGGCTTGTCTGAACTTGCATCCAGTTGTTGTACCTGCCTAGCTTCTGCTTCTGCAACTGCCTAGCTTCTGCTAGAGCTTCCTCTACTGGGCCACCAGCCTTCCTGCACCTGCTACCAGCTGCTGTCTACTGCTGCCTGCTGTCTACCAGCCCAGGGTCTGGTGTTCCAGCTATCCAGCCAACTTTGGTGACGCACCTGCTACACATTGCTACTTCCAGCAGAAGACTATACAGGCACTCATACCTCACCACGCTCTCGAGGCCACTGTCACAACATCAGTGGCCCCCGAGCCAGGGCTGTATGAGAGGCCTCCCTCTGCACATCAGGCTTAGCCACAAGGTATGTTACTCTTCCTTTGCTGAAGTTGGAGACTCTATAGAACTCTATAGAACTCTTACTGGCAAGGGAGCAATGCCTCGCTAATCATTCCAGCAAGAGATTGACATTGTGGAACAGGTTAGTAGTTTCTCTGCCCTCTCAAGCATTTCTGTTGCTGGTGAGTTGTCAGCCCCAGAAAAGTGTAACCTTGGGCACAATTCACTAAGTGATATTTTACTGCATCCGAGTATGCAGCAAAATAACACATAACATTCAGAAAAATAAACTGTAATTCACAAAGAAACTCTCCTTAAATTCTCGCATGCGTTATCTTTCCAAAGTATGCCCTAAATACCGCATGAAACCCTGCGGTAAGTTATCGCAAGCATCTGATATGATGCTTTTCCAAAAAATGGTAGGGCAGCCAGCAATTTAGTCATGGCTGGTATGGCATGGCTCATCTGTGTTGAGGGCTCAAGGTACCCTATGAATTTGGTATAAAGTTCCATGATAAGTGGCTTGGATAACCTGAACTTCTGCTGGTTATCAGCATCCGTTGATTGATCCAGCAGTGTGCTCTTCTTAAAGCTTCTTTCCTTTAAATGGACCACTTGAGATCTTCTCCTCCTCCTCCTCCTTCTGCATTGCTTTAAATTCCAGAAGACTAGATTCAAATGGCTCCATCATCTTTGCTATGCCATCTGCCATTCTTCATTCTTCTACTATAATATAGCTGACACCTGCTCCAGCTTGCACTTTCCCGCCTATTTTTTAAACCAATCACTGGAGGGTCTGATCATTGTCATAGTTATCGCAAGCTTGGACCAGTACTTAATTACCACATGTGTTTATTTATTTATTTCCTTTTGTGAATTGACTTTAACACCTTTTTGTGCAGTATTTAACTAGCATTTTTGGTGTTTGTGCTAAATACCGCATACAAGCAATAGTGATGTAGCGGTACTCTCATAAGGGCTGCTGAGTGTTTTAGTCCGTCTGTCACCCTGCCCAGCCAGGCACACACTTTTCAGTCACTCCTTAGGCAGAAAACAGTCCTTGCACTTGTTTTTTTGTGTTTTTATTGAGGGGATAAACTTGGATGGGGATAGGGAAATTATGACATTCCCTGATGATTGAAAGTCAATGTTGGGACTGAACTATATACACTACTGGTATATACAATCTCCTCTCTTCCTCCAGCACAACAATTGCTTGTAGACTATCTCTCCTTGACACCTCCAGCACCTCCCGGCTGCAGCTGCCCTTCTCCACTGCCCATGCCACCACAATCCTCCTGACTGGTTCTGCACCCATCCCAGACTGCTCCATCCCAGTCCTCTCAGGTGTGTCTCCCAGTCCTCCTGACTATGTGAACACTCACCAACCCTCTTGGCTGCCTCTGTGGTACTCCTGGAGACTTGCCCGGCAGTGTTATGCCCCGTACACACGGTCGGACTTTGTTCGGACATTCCGACAACAAAATCCTAGGATTTTTTCCTACGGATGTTGGCTCAAACTTGTCTTGCATACACACGGTCACACAAAGTTGTCGGAAAATCCGATCGTTCTAAACGCGGTGACGTAAAACACGTACGTCGGGACTATAAACGGGGCAGTGGCCAATAGCTTTCATCTCTTTATTTATTCTGAGCATGCGTGGCACTTTGTCGGTCGGATTTGTGTACACACGATCGGAATTTCCGACAACGGATTTTGTTGTCGGAAAATTTTATCTCCTGCTCTCCAACTTTGTGTGTCGGAAAATCCGATGGAAAATGTCCGATGGAGCCCACACACGGTCGGAATTTCCGACAACACGCTCCGATCTGACATTTTCCATCGGAAAATCCGACCGTGTGTACGGGGCATTATTCTGCTGTCCTCATTTGCTCCTCCTGTGCCTCCTGGTCAGGGCACCTCTGTGGGTTGTAAGATGGTCCTGTCCGCACCTGAGCCCAGGCCCAAGGTCCCCCCCCAGACTGGGGAGCTTCCTCCAAGGCCCCGACAGCTTAATACTCCATCTTCCACCAGATCACCAACTCCTCCTCAGCTGCCCTAGCCCTGGGTATTTAAGGAGGCCTGCCCCCTGCCAATCCAAATTGGGGATTGGTCAGGGCTCCCTTAGAACACCCCAGGCAGCTCCACCTCTCCTCTCCTCCTTCCTTTCCAGAAGACACCAGAACATTCTGGAAAGAAGTGGGGGTTCTTGGTGATGCTGCCTGTGAGTCACCCAGCTCTATACTGAGTCACTCCCCAACTCCGATCAAAACAGCACTATCAGAGGGTACTAGACTCACCCCCCTTTAATATCCAGCTAGTCCCTTAGCTGGGAAAGTTACAAAAAAAATAGGCCCCTGGGCCCAGGAGCAAGAGCATCTCAAAAATATACAGTTTTAGAGGGGAAAAGGGGAAACAAACTGGGACGGGGCTATGCACAAATAAATACAGGTACAAAAATAAAGTGATATATATTTTGTTTCAGTATTTATAGCATATACATTATTCAACATAGCTACAGGTCCCTGCAGCTAACATTAACACATCAACTTCACACATTCAGGCTAGAGCACCCCCCCCCCCCCCCTGAGGGAAATACTTTGCCCACAGGATTCTTGGCCCCAGCTGGGGTGGATGGACAGCTGTCCCATCCGAAGAGGCCCTGTGAAGACAAAAAACACAGCAACATCCTATTCTAACAAATATCTACATACTTTACAGTATTTTCTCTCAGGAGGGGATTAGCATCCTGCTGACAGAAACATCAGATGTCAAGACCATATGCATCACTTGAACACATTTTTTTCTTTTGTTCTGTCAGGAGGGGGTTATGGCCTGCTGACAGAAACAGAGGAAAAAAAACACAGCACATGAAGTGAGCAGTTCTCTTTGGAGTTCTGGTGGGAGGGGTCCCTCCCCTGACTGTCAGGCTCCTTAAAGAGTTAACTCAAGAATCAGACCTCACCCAGTGTCCATCAACAGGAAAGTCCATCCATTGGGCACAACACAGGGTGGAAGGCTAGTCTGATCCTGCAAAAGAGTCAGGGAGAAAAGAGCACATTCTGCAACCTACTAGCAGTTTATGTGGTCATAATGCATGCGATAACCTTTATTGACTTGTGCCCATTGTCATAATTTCACTTGACAAGGGCAAGTGTAACAATGTGCTAATAGAAAATTTGGCACTGTACAAACTGTATAACTGAAATCGCATCGCATTAGCACCAAAATGGTGCAGGACCCTTTTTTGTTCCGCACTGGAATCGGATCGCGTGGGTGTTCACAACCATGCAATCTGATTCCTGCACCATTTGACAGTTCGCACTGAGGGTGTCGGTAACTTTACATTGACGCCCCCAGCGGTTCACATATGTCAGTGTGAACCAGTATGCAATTCAGGTGCAATGCGGGAACTGACACTGAAACGCAGGGTTTCCCGCATTGCACCAGTGTGAACTGGGACTTACAGGAAATGATTTAAAGATCAATGAAGATGCTTTCAGTCACCACAAGGTTCCATTCCATTTGGCCATATTAAGGGGAAAAAACACCCTTCTGGCCTTATTTATATAACAAGTCATTTAACACAATATACAGTATCACACAAAAGAGAGTACACCCCTCACATTTTATGTTTTTTTTTTAATATTTAATTTTATCTTTTCTTTATCTTATCTTTATCTTTTGCTACAATGTAAAGTAGTGAGTGTACAGCTTGTATAACAGTGTAAATTTGCTGTCCCCTCAAAATAACTCAACACACAGCCATTAATGTCTAAACCGCTGACAACAAACGTGAGTACATTCCTAAGTGAAAATTTCCAAATTGGGCCCAAAGTGTCAATATTTTGTGTGGCCATCATTATTTTCCAGCACTGCCTTAACCCTCTTGGGCATGGAGTTAACCAGATCTTCACAAGTTGCCACTGGAGTCCTCTTCCACTCTTCCATGATGACATCACAGAGTTGGTAGATGTTAGAGACCTTGCGCTTGAGGATGACCCACAGATGCTCAATAGGGTTTAGGTCTGGAGACATGCTTGGGCAGTCCATCTCCATTACCCTCAGCTTCTTTAGCAAGGCAATGGTCTTCTTGGAGGTGTGTTTGGGGTCCTTATCATGTTGGAATACTGCCCGGCGGGCCAGTCTCTGAAGGTAGGGGATCATGCTCTGCTTCAGTATATCACAGTACATGTTGGCATGCATGGTTCCCTCAATGAACTGTAGCTCCCCAGTGTTAACAGCACTCATGCAGCCCCAGACCATGACACTGCCACCACAATGCTTGACTGTAGGCAAGACACACTTGTCTTTGTACTCCTCACCTGGTTGCCGCCACACACGCTTGACACCATCTGAACCAAATAAGTTTATCTTGGTCTCATCAGACCACAGGACATGGTTCCAGTAATCCATGTCCTTAGTCTGCTTGTCTTCAGCAAACTGTTTGCAGGCTTTTTTGTGCATCATCTTTAGAAGAGGCTTCCATCTTAGAGGACAGCCATGTATACCAATTTGATGCAGTGTGCGGCGTATGGTCTGACAGACTGACCCCCCACCCCTTCAACCTCTGCAGCAATGCTGGCGGCACTCATACATCTATTTCCTCAAAGACAACCTCTGCATATGATGCTGAGCACATGCACTCAGCTTCTTTGGTTGACCATGGCGAGGTCTGTTCTGAGTGGAACCTGTCCTGTTAAACTGCTGTATGGTCTTGGCCACCGTGCTGCAGCTCAGTTTCAGGGTCCTGGCAATCTTCTTATAGCCATCTTTATGTAGAGCAAAAATTATTTTTTTCAGATCCTCAGAGAGTTCTTTGCCATGAGAGGCCATGTTGAACTTCCAGTGACCAGTATGAGAGAGTGAGAGTGATAACACCAAATTTAACACACCTGCTCCCCATTCATACCTGAGACCTTGTAACATTAATGATTCACTTGACACCGGGGAGGTAAAATGGCTAATTGGGCCCAATTTGGACATTTCACTTAGGAGTGTACTCACTTTTGTTGCCAGTGGTTTAGACATCAATGGCTGTGTGTTGAGTTATTTTGAGGGGGCAGCAAATGTTATACAAGCTGTACACTCACTACTTTACATTGTAGAAAAGAAAAGTGTCATTTCTTCAGTGTTGCCAATGTATAATAAAATATTTACAAAAATGTGAGGGGTGTACTTACTTTTGTGAGATACTGTCATCACCATTCAGAGTCTTTAGCCTCCACCTGTCTTTTGGTGGGTCTCCTATGAAAAAATTGTAGCGTTAAAAATAGCAAAATCATAAATACAGTGAACCTCTCCTGATCTCCCCTCTCGTCCCTCCTGACCCAAAGGTAATAATGAAACTCAAAAGTAATAAACTCAACAAACCTCAATAACCTACTTCCATAGGTCAGAAAGTGTTAGTGGCGTTGCCTCTAATATACTACCCACAGGTCCTAGTCTTTTCCTAGCTTCTGCTCTCCCAAATCAACATGTTCAGAAATGTACTTAGAAACTCTTCGTCCCAAAGCTCATAGAGGTACATTTATCCACACAGTGGCAATCTGGTAGTCTGTAGGTCTAACAAATAAAAAAAAGTATCTCCTTGTGCAGCATTGTTATTAAATATGATAACAATTAATCTGTAATAAAAAAACCTAATATACAGAAAAACATCATCGATAGATTGACTTGTGTGCAACCAAGGTGCCCATACATGGATCGAAATTCAGCCAATCACTGCTGAATCAACTGCATTTTGATTAATGTATGGCCAGCTTTATTAAATCAGCAGTGTAAATGCTATAGCTTTTTCCACATAACTAACATTTTAATGTGGTCTGCTTAACTTAAAGTGGTATTAAAGGCTTGATTTAAAAAAAAAAAAAAACAAGCATGTTATACTTACCTGCTCTGTGCAGTGATTTTGCACAGAGCAGCCCAGATCCTCTTCTTCTTGGGTCCCTCACTGGCGCTTCTGGCCCCCTCCTCCTGCCCAAGCCTGCTCACTCCTGAGCCACTGCTCTGCGTGTCCATTCACACACAGAGCCACAGCTCGGCCTTGTCCTCTCTCTCTCCTCATTGGCTTACTGGCTGTGATGACAATATCGAGAAGGCATGAAGGTAAAAATCACTGGGCCTTTAGACCCCTTTCACACTGAGGCGCTTTACAGGCGCTACAGCGCTAAAAATAGCGCCTGTAAAGCGCCTCTCCTGTCTCTCCAGTGTAAAAGCCGGAGGGCTTTCACACTAAGGCGATGCGCTGGCCGGAACGGTAGAAAAAGTCCTGCAAGCAGCATCTTTGGAGTATACATCAGTCCTTCACTGCTCCTGCCCATTGAACTGAATGGGCGCCACTGCAGAACCGCCGGCAAAGCGCAACCTCTTTTTCGAGGGGGTTAAAACCACCCCGCTAGCAGCTGAAAACCCCCGCAAAAACAATGGTAAAGCGCCGCTAAAAATAGCGGCGCTTTACTGCCAATGGCCCCGATGCCCCAATGTATAAAAAGGCTCTTAGAACCACTTAAATTCTCTTGCTAAAAACAAAATTGTGGCCTCTTAAACCACTGAATGCTTGCAGACAAAACCTCCAGGTTCCTGAGGAGGAGTGAGTACACAGGACTTACCATCCTTTTGTCTACAAGTCTCAGCATTCAATGCATCAGAATGGAAAAAGAAGACAGGGGAGGCTAGCACTAAAACCCAATCATGCATTACTATCTGAACAAGTGCTGAATAAAAGTGTTGACAAGAAATAAGAGCAGAGGGATGACCTCATTACTCTGCCACTGCACCTTCATTTTGCAATCAGCAAGTGTTATGCCGTGTACACACGACCGGTTTTGCTGTCGGAATAAACTCAGAAGGTTTCTCCGACAGAATTTCATTCAAGCGGTCTTGCCTACACACTGTCAACCCAAAGTCTGACCAAAGTCTGACCGTCCAGAACGAGGTGACATACAACACTTACGACGGGAATAGATAAAGGAAGTTCAATAGCCAGTAACCAATAGTTCCGTTTCATACTTGCTTCAGAGCATGTGTCTTTTTTGGTTCGTTGGACCAGCATACAGACGATCGGTTTTCCCGATAGAAATTGGGTCCGTCTGAAAGATTTAGAACATGTTCCACTTCTAGGTCCGTCAGATTTTTCGAAAAAAAAAAATTCCGTTGAGGCCTACACACGATCGGTATATACGATGAAAAACTTCCATCGGACTTTTTCTGTCGGACATTTCGCTCATGTGTACATGAGGTGTGCTTTTACCAGTGTTCTCCAACAAGCTGTGCAGATGCAGCAGAGGCTGAGGATCTGATTATGCTGACTGGCAGGTCTGTCTGGATCACATTAGCGATTGCACAGAATTACAAAGCAATTCTCATAGCATGTTCGCTGCATTTAAAAGATTGTCTGGGGCTCTGATTTAAGGAACTGCCACTTGTAATGAACAGCAGGTATCTGGATAATGGTTTCCATATGTAGCAAAGCACCTGTGGGGATTGAATACTGGGGTGCTCTTATATGCAAATAAAGTCCAGCTAATTTGCCTGCTGGCTCATTTATATCACCTCTTTCTATTCACTGTTACCTGATAAGTTGGAGTAAAAAACAGAAGCCCTTAGGGTATAGACTGTGTTCCATTTATCAATTTGAGGGTCTAAATATCTCTGTTAACTGGAATATACCTTTAAAACCTCATGTCTCACTACATTAAGGTCGCTCTTCCTCTGGAGCTTGTGTTTAATATAAAAGGTCCACTAAGAACATTGAAAAATTGTTCATGTTCTGATATTGTAACACAATTATTTCAGAGGAAAATTGTAGAGTTTAATAGGTAAGGTCAGGCTTGAGTATAACATCTGAAAATCTGTGTGAAGAATAGATATAAAATAACCTACTTTAACAAAAAGTAAAAGTATTATTAGACCTTAGGGTATTCAATAGGTTCAGGGCATATTTTTACAGGAAGCTGTTGAAGGCTTACAAGTTCTCAAACTAAAGGTACCCATAAGGGAGAGAGACTGTTTCACAGTTAAAAAAAATACCATATTGCCACCTTCTTGTCCCCTGTTGCTCCTAGGAGAGTTAGAAGCACTAGCCGGTCATCCCTGTGGTCTTTCCTACTGTGAGCGTGTTTCCTGGGTTAGACTGACAGACCTAAATATTTGAACAGAGCCTGATAGGCTGAATGAACTGACTTTCCCTTTCTCAGTCTGTGTGCTTCTGTGCAGTAGATTATTAGAATCCAAAATATAGACAAATCCTGGTACTTACAAGAGCTACACTATACTGCCCAAAGTATTGGGACGCCTGCCTTTACACGCACATGATCTTTAATGGCATCCCAGTCTTAGGTTTAATATTGAGTTGACCCACCCTTTGCAGCTATAACAGCTTCAACTCTTCTGGGAAGGCTGTTCACAAGGTTTAGGAGTGTGTCTATGGGAATGCTTGACCATTCTTCCAGAAGCGCATTTGTGAGGTCAGGCACCGATGTTGGCCGGGAAGGCCCGGCTCGCAGTCTCCATTCTAATTCATCCCAAAGATGTTCTATTGGGTTGAGGTCAGATTAGTCAAGTTGTTCCACCCCAAACTTGCTCATCCATGTCTTTATGGACCTTGCTTTGTGCACTGGTGCGCAGTCATGTTAGAACAGGAAGGGGCCATCCCCAAACTGTTCCCACAAAGCTGGGAGCATAAAATTGTCCAAAATGTCTTGGTATGCTGATGCCTTAAGCTTTCCGTCCACTGGAACTAAGGGACCAAGCCCAACCCCTGAAAAACAACCCCACACCATAATCCCCCCTCCACCAAACGATTTGGAGGAGTGGCCCAATACTTTTGCCAATATTATGTTGATGAGTGAGTTTGGGGTGGAGGAACTTGACTGGCCTGCACATAATCCTGACCTCAACTTGATAGAACACCTTTGGGATGAATTAGAGCGGGGACTGCGAGCCAGGCCTTCTTGTTCATAGACACACTCCAAAACATTGTGGACAGCCTTCCCAGAAGAGTTGAAGCTGTTATAGCTGCATAGAGTGGACCAAGTCAATGTTGAAGCCTACGGACCAAGACTGGGATGTCATTAAAGTTAATGTGCGTGTAAAGGCAGATGTTCTAATACTTTTGTCAATATAGTGTATGTAAATAATTACATGTAGTGATTTTTTTTTTTTTCCACTTCAGTGATTGCTTTTGAGAGACTTATTTCAGCTTGACGTTCAAACTATGTCCCTTCTCAAATTCACATCATTGTGGTATCTTAAGAAGCAAAGAAGAAAAACAAAATTTTTTATTTATGCGAAAAACTATAAAATGTATCTCGTTCTGCTCCCCCCACCTACGGCCCCCCCTCACTAATTTCCGCCCACCCCCCCGACTCACCATTAAATTATTACTTCCTTTCCCAGATGTTATCTCGTCTTAAGGCCCTATTCCTTCCAACATCTTCTGCCAGTAGCTGTCCAAGATTTTATATTTTTCCCACCCGCTCCAATTTATCTAATCGCCCTTTATCCTTACAGCTTAGTAATTCCGGGGTGGAGGAACATGACTGACCTGCACATAAGCCTGACCTCAACTTGATAGAACACCTTTGGGATGAATTAGAGCAGGGACTGCGAGCCAGGCCTTCTTGTTCATAGACACACTCCTAAACCTTGTGGACAGCCTTCCCAGAAGAGTTGAAGCTGTTATAGCTGCATAGAGTGGGCCAAGTCAATGTTGAACCATACGGACCAAGGCTGGGATGTCATTAAAGTTAATGTGCGTGTAAAGGCAGGTGTTCTAATACTTTTGTCAATATAGTGTATGTAATTAATTACATGTAGTGATTTGTAACACAAATATAACCACTTTAAATGGAATTTGTTTTGTATCTAGCATGAAAGTCCCAAAGATAAGCGTTGCTTTCTGGAAATGCGGAATCTTAAATCTTAAATCAAGAGCGAGGACGGTACAGTTTTCCTTGTGTACATTTTTACCATTGGAAAATTAGGTTTAATAATTAAAGTTACACAGACAAATACATACACAGACAAATGGGGTTACTGTCATATTTATCAGTCTACCAATTTGATATTCAAGTGGAAAGGAATCACACAGAAAAGTCAAGAACAACCCTTACTCAAGTACATGGGAAATTGGGACAAAAATAACCTCTCTTAAATAACACTTTAATAATTTTCAGTTAATATTATTTAGGTTTTTTGTTATGCATTTATCAACTGGTGTTTCAGTTTTTTTTTACAATATGTATGAAATCTTTGTTTTACATTTAATATATGACAAAGGATTCCCAGAGCAATGTGGATTATCTAAACTGCCAGTACAACAGTATCAGTGTGACGGTTCTGTCTGACTGAAAATACCTACTCTTTTTAGAAGGGTTGGGTCAGTGTAATGAGTCACTCAGTTCAGTGTGCAAATTACCACTTGAGCTATAAAGAAGAAAAATATATTTTTTAAGAAGAACTTCAAACAGATATAAAGACACATGTAGGCCAGTGCATTCTGTATTCTCCACTGCAGGTGGTGTTCGACCACAGCGGCAAAGCAAGTGTGGGAGGAAGTTGAGAGGTAGCTATCTGATTGGATGCTGATGCCCCATGTGACTCTGGTGGCCATCTTGGATCAGGCAGAGTCTATTTTAGACTCCGTGGGCTTGGCATGCTTTATGCAAGTGGCTGGCGAAGAGAAAGGATCCCTGTATGTCTGGGACACTACTTAGAGATAGGGAAAGGAATAGGGGCAGTGCAGGGACTATGTTTACTTCCCAGGAGCCTTTCCCGTTTAGGTATGGACCAGCTATGCCACATTCCGCTCCTCATGGCAGACGCTGTCAGCTTCGTCCATTCTGCATCTGGTAGGTCCACCGCTGTCTCAGTTGTAAATGGCTCCAATTGGTGTGCTTCCCCACTGGGCCTGTTATGCTTGTTGAACCTTGCTACATTGTTATTGCCAAACTTGGACAACTGCTCACCGCACAACATTGCATCTAACCGTCACACGCAGCTCGGTATCCAGGCATGGCTATATTATACAGATACACTCGGAATATATATATGCCATACCTGGCTAATGCCACTGAAAGTTGGACGTCACTAAAGTAAACACCACTCCAGTGATCTCCACTTGCTTCTGGGTCCCACTGCAAGTTTCTGGACACCTTGGGTGGCTGCTCAGCACAGGACCTATTCAGAGAATCCTTTAAATTTTCTGAATTAATGTAAAGCATTCTTTGATTGGACAAGGTGGAGAGGTGGGAAAGTGACATTTTGCTCTCCACCTTGTTCATTTAGAGAATGCTTTGGATTCTTCGAATGGCACCCATGCCCAGAGGTTGACCTTCTGTTTTTTAAATGCAGCAGGCCAGCTGCTCAACAGAGAGAAGAAGAAAAAGAAGTGCCTCTACGTGTAGATTTAAAACATCTACTAAACACTTGCTGACCGCCCCTTAGTAGATTTACTGCTTTGTGATCCTGCACTTCTGGGTATCTGGTGCGAATGCGCACCACCGGTGGCTTTCTCCCACTTTGATTTGACACAGTAGGAGCTAATCCCACGGTCCCAATGTCCGCCGGCACCCGCTGATCGTTTGGTACACTGACAGAATGGCAGTCTACCTATGTAAAGAAGGCATACTGTTGTTCTGTCAGTACAGAAGACATGGATCCTGTGTTTCTATAAAGAAGGAACACAGATCCATGCCTTCCACTAGTAAAAGCACCTCCCCCACTGCACTGAAACATTAGCTAGGCACACAATTAACCCTTTGATCGCCCTTGATGTTAACCCCTTCCCAGCCAGTGTCATTAGTACAATGACAATGCATATGTTTAGCACTGATCACTGTAATAATGTCACTGGTATCCAAAAAGTGTCAAAAGTGTCAGTTAGTGTCCGATTTGTCCGCCACAATTTTGCAGTCCCACTACAAGTCGCTAATCGCTGCCATCACTAGTAAAATAAATAAATAAAAATAAATAAATATATGTATAGAACTGTTGCGCAAACCAATCTATATACACTTATTGTGATTTTTTTAAACAAAAATATGTAGCAGAATATTCATTGACCTGAACTGATGAAGAAATTAGATTTCTTAAATTTTTTTATTGGATATGCTTTATATCAGAAAGTAAACCTTTTTTTTTTTAGATTGACGGTCGTTCTTTGTTTATAGCGCAAAATATAATAAACGCAGAGGTGATCAAATACCAACAAAAGAAAGTTCTATTTGTGGGAAAAAAGGGACATCCTTTTTTTTGGATACGGTGTCGCACAATTGCGCAATTGTCATTTAAAATAACGCAGTGCCAGATTCCAAAAAATGTCCTAGTCAGGAAGGGGGGTAAATCTTCTGGAGATCAAATGTCAGGCAACTTAAGATTGCAAAGTTAAAAGCAGGTATGTAGCAGGTTCATCCCCAGTGAGATCGGTCTGTACTGCTGCTCTGTCCACCGCTCATTTGGGTCCTGAGAGCTGGCTGGTGTGTGGAAGGAGACCAGGAGAGAGGGCTGGAATGCTCTTGGAGCCCAGCATCAGGTGTGAAGATGTCGCTGGTGTGTTTGCAACGCGTTTACAAGCGTGCACACTGAAAATGGTCTGTCCAGTGCGTTCCTTTGCCAAGCATGCTTATACTGTTCTCACAAAACCCCTTGTTTTGTCTTATCTCAGCAGACTCTCTCGGCTGCTCAACACAGGACCCAGAAGCAAGTGGAGATAAGTGAAGTAGACATGTGCACTGCCGAAAAATTTGTTTGTTTTTTGTTTTCGTTTCATTCGTTTTGGTTTTTTTGGGGGTTTTTTTTGCGTTTTTCAGGTCATTCATTATGATCGAAATTCATAAATTTGAAAATTTGTAAATTCGAAAATTCATAAATTTGAAAATATGAAAATCCGGAAATTTAAAGATTTAGAATTTCGAAACATCGGAAATTTGAAAATTCAGAAAATTTGAAGATTCGGAAATTCTAAAATTCAGAAATTTGAAAATTCGAAGATGTGAAAGAAAATATGAAAATTCTAAAGAATGAAAATACGAAAATTCGAAATAATAACTAACTAACTAACTAATAATAACTAACTATTAAATTATAGGTATTGGAATTTCATTTCAAATTTGGCTGTTAGTGAACGAATACGAATTTATCCGAAGTTACGGATCATCCAAAATAACGAATGCTGCATCTAAACAAATGGAACAGAACAAATTAATAATAAATCATTATAATAGTAAAAATATTTTTTTATTATTATTATTTAAAATTCGAAAATTCGAAATAACTAACTAATAATAACTAACTATTAAATTATAGGTATTGGAATTTCATTTCAAATTTGGCTGTTAGTGAACGAATACGAATTTATCCGAAGTTACGGATCATCCAAAATAACGAATGCTGCATCTAAACAAATGGAACAGAACAAATTAATAATAAATCATTATAATAGTAAAAATTTTTTTTATTATTATTATTTAAAATTCGAAAATTCGAAATAACTAACTAACTAACTAATAATAACTAACTATTAAATTATAGGTATTGGAATTTCATTTCAAATTTGGCTGTTAGTGAACGAATACGAATTTATCCAAAGTTACAGATCATCCAAAATAACGAATGCTACATCTAAACAAATGGAACAGAACAAATTAATAATAAATCATTATAATAGTAAAAATATTTTTTTTATAATTATTATTATTATTTATTATTATTAATTTGTTACGTTCCATTGGCTTAGATGCGTCATTCATTTTTTCGGATAATTTGTAACTTAGGATAAATTCGCATTTGTTACATTCACTAACAGCCAAATTTAAAAAGGAAATTCCAATACCTATAATTTAATAGTTAGTAGTTAGTTATTATTTCAGATTTTCAAATTTTCGGGTTTTTGCATATTCGGATTTTCGTTCTTATTTTCGGATATTCATTCTTTAAATTTTCGTTCTTTTTTTCGTAATTTCGAATTTTCGAATTTCCGGATTTTCGAACTTCGAATTTACGAATTTATGAATTTTCGAATTTACGAATTTTCCAATATTTGAATTTACAAATATTCGGAAAAATCTATTAAACGGCTATTAGTTAACTCGGATATTTCCGAATTTGTCTAAATTCATAAAAAAATGAATTTGAAATGAATTGCATGTGTCTAAAGTAAAGTAGCAGTGTCTACTTCAGTGATTTCTAATTTTCAGGGGCATGGGCCAGATATTGCATTTCATTGCGCTTCATTGGTCCAAGGTGGACCAATGAAGCTATATATAATATAGCCATACCTGGAATTCTTCTAAAATACATCACAATCTCTATTTTTTTTTTTATGCAAATAGTGTAAGTGCCTGTGTTTAACTTGGTATTAGTTCTTGCAGCCCCCTGTACTGCAAAGATCACAATAGGAGAGGGAGAAGCAGCAAAGAGAACCAGTCAGCTGTGCTGCAGCATTCATGTTTTAACAAGGAACATGTTGATTTCAGGAGAGAGACAGACAGATGAGCTTATCAGTATTCTGCTTCTTTTTTTACTGTCCAGTAACAGGCTGGAGCTGGAGAAGAGACCTAGAAGTGTTAATGAACTGCAGTAGAGAAAAACAGGTCTCCTGCCAGATGGGGCTGTGCTGAGTGCCAGATCTGTGTAATAAATCTTAGAACTGGATGAGCAGAAATGAAAACTCTTCAGCCTCGTACACACGATCAGATTGTTGGCCAACAAAACTGTGGAATTTTGTCCGAAAGGCGTTGGCCCAAACTTGTCTTGCATACACACGGCCATACAATTGTTGGCCAACATTTACAAATGTAGTGACATACTATGTTGTTTTTGAGCTCTTTAGCGCCACCCTTTGGGCTCCTTCTGCTAATTTTGTGTAAGAAGAAGTTTGGTGAATGTTGATTCGTACTTTTCATTGCACACTTTTCATTTTGCACTTTTCAGTTCGTTTCTGAACAGCCGTTCGTCAACCAGCCATGTTGGGGAATCGGAGGAGATAACGTGTTATTTATTATTGGCCTTGGAGTTATTGCTTTGACATTATTTTTTTGGTTGAATAATGATTTGATTTTGTATATTTTCTATATTTTTGAATGCATAGGATGCACTTTTTAATTAAGTTCTACTGGCAGATAGCATGTCTAATTTTATTTGTTTTCTTTTTTTAATGCACAATAAAAAAATATGTGTAGAATAATACTTGGCTATGTGTTTTACTTCAAATGACAGTTTGGGAGTAGGCAGTTACATTTAAAAAAATACAATGTAAAATTGACAAGGGACACCAACATAGTTATATCTTTGATCTTAACAACTACGGGATAATGGTGTTGTGGTAAATTGTCCAAATAATAAAAAAAAAAACATAATAATATTATTCTTAAAGCGGGATTCCGGCCTGAAAAAAGAAATGTAAAAGTCAGCAGCTACAAACCCTGTAGCTGCTTACTTTAAATAAGTACTTACCTATCCTGGGTGCCCGTGATGTCGGCCACCCGAGGCCGTCCCGTCCCTCGGCTCTCGGGTCCTGGCACCGCCATCCTAGGTAAGGGAAACAGGCAGTGGAGCCTTGCGGCTTCACTGCCAGTTTCCTACTACGCACGCGCAAGAGGCGCAGCGCTCCGCTCTGTGAATGGCCCCATGGTGTTCTGGGAACACACACAGTTCCCAGAAGACAACGGGGCCGCTCACCGAGGAGAAGAACACTCCGCGGAATAGGAAGAGGCAGATCAGGAAGACTGCCTAGCAACAAGGGTTTAGGTAAGTTTAACATTTTTTTTTCAAATGTTTTTTTTTTATTTCTTTTAGGATTTTTGGTGATTTTTGTTTTCAGGGAGGCCCTCCACTTTAAATATCACTAGAAAAAAAAGCCTTTGAAAATGAGTTTTCAGTAACGCCATCAGTATCACCAGCAAAGCAGCTTCATTATTATCCCATTAAAGAAGAAGAGAATTGTGCGCTGCATTTGGAGATTTCATAATTTGCCACGTCACGAATGTTAAGTCTCCATTACGAACACTAATTTACAAGACCGACCGCTTCCGGCTCGTCCTTGCTTCTGAGCATGCGTGTTTGTACTTTGGACTTTTGTCTGACAGACTTGTGTACACACGCTCGGAAAATCCAACAACACACATTTGTCCACGGAAAATGTATACACCTGCTATCCAACATTTGTCCGCGGAAAGTTGGCCAACAATTGGCCGATGGAGCGTACAGACGGTCAGATTTTCCACCAACAGCCTGTCATCACACATTTCCCCTCAGAAAATCCGATCGTGTGTACGAGGCTTAAAGTGGATGTAAACCCAATGTCATCCTTTCTAAACTACTGTCATAGGAGTTATCTATAAGGATATACATGACTCCTGCATGTATCTTTACCTGTCAAATGTCTCCCCTCTGTCTGTTATGAGAGCCGAAAAACGGCATATTCTGTGGGTGGGTCTGTTGTCTGGAGGAGCTCGGTGGGTGGAGTCGTGATGTCAGTAGACTCCGCGCCCACCTCTACACTCCCCTTGTCAATATGCATTTCTCCTGTGTATTTCTTACACTGAACTTCTGCTATGATCTCTAACATCCAGTGAAAAGACAGGAAAGTAACCACATGACTTCAGCATGCCAAATCATGCTGAGGTGTGGAACAGCCAATCCTTGCAGAGCTGCTGAAGAAAGGAGTGGGGGAGGGAATTAAAAAAACAATGCATGTCTTAGGTTAGTGCACGAGATGTAAATCACCTGTCACTCACAGCAAGGGGGAGGATTTGACAAAGTTTTTCTCTGTTTGTCAAGTTTTATCTCACTGAACAATAAGAGGATTGCTCAGAGCTGGATTAACGCTTTGTGGCAAGACTGGGCTCAAATGATAGGAAATCTTATACTCTACATTATGACATAAAAAAAAATAAATAAATAAAATTTGGGTTTACATCCACTTTAATATAACAATGTCGTTTATCTGTATAATTAGTTGTTTTTCCACAGTGTAGCTTTAAATTCTGACTATTATAAAGAAACAAAGGAAATATGTACAAAACCACTATGCATTCTCTCTGACTGATGCTGGCCCAGGTGTGTCTCCGCTTAGATTCTCAGAGGACTGAGATGCCATCGGGCAGCAAACAATATCCGCTGGGCTGCAAATTTTCAGGTAATCCGGAATGTTGACAAGTATCATTACTTGAATTTTTAAACCTGTCCCTCACGACACCTTCAAAGACGGAACATCTGGGATTTTGTGACTTCCTCCAGTGCCTGATGACAGAGGCCCTTTAATTTTTCGTGCTTTTGAAAGATCAGCAGGACTTTCAGAAAGAAAAATATTACAGCTATACAGATGACTCCTGCAGAATGCAAATTCCCATTTAAATACAGTCTTTGCAGGCAAGATACATTTTAGAATGTTCCGGATCTGTCAGGTAGATGCTGTCTGAGCTATTTTGTAAACAGCGCGGGCAACCTCGGGTTATTTAATTGAAGTATTAAAGCAAAGTACTATCTTGCTTCTCATCTTATTATCCAGCCTTTCAGTAGCAACGATTCCTTAAAAAGGACACTTTCGTATTATACGGAAGTTAAGTCGATTGATCACAAAAGACACATTTGATGGTTCAAAAAATATTCAGCAATAGGTATTGAAATTATAACACAGTAAAATGCTTGAGTAACTCTGTCATTTACTCTCAGCAAAATATTCAGAGGATCTTTTTGAGGAAAAAAGCAGGCAGAATGTGACAAGCGAAAAAAATAGTTTAATTTGTAAGTTTTCTGGGTAAAGGTTGGTGAATGGCATAATAATATCAAAGTCAACCTCCCTTCTGCATTTATAGGTAAAAACTGAGAAAGTCACTGAGGGGTAGCCCACCCACACCCTCATATAAGACAGAATTTTGGAGAACTATGGGGTTGATTTACTAAAACTGGAGAGTGCAAAATCTGGTGCAGCTGTGCATGGTAGCCAATCAGCTTTTAACCTCCCTGGAGGTATGATTATTTCAGATTTTTGATGCTGAAAGCGGTACGATTATTTTGCATGGAAATTTGGCGTTTTATATTGTAGGCCTGTAATTCTTAGGAATAACTCGCTTAAATCTGTGCAAACCAGTCTAGTAGACATCTCAGGTATGATAAATTTTGAAACACAAAATCATCAATTATAATATAATAAATAACTATAAATAATTATACCAAATAATAAAACAATAATAAAAATTATATAATAATGTAATCAAATCAAAAACACTGAAATTTGCTCAGTTGCAGAATTGTCGCTGTCATTACTTTCAGTGTTTGATGACGGATCTCCCCACAAATCACTATCGCTCAATTCTGCAAGTGTTCTAATTTATTATCGCTGTTTTCTAGCTGGTCTAAAACCACTTTTGATGTAAAGGGACGCTTTTGGTTGCTATGGACAATCTCCAGTTTCCAGGCAGAAAGAACAGTTTTTATAATATAAAACTGCATGCAGGGCACTGGACAAACCTTTAGGGACAAAAGGGATGTGAAATAATTTCATACAGTAATGTAATCTATAAGATTACATTACTGTATGTATTGTGCGTTTCACTCTTTGAATTTGGCGCCGTTCTCCATCCCCGTGCGTCGCAACGCTCGCAGGGAATGGAGCCCAGGCACAGTGACAGATCGGGCAGATGACGGCGCGCACACACAGCGGGGAGGACATCACAGGATCCTGGGGACCAGGTAAGTAAGCTCTTCCTGGATCCTGCAATGCGATCCCGAGTCTGGCTCAGGGTTACCGCTTTTGGTTCTGAAATTCCACCCCGAGCCACACTCGGGAATACTGCTAGGGAGGTTAACCACATGCCGACCAGCTGCCGCAGTTGTACTGCAGCAGAATGGTGGGCGAAATGACATTAGCTAGCGTTGCTTCGCCCTGTGGCCACTAGGGGGCGCGTGATGGAGACGGCGTGGGATGCGGGTTCACAGAGTTTCCGGTTCTCTGAGGGGAGAAATGACAGATCGTCTTTTTATACGGAGTATGAACAGCGATCTGTTATCCTCCTTGTACAGTCCCCATCTCCCTTCAGTTAGAACACAAACTAGGACACACTTAACCCCTTAACCCCACTGCCCCTAGTGTTAACCCCTTCACTGCCAGCGACATTATTACAGTAATCAATGCATTTTTAATTGCACTGATCGCTGTATTAATGCCAATGGTCCCAAAAATGTGTCAAAATTGTCCGACATATCCGCCATAATGTCGCAGTCACGATAAAAATCGCAGCTCGCCACCATTACTAGTAAAAAAAAAAAATTAATAATAAAAATTAATAATAAAAATGCTATAAATCTATCCCCTATTTTGTAGACGCAATCCAATCAATATACGCTTACTGTGATTTTTTTCTTACCAAAAATATGTAGAAGAATACATATCGGCCTAAACTGAGGAAAAAATTTTTTTTTTTTAATATTTTTGGGGCATATTTATTATGGCAAAAAGTAAAAACAATTTTCAAAATTGTCGCTCTTTTTTTGTTTATAGCGCAAAAAATAAAAACCGCAGAGGTGATCAAATACCACCAAAAGAAAGCTCTATTTGTGGGGAAAAAAGGATGTCAATTTTGTTTGGGCGCAATGTCGCACGACCGCACAATTGTCAGTTAAAGCGATGCAGTGCCCAATCGCAAAAAGTGCTCTGGTCAGGAAGGGGGTAGTATCTTCCGGGGCTGAAGCAGTTAACTTCAGCTTGCTCAGTTAAGCTTTGACAATAGAACCTGGAAGCTGATTGCTTTCTATGCACTATGTTTAAGTAAATCAACCCCAATGTCTACTGTGATACCAGCAGAAGTGTGCCCATCAGGGTTGCTGAGAAGGCAGTATAGCCAGCTCTCCTGTACTGGGCCCAGGCCTTATCAGTTCAAAAAGGGGGCCTGGGCACCAGCCAAGGACAGCCAGCAGTACTTCTTTATTGCTGACACTTGTGACTCCTGTGCAGTGCTGCCAGCTTCTACTCTTCTTTTCTTCCTCTGGCTGCACTGCAGGGGGATCAGCTCTAGCATCTGCGCCCCCTTCCTCCTGCTGTCTGGGAACCTTGTGTGCCTCTTTCCCCTGCAGTTTTGCTATTTCCCTCCTCTCCTGCCGTCAGCTGCTGAGGGCACACAGGTGGTTTATTGGGTTATTTCAGGATGGTGAGCGGGTGGGGGGCTCACCATCCTGAATTAACACACCATCCTGAATTAACACTGTGAAGATATTGAGATATATAATATAATATAATAATATAATATTCAGATATTGCCTCTGTGCCGCTATAGCGCTATGCCGGTCTTCTGTAATGGCTGGAAAGCTTAGCATCATGGCCATTGCATTTTAGCAAAAATATAATTCTATATTTTTGGAGGAAAGGGGGCCCTGTCAGATAAGCTGTAGTGTAGGCTGCCCCAAGATTTCTATCAGCAGCCCTGGTGCCCATTCTGTGTTGTTCTGTATATTGTATTCTCAGGGCCGTCTTTAGCGCAGGGCAAACGGGGCACTTGCCCCGGGCCCAATCTTTGTTGGGGGGCCCGCGCCAGGCGTGAATTGGGGCCCCGATCACAGCTTTGCAGAGCGCACAGAGGACATGGGAGGATGTATTCCTCGCTAGCCAGCTGAGAGGGGGCGGGGCCGGGAGCTCCACTGACGCTCTGACCCCGCCCACGTGCAGCCTGTGTACTCGGAAAAGAGCTTCTGTAGTGAGAGCCAGTGATCGGAGTGCGACTGTCAGTGGAGCTTCCGGCCCCGCCCCCTCTATACTGCCTGGTGAATACAGAGGTCCGGGGGCGGGGCCGGGAGCTCCAATGACACTCCCACTCCGATCACTGGCTCTCACTACAGGCGCTCTATTCCCAGTACACAGGCTGCACGTGGGCGGGGTCAGAGCGTCAGTGGAGCTCCCGGCCCCGCCCCTCTCAGCTGGCTAGTGCGGAATACATCCTCCCGTGTCCTCTGTGCGCCCACCCAACAAAGCATCAGTGGAGCTCCCAGCGGCTTTAGTGAGAGCAGAGAGTGGAAGCCCCGCCCACAGTCCTGAATGTATGTAGTAAGTTTGGCTGGCCAGGTATGTCCTTACAACCATAGAATGCCTGACTGTTTAAACCCTGAGCTGTGTTATTTAACTGTAAAGCTGTGCATTGCTGAAAGTTCTCTGACCATCTCCTGTATAATGTCTGCAGTCTCTGATTGTCTCCTGCAGTATGTCCGCAGTCTCTGGTAATCTCCTGCAGTATGTCCGCAGTCTCTGATTGTCTCCTGCAGTATTTCCGCAGTCTCTGATTGTCTCCTGCAGTATGTCCGCAGTCTCTGATTGTCTCCTGCAGTATGTCCGCAGTCTCTGAGTGTCTCCTGCAGTATGTCCGCAGTCTCTGATTGTCTCCTGCAGTATGTCCGCAGTCTCTGAGTGTCTCCTGCAGTATTTCCACAGTCTCTGATTGTCTCCTGCAGTATGTCTGCAGTCTCTGAGTGTCTCCTGCAGTATTTCCGCAGTCTCTGATTGTCTCCTGCAGTATGTCCGCAGTCTCTGATTGTCTCCTGCAGTATGTCCGCAGTCTCTGGTAATCTCCTGCAGTATGTCCGCAGTCTCTGATTGTCTCCTGCAGTATGTCTGCAGTCTCTGATTGTCTCCTGCAGTATGTCCGCAGTCTCTGGTAATCTCCTGCAGTATGTCCGCAGCCTCTGATTGTCTCCTGCAGTATGTCCGCAGTCTCTGATTGTCTCCTGCAGTATGTCCGCAATCTCTGATTGTCTCCTGCAGTATTTCCGCAGTCTCTGATTGTCTCCTGCAGTATGTCCGCAGTCTCTGATTGTCTCCTGCAGTATGTCCGCAGTCTCTGATTGTCTCCTGCAGTATGTCCGCAGTCTCTGATTGTCTCCTGCAGTATTTCCGCAGTCTCTGATTGTCTCCTGCAGTATGTCCGCAGTCTCTGATTGTCTCCTGCAGTATGTCCGCAGTCTCTGATTGTCTCCTGCAGTATGTCCGCAGTCTCTGATTGTCTCCTGCAGTATTTCCGCAGTCTCTGTTTGTCTCCTGCAGTATGTCCGCAGTCTCTGATTGTCTCCTGCAGTATGTCCGCAGTCTCTGATTGTCTCCTGCAGTATGTCCGCAGTCTCTGATTGTCTCCTGCAGTATGTCCGCAGTCTCTGATTGTCTCCTGCAGTATGTCCGCAGTCTCTGGTAATCTCCTGCAGTATGTCCGCAGTCTCTGATTGTCTCCTGCAGTATGTCCGCAGTCTCTGATTGTCTTCTGCAGTATGTCCACAGTCTCCGAACCTCTCCTGTAGTATGTGTATTAATGTGCCCCTTTACTTGCTCAATTATTTGGGATTGCTCCACTGCTCAGTGAGAGGTAATGATGTGCATGAACCTCTAGCAACCAATCAGCAAACAGTAGTGATCTGCTTTAATCTCTAGCAACCAATCAGTAAGTGTTAATGATGTGCTGTAACCCCTAGCAACCAATTAGTGAGCGCTAATAATGTACATTAACCTCTAGCAACCAATCGGCAAGCAGAAATTATGTGTTGTAACCTCTAGAAACCAGCCATTGAGCAGTAATGATAGGCTGTAACCTCTGGCAAACAATTGCAATCGCTGTGTGATCTGCTGCAGTAAACTGATTTTGAGTCTACCTGCTATTTTTTGTATGTCTCAGAATGGAGGGGGGGCCCCAAGAAAATGTTTGCCCAGGGCCCAATCAAAATTAAAGACGGCCCTGTGTATTCTCCAAATCTAGCATACAGCATATCAATGCGCTTTCCAGAAATTTTATGTGTATTGCCGGGACCGACAATTCATTATAGCCGCGAGTAGTTTTAAATGACTTTCCTTTAGAAATGTCATTTTGCTGTCAGACTGTTCTAAACATGGGAAACATGCGCCACTTTACAGGCATACTATAGACACCCCCGAGGTATGAAATTTAAAGGAATATTACACTTTTATTGTTTCACTTTAAGCATTATTAAAATCACTGCTCCCGAAAAAACTGCCTTTTTTTAAAACTTTTTTTTTGCATTGATACACGTCCCCTGGAGCAGGACCCAGGTCCCCAAACACTTTTTATGACAATAACTTGCATATAAGCCTTTAAAATGAGCACTTTTGATTCCACCCATGGACTTTTAAAGGGTGTTCCGCGGCTTTCGAATTTGCCGCGAACACCACAGATTGTTCACTATTCGGCGAACGGGCAAACAGCCAATGTTCAAGTCGAACTTATGTTCGACCTGAACATAAAACCCATCCCTAATGGTCACCGCTTACATCCGTCGCTCCATAGACTTACATGGAGCGCCCGTTCAGGTCCACCGAAAAAACTGACAGGAGGACCTGAATGGTCTGCCCGTTTGAAAGGGGCCTAAAACAAACACTAGGGAAAAAAAAGCCAAGCATGTCAAATCTCACGAAAAGGTGCTCCAGCACCATGTATTTATTACCTAGGAGGATCTGTCAGCAGTTTGGGCATAAAGTAAAAATGTTGCTTTCTTCTCCTAATTTTGAATTTTTTTTAAGTTTTTTGAGAGTATGGGTGCTAGCCATTTATCAGGCCTTATATTTTAATGCAAGATCTGCTTTTAAGGCCATTGCTATCCAAAGCTAGTGTTTGATTTTTTTTTTCCGTAAATATTGGTAAATCCATCACGAGTCTCTGCAGAGAATAGTTTTGGACTATTATCTTTTATACATATTGTCTGCTAGCAATCAATTTTCTAAAGAAAATTGCAGTTGTTTTGTGTTTGTCAAGTTTTCCTTAAGTATTTTGGAAAATCAATCTGTGTTCCTCCAGACAAAATAATTTCCGTTCAGGAGCTCTGAAAGTTTCTAGAAGAAATCTGTGCAGACCATGTAGAAAAAGTGTGCTAACAAAGTGTAGCCAGGTGCTTGGCTAGAGACAGAGAGCAATTTAGGACACTGTTCTGTACTCTCTGTGCTCCCAATGGACTTCAGCTGAATGTGTTAACACTATCTCACCTCCATCCACCAGGACAAACAGAAGGAACTCAAGAGACTTGATGGTTGGCAGCCTCATGGGAGATGAAGCTTGGGAAAGAAAACTTAAGAGCTGGGTATAAAGATAGAGAGTATTTTCACAGGCTGAATACCAAGGAAGTATCTCTCGCTATGAGGAGAATGAGGTGTGCACATCAATGTGTTTGTGTGCACATCAACCTGCTACAAGCCATGTGCTGAGGACTGGAGCTCCTCCAGGCAGATCCAAAAGTGATCTGACATATGAATGGTGAGACCCCAGTTGCTGTATTTCTGGAACTGGGGAGAGGACACTGCTGGCCGTAACCTGTTGCTGCTAGGAGAGTATTAACAGATATTTAGACATCTAAATTGCAGCATTATTTACTGAAATTGAGACTTTACTGTGACTGTACTCATGTGCACCACTGTACAGACTGGTCCCCATGCTTGCCGACTGAAGAACTAGGGCTAAAGACTGCTCACTCAGCGAGCTTCTTCCCAAACACTTTGCCTATTGTCTGTGAGGTACCTCTTTAGGGAGCTTTAAATTTCATTGCTGACATTCATATAGAGTGGACTCTAAAGTGGATATAGCCTACTGTTTACAGAGGAGTTATTGCAGTATTGATCATCGTGGCTGTTACTGTTTTCTAATACCATTACTTATTGTTTATTTTGTGGATTACCAAGTTTACTCTAATTTAGCTGCATAGAGCTTCATTTTATGCTGCTATAGCTTAGTGAGCGTATTGTCTAGTGAACTGTGATTGACCCAATCCTTTATTTTCTCGGTTATGTGCATGTTGCCATTTACTGCAACCTATGACAATATATTGGGTTAATTTACCATTAACTAGTCTGATATTTGCTTTTTGATAATGAACCTCAGTTGTGTGCCGAGTGTCTATATTTGTGTTCCTAGTAGCAGTGAATAGCCATTTGCATATACTGGTGTGTCAGAGGGGCTAAAGTTGTTGTCAGAATTGAGACAGAAGAACAGAGAAGCCAATCTATCAAGCGGCTCCTGAAGGGGTAGTGCTACAAAAGCATATCTTTATCCTATAACAATCAGCGTCCGGCTGGGACTTCTGCAGACCATAGCTGAATATGAAACATATATTCTGATTGGCTGCTAAAGGCATACAAGAGTAGTCCACCCCTATTTACATACAGTAAAGAATTAATCTTATTTCCCCCACTATACTAGCTTAGCATCCCTCTCCCCCCAGATTCAACTGTCCATGCAATGATGCCCCTTGACCTCTGTTCTTTTTTTATATCCAGGTGCTGATCCTTGGTGCGTTAGCCACACCTGCACAGTAGATTAACATTGGATTGTATAAAATGTCACCCAAGGCAGGAGATGTTTGGGAAATGGTCTCATAGAAGCATATGTAATCTGCTGGGGACTACACTAGCATGGGGAGGCTGGACGTGGGTGGGTGGAATACAGTAAGTGCACAAGCTTTTATGCATTATTCAGAACACTAATGCCGCGTACACACGGTCGGACTTTACGGCGGACTTTGCCCGGCGGATTTTTCAACGTACTTTCCGACGGACTTTGTGAATGAACGGACTTGCCTACACACAATCCACCAAAGTCCGTCGAATTCGTACGTGATGACGTACGACTGGACTAAAACAAGGAAGTTCATAGCCAGTAGCCAATAGCTGCCCTAGCGTGCCTTTTTGTCCGTCGAACTAGCATACAGACGAGCGGACTTTTCGACCGGACTCGATTTCAACGGATAAATTTTAAACAAGTTTAAAATCTAAGTCCGTCCAACTTTTGAGAAAACAAAGTCCGCTGGAGCCCACACACATCGAATTGTCCGACGAAATCCAGTCCGCCGGGCAAAGTCCGCCGTAAAGTCCGCTCGTGTGTACGCGGCATTAGTGAACTGGCAGCACGCTTTAAAGGATAAATCCACCTTTTTGCAGTTGTTGGAAATAAAATGTGCATTTCATTTTTTTTGTATTTTGCATATGCCTGCAAAGCATTACAACCAGGATCAGAGACTTCCTATAACTCTATGTGTGTACTGAGGTGCAGACTTTCAGTTATAGAGCTGGAGGAAGAGTCAATGGACTAAGAGTGCAGTAATCACCACACTTGTGTTCCATTGATAACTGCCTGGTGGCAGATGGGATTTGTAATTTATTCATTCATAGATCTCTGTGAATGATTGACGTGGCTATATAGATGGAGCTACATACAGCCACTCAAAAATTCAAAAGTGACAGGAGGCAGCAAGGAGAAGAAACCCTGGGACAGGGCTTAATAAATTTGCTTTGAATCTAGGAGCCAGCTAAAAAAGTTAGGAACCAGTTTTTGTAAACTAAGAAAGATTTTTTGCTATACGACGCTGTGCTAATTTATCTGACAATTGCGCGGTCATGCAACACTGTACAAATGAACAAATTAAATTTGTATCATTTTTTTTTTTACACAAATAGAGCTTTGTTTTGTTGGTATTTGATCACATGCAGATATAATCAAACTCCAGAGTGTAGCCCACTTGTAAGCTAACACAAAACCCTTTGGAAAGACTTGTTTTTTTTCTGCATGTTTTTTAATCCGCGGTGGTGCTAAATCCTGAAACAAAATAACCGTGAACAAAAAACGTGCATGCGAAACGCAAACTAAAAAGTACCCTTAAATGTGTGCTTTAGTTCACCCCCTGAAAGGGTATGATCTTTCCCTGATTCCCTAGGGTGCAAAGCTCCGGACAGGGACATAGCGTGCCAATGGTCTGCCTAGCCAAAAAGCCTGGCAGAACCTGTTCTTCTAGGTCAGCCAAAGCCAAACATCAAATACTGGGTTGAGGGACTCTTGACCCCCAAGGGCAGGGGAGGAAGGAACCAGAAGGCCACATATCCTCCCCCTAGACGTCAGGGCAAGACACCCTTCATCCTAGTGAGAAAAGAGAAAATAAGGGAAAATAAATAAGTGGCTGTGCATGTGCACTGGCTGAGCTCTGAGGCCTGAAATTGGCCCCAGACTTGGCCAAAAGTTTTTTCTAAAGTTTTAGTGACTAAGACCATGTGTCTGTTCACACCAACACCCAAGTGTTACTAAGAGCACTCCTAGGGTGACCACTCCAAGGGGGCACAGACACCATGGACTCTCTCCATTCCCAGCCCATGGCCAGACAAGGTAGATCCACTCAAATCAGGAGGAACTGGGCTCTTTCAGTTTTCCTGGGGGAATTACTCTCGAGTCCCAACAGACTGCGGATGCCTCAGTTTCTGTTCCGGCCAGTGCTAGCCTTCCATACCCCCATCACTCCAGCAGGGGTACATTGCCAGTCACTCCAGCCCTGGCCAAGCCAGAATGACAGCATGTCACCCCTACTGGACAATGATAAGTACAGATACTACACTTGATCTTACCAAAAGGCCAAGAAGCGGAAAGACTTGTTGTAATACTAAGTGCTTCAAACAGCATCTAATGGCAAGTAGTGGAGTTGCAGGGCAGCCACAGTCTTATAGAAAATACCTTTCAGATTATAGGGGGTGTTTTGGTAGCCACATAGGGTCACAGACCAATGATACAAAAGTGTGGTACACCAAGAGCTGAGCTGAGCTCTGAGTGATCTGTTACTTTAACAAATGAACACATGGCATTGATTGTTTATTCATATTAGTGAAAGATCACTCATCTTAGCGTGGGTGGAACTCTGTGCTGGCTGTACCTCCCCCCAGAGGAACACCCATAATTTGGGCTTTCAAAAGGGGTAGAACTATGTTCAGCATTAAAAGGTGTGTTTAGGGGACAACAAAGCCACCAAGAAGAATGGGACCAAGTGCCATATGGACTTGGTAAAACATTTACTGATACTTCTTTAATCTAAATAAAATCTAAAATATTTACCACATGATGTATAATCTTTCACAGACTTCTATGGATGATATCTTAATCAATGTATGTACTTGACTTGAGTTTCAAATATAAAGCCCTCTTCAGCAATTACCCGCTTAAATGTAAACCATTGAAAAACGATTTTCATCTGTCTTCCAGTTACTGCTTGCACAATGGGAGTACATCTGTGAGTGCGCGCCATACAATAGCATGAAATTTAAAGAGCTAAGTACGCGTACTAGTGAACAAACCATTGTACCTTGGAATGGAACAATTCAGCTGAACCCCATGGGAGAGCCGAATCGCAGCTAAAAATAGAAAACTCTCTGTCGAGCTTTTGAAATTTTGACTGCATTCCACTTCCTTTCTCTAAAAATCAAAAGTAGACCGTGGGGCCCAAAGAATGTCGATTGATTTCCATGTGAAGCTCAAATTATGTTTTTTCCCTTGTCAGTATTTATATGCTGTTTTTGAGAAATGCTTTTTTTTTGGGGGGGGGGGGGGGCAGCTTTGTGCCAAAATTCAAGAGGAATTAATTCCCTCTCTACTCCATTATCTTGTAGCATCGGAAGGGAGATTGTGATCACAGTTGGTATTTTACATAAAGGTCAGATAAATGTCGCTGGAAGAACTAACATGTAAATACACATGATGCAGCTCGTCGGAAGTTATGCTTTACAAATTAGATTTTTTTTTTTGTTTAAATGTTAAATACATATGTTCAGCTGAGCATTGATAAGGCTCAGTTTATTTTTAATTTGTAATTGCTATACTCATTTAGAAGGCTGACATTTTATAAAATCATTTAGACACATTTAGGTTGTCAGTAAACACATGTATACGTCTGTGAACGCTGCAAACATTAAAGCTGAACTACGGCTGATGTACATTTTCATCTGGTCAAAATTCTGTAATTCCTGCTTCTATGCACACTGTAATAAGTTTACAGTAATCAATAGAATCTTCTTGTTTGCTATTACCAATAAACTCGTGGATGATCGATGACCAGCATTATCCATCCCCAGGCCCAGACTGGGACAAAGAATAGGCCTGGGCATTTTAGACTGAGCAGCCCGATTTTTTTTTTTTTTTTACCTAAATTACAAATAATGACAACTACCAGTTTCTCTATGTCCTTTAGTTATAATTAGCCTCTGCCACCCCACACAGCTCATAGCTGAGATTGGATTCTCTTACAGACACAGTATCCATCTGCACAGTGTGTAGCTGGCTACTGCAGTTGCCGTTCCGATCGAGGAATTTCACAAGTCAGAACTGCAACAATGCTGCCAGCTACAGTATACACTATGCAGATCGAGGCTGTGTCTGTAAGGAAATTCGATCTCTGTTATGTGCTGTGAGGAGAGGAGGAGATCTGTTGAGTGCCCTCATGTCTCAGCATAAATCCCCCCCCTCAAAAAAAAAAAAAAAAAACAGCACCGATCAGCATGCTCATTCTCTAAGCATACATTTCCTCTGCAAGCCAATATTCTCCCCCAACAATGCAATAATTCCCCCTCCTCCCAGTCCAAATCCTCCCCCTCTCAGCACAAATCTTTGTCAGTCAATCCAACCTCCCAATTTAAATCCCCCCAATTCCCCCTGCACAAATCTCCCCCACCCAAAAGAATCACCCCTCCTAGCACACATCCTCTTTCCCCTCAAATTTGCCATCCTAGCACAAATCCTCCCCGCCAAATCCCTCCTCCCAGCACAAATCCTATCCCACAAATACCCATTCCTAGCATAATTCTCCATCAATCCCCCCTCCCAGTGCAACCCCCCAAATCCTTCCTCTTAGCACAATCCCCTTCAAGTTACTACCAGCACAAATCCTCCCTCCCCACCCAAACCCCCCCTAATTCCCCTTTCTAGCAAAAATCCTCCCAAGCCCTCCCCTATTAGCACAAATCCCCCACTCCCCTCTTAGCCCAAATCCCCCCATCCCCTTCTAGAAAAAATTCCCACCTCCAATCCCCCCTCCTATACCTAGCACATATCCCCCCCAACCCCGCGGTGGTGGTACATGCGCTATTTGATCTACCCTGTATCTTCCCTGGAATAAATGTAGCACTTACTCCCATTGGAAATCTGTCCAGGTTCTTCCCTAGTGGATTGCCCAGCAGCCAGGCACGTGATCTCAGCCACACTTTTCCTCAATAACGAGTCTAGGGGTGTTGTTTTTATTTGTGGAGAACTTGGATAGAGTTGAGGGAATTAAGTGTGATACTCCAAAAACAGAAACTATGTACAGAGTTGAGGATAGTGAATTACTTTCTGTAAAGCTGAAGCAGAAGTCCTTTCATATAGAAAGCTGTAAACTTGGCTTTGGGATAGAAGCAGTTAACGGCACACAGGCTTCTTGCTTTAGAGCAGGGGCCTCCAAACTTTTCAACAAGGGGGGGCCGAAAAAAATCAGTTATGTATAAATGAATGAATACAATTTAATTAAATTAATATATTTTACATGGATCGTTTTTGCATATCTGTGTCCCCATCAGAGCCTTTCAAAATTTTTTGGAAACATACAAAACGTCTAAAATTGTAGACCAGAAAGACGTATCTTGCACATTTAGCTCTACACAATTGCTGATGGGTTTATCAACCAGACCATATCCCATCTGTATGTTGAATACTCAATTTGATGCTCAACATGTTTCACAGGGAACATCACCGCTTCTTCAGGAGCTTGTAGTACAGTATTATAGAGCAAACAATATACTTGTAGAGCTATAATAAATGATTAAAGAGAGAAGAGAAAGAAGAAAAAATCCAGTATAGTATAAAATGCATGCTATTACCTCAAATTCATTATCTTTACCTTCCTTCTGCTAGATGGAGAGACTTGCGCCCCTGGTGTGGTATTCCCATGCTCCCTGGGGCAGACCTGCACCCTATTTGGGTCCTCTGCGGGTTGCTGGATCTCTGGGTAAGACAGCGTGCACAGAATTATGCCATACATGCATTTTATACTATACTGGAAATTTGTAACAATTTTTTTCTTCTTTCTCCTCTCTCTTTAATCTTTTATCATAGCTCTAAAAGTGTATTGTTTGCTCTAAAATACTGTACTACAAGCTCCTGAAGAAGCGGTGATGTTCCCCGCAAAACATGTTGAGCATCAAAAAGAGTATTCAACATACAGATGGGATATGGTCTGGATGATTACTGTCCTTTGTTGATAAACCCATCTGTAATTGTGTAGAGCTAAATGTGCAAGATACGTCTTTCTGGTCTACAATTTTAGACGTTTTGTATGTTTTAAAAAAATGTTGTTTAAATAAAATATTTTTATATACATCTTGGTTATGTATAGCCTTTGTATGGTACCATTAAAGTCCAAATAGCCTCAAAACCATTTTTTTCCCTCCGATGTCCTGAAAGGGGCCGACATATGGATAGGGAAGGCGGTGACGGACGGGGAGGGGGGGCTGTGACCGTGCGCCCTTAATGGACGGGCCGCCCCTGTGTTACACATAGATATATGGAATTATACTTTTATTTATTGATTAAAAGGTAAAGAGCCAAACTTGTGAATATTTTATAGGATATGGGTGTCTTTAAATGAATTTGCACAATTGATCATTTATGTTTATAGGGTACTCTTCTTACTCTTAAGATTAGTTCTACTATCATCATCTTGCTCAATAGTTTGTCACATTTTTATCAATATTTTTTAATACCATTTTTTGATGAGATGTTTTTGATTCCACATGTATCTTATCAAATTTCTTCTCAATTAAATGATGGTAAGGATATCAAATGTATATTTTAGTATGGACTCTTATTCTTTCGGAGGACATTAATATATGTATATATTTTATGAACAAAAATTAGTCAATTGGTACATAGTTTTTGTCCTTTTGTTCGTACAGATTGGGATGTGGCCGTACTGACTTCCGGATTGAACACTTATGTATAAATAATAAATTTACATGATTAAATCTAAATCTGATCATATACTTATTATTACGGCTGATTATAATGATCGCCGTACTCTGTTTTGCATTTTAATCACTTCCTTTCTCAATGACCCGCTTGGAACGCAGTTCGCGTTCCAATAACCTCAGTGATGTGTTCCTACTTCCGGTTCAAACGCAGTGATGTACACCTATGGGCACGTCAGGCGTTATCACGTCATGTTGGTCACGTGAACGTCATATGACGCTAGCCCGGATTGGGTGAATAACTGAGGTGCGTGTTCTTCCATCCAATGAGCGCGCACGCCGAGATGGTATTCACATCGAGGCTTGGTAGAGATAGGCAGATTCATTACTCCATCTTCCTATTGGCAAATCTAGCTAGCACATGACCCTGAATGGAGCGCACGCTATCGATCCAGGAAGTCAGCACGTAGGATGGTGTATCAGCTGTTTTTAGTTAAACATTATAATGCATGTATATAAGCGTGGAGGTGGCGGGATGGCATATACCCCAGCCGAAGTCTTTGTGGACGAAACCGGTCGGGTTTCTTGCTGTACCCAGCCACCTATACCACGCTTGCTGTTTTTAGATCTATTTTTATCATCTGAATCGATTCTACTATTTTTTACTCTTTATGGCATGTTTGATGATCTTGAACGATCTAATAAACACCACTTAAAAAGTTATTTTGGATTTACACCATGTGGAGGCTCCTTGTTTTTTCTTTATACATGGTCCATGCTTGCTGACAAAGACGGTGATCGTGCAGATCGTCTGGGCAGGTTCCTGGCCCCCCATTTGAGGAGGAAATCTTCGGGTGTATCAACCAGTCTTACACTGTCATTGGTTTTAAGACAGTACAAGCCTATTTGACTCACCGCCCACGGCCTGTGAGTCCACCGAAGTCGGTAAGAGTATTACATCTCTTTCTCTGGTTTGCACTTTCCTGTGATACTACCTGCCTTGGATTCAATTTGGGTCAACCACACCATGCACTATATGGACTAATTTCTTATGTGTATATGGCTTACCTGAGAGTTATATCTCTCCACCAACATTATGGACACTTTTTGACACTATTTATATATTTCCTCACTAGCATTTGTTGTTATAATTTATGATATTTTCATGATTATTTGAGCCTCGTTTGGGCATTGCTTCTGTTTATAGATGTGGTAATACTCACATCCACTTTTTACATATTTATTTCGCAGGTTTGAGAATAGATGAAGGTACTTGCTCCTTCTAATGTGGATTGATTTCCCTTTATCCCAAACCCTTATACATTTTGTTCTTATTGTTTTCACGTTAGCGCTACACTTTTATTATTATGTTTATAGGGTAGGCACAGCCCTTTTTTTTTCATATTCACCATATAAAACTGCACTGTGATTTACTGCTTGGAAAGTTTCAAGAAGGCAGGGCATGCTAGTTTCATGCCGCGTACACACGACCGGACTTTTCGGCATCAAAGGTCCGACGGAACAAATCCATCCGTGTGTGGGCTTCATCGGACCTTTTCTGTCTAAAAATCTGACAGACTTTAGAAATAGAACAAGTTTAAAATCTTTCCGACAGACTCGATTCCTATCGAAAAATACGTTCGTCTGTATACTAGTCCGACTGACCAAAAACGATGCAAGGGCAGCTATTGGCTACTGGCTATGAACTTCCTTATTCTAGTCCGGTAGTACGTCATCACGTTTGAAACGATCGGACTTTGGTGTGATCGTGTGTAGGCAAGTCCGTTTCGTTGTAACTCCATCGGAACTCCGTTGAAAAGTCCATCGGAGTTCAGTTCGACGAGAAGTCCGCTTGTGTGTACACGGCATAAGTGAATGCAGCAAGGGAGCCTTTGCTTCCATCTTCAGCAGTTCCTGCTGTGCAGTGACATGAATGAAGTGTCACTTTGTGCACTTCAAATAAAGTTGAGAATAAAAAAAAGAAAAAAGGGAACTGTGTGACGCGCTTAAATGTGGATCACACAGCCCCCTCACTGTGGCTCCCTGCAGTTTGTGTACGAGCAGTGTGACTGGGTCCTTATGCCGTGTACACACGGGCAGACATTTCAACCGGACTGGTCCGACGGACTTTCCGAAGGAACTTTCAACGGACTTTTGATGGACTTCCATGGACTTTTGAACGAACGGACTTGCCTACACACGATCACACCAAAGTCCGACGGATTCGTACGTGGTGAAATACGACCGGACTAAAATAAGGAAGTTGATAGCCGGTAGCCAATAGCTGCCCTAGCGTGGGTTTTCGTCCGTCGGACTAGCATACAGACGAGCGGATTTTTCGACCGGACTCGAGTCTATCTGAAAGATTTGAAGAATGTTTCAAATCTAAGGTCGGTCAGATTTTCGACTGGAAAAGTCTGCTGAAGGTCCGATGAAGCCCACACATGATCGGATTGTCCGCCAGACTCGTTCCGTCGGACCAGTCTGGACGAAAAGTCCGCTCGTGTGTATGCGGCATTAGGGATAAGGGTTTTAAAGTGTGTCTATGATCAACATTTAAAATCATATATACATTTCCACATTTTAATTTTAATTATTTCTAGCCTATTCTACACCATAAAATCTGAAAAACAGGTGAAGGAGCGCTGTTCGAAAGGATGGTTATTGAACAATAATGGAAAATCCATATATAATGATAAATATCTATTTAATTGGCAAAATAGAAAGTATATGTAGCTACCAAGGGATACAAGTATATCCAAAGAAAAAAATTTATTGATTGTGTAACCATATAAACAAAACGTCAATGAGTCTGTAAAAAACTCAGGAGCCCGAGGAAATGAAAAAAACTCAGGAGCCCGAGGAAATGGAAGGGAGGTTTCCTAGACCCGGAAGTCAAGCCGCGGGAGGCACCCATCGCTTCCACCAGACACTTCAAAGGTACCTGTGCTGTAGCTCCCTCCCTTTGGATCTTTCCCCTGGATCCCTGGAACACGCTGCTGGTCTGGTCCGGTCGGCATCCTGTGCTGTGAGGTCTTTGGCTGGTGGACAGTCCCTCGCCTCTGGCATCTTGGTTCCTCTCTTCACATCCTTGATCACCACCTACAGGCTCTCCCGGATTTTTAGCATATCCGTTCCAGTATTGGAGGTAGGACAGCCTCCCTTCCATTTCCCCGGACTCCTGAGTTTTTTACAGCCTCATTGAAGTTTTGTTTATATGGTTACACTATCAATTTTATTTTTTCCTTGGATATACTTGTATCCCTTGGCAGCTACATATACTTTCTATTTTGCCAATTAAATAAATATTCATCATCATATATGGATTTTTCATTATTGTTCAATAAACATCCTTTGGAACACCTCACTGCTCTTGTTGTCTATTGTTACCTCTTCCAGCTTTGTAGCTGAAGGTCCATACCTCAGTACATACCTGAGCTGAGGGAATAGTTTGCAGGAGCCAGAGCACTTCACTCGTAATCCACTGATTGTGGGTACAATGCTTTGCAGGCTCAAAGGCAAAAAAAAAAATAATAAATGCTCATCTTCACTTTTTGCAATGTGGGTGCACTTATTTTTTTTTTTTTTTGCAAAAGGTAGAAGCTTATTTGCATTTCACAAGACAGAAAGTGTATTTTTTTTTTCATTTAAGAAAGTTCTTTATGTCTTTTTTTTTTTTTTTTTTAATATCACATAATTAACAAAAGAGTCGTTAGCATTGGTGCATATGGAATTGTGCATTTTTAATCTGGAAAAAAATATTTAACTGAAATTTCATTTTCAGCTTGCCTTGTTCGCTTGGACTATGATTACAGAATAAATTAAAAAGTAATGATATGTGAATTAGATTTCCTCATCAATGCAATAACTGATTAATTGGGGAAGGTAAAAGCGACGTGGCCCGCTCGCAGTTTGCTTCCCAGCCGATTTCCCCTCTAACACAGTCATTATTACCAGGTTGATTTAATATTCATTTTCCTAATATTCTCAGCGAAATGGGCCAAACAACATTCTCAGTACATTTCATTTTCGTTACGTGCGGCTATTACCATTTATTTTCCTCAACATGCGGGATTGATGAAGAGACTTTCTCAGTCACAATACATAAAAGAAATCACACACATGAACCATTCTATTCTTGCCCTTCTCCAAATGATTGACAGCTGCTAATAGGGGTGATGAAAGATTGTCACAGCAGAGAGTGCCCTGATTGATATATATATATATATATATATATATATATATATATATATATATATATTTTTTTTTTTTTTTTTTCTTTTTTTAAGAGAAAAAAAAAAAAAGAGAAACTATAATGTCCTGTACACACGGTCGGACATTGATCGGACATTCTGACGACAAAATCCGTTGGATTTTTTCTGACGGATTTTGGACCAAACTTGTCTTACATACACACGGTCGCACAAAGTTGTCGGAAAATCCGATCGTTCTGAACGCGATGACGTAAAACACGTACGTCGGGACTATAAACACGGCAGTAGCCAATAGCTTTAGTTTTTTCAATTATTCTGAGCATGCGTGGCACTTTGTGCGTCGGATTTGTCTACACACGATCGGAATTTAAACGATCAGATTTTGTTGTCGGAAAATTTTATATCCTGCTCTCAAACTTTGTGTGTCGGAAATTGCGACTGAAAAAGTCCAATGGAGCCCACACACGATCGGAATTTCCGACAACACAATCCAATCGCACTTTTTCCGTCGGAAAATCCGACCGTGTGTACAGGGCATAATGGTTTAGGTCAATATTATGAATTTTTTTTCAAATATGTTTTTTACTATTTGTGTACAATCTTTGTTTTACAAACATCTGACAAAGAATTCACATAGCATGAGAATAGCTAAAGAGACAGTACAGCAGAAGCAACCTGCTAAAAAGTGTTACTAACGTCTCATTTTTTTTTTCGTTTAAATATAACAAACATGTTATACTTACCTGCTCTGAATATTGGTTTTGCACCTCTTCTCGGGTCCCCCACTGGGGTGCTCCTGGCCCCTCCCTCCTGCCGAGTGCCCCCACAGCAATTAGCTTGCTATGGGGGCACCCAAGCCGAGCCGCTGCTCTGTGTGTCCATTTGGACACGGAGTCGCAGTTTGGCCCTGCCCCCTCTCTCTCTCCTCATTGGCTCACTAACTTTTATTGACAGCCGTGGGAGCCAATAGCGCTCCGCTGCTGTCTCAGCCAATGAAGAGGGAGAGTCCTGGGCAACCAAATCTCTCATCTAACAACGCTGGATTGAGATGAGGCTCAGGTAAGTATTAGGGGGGCTAAGGGGGACTGCTGCACACAGAAGGTTTTTTTTATCCTAATGCATAAAATGCATTAAGATAAAAAACCTTATGACTTTACAATCACTTTAATGCCACAAATTATTATTATTATTATTATTATTATTATTATACACGATTTATAAAGCGCCAACAGTTTATGCAGCGCTTTACAATGTAGAGGGGGGACAACACCATTACAGTACAGTTCAATACAGAAGGGACAAGAGGGCCCGGCTCGTAGAGCTTACATTCTAAAGGGAGGGGGGTGGTGATACAAAAGGTAATAGATGCGGGGAATGATTTGATGGGGTTTTTGTGGTAATCTACAAATTGTGGTAATCTGTGTAGTGTGGAGACACCACACTTCTAGCTTGATGCCAAGGTTTGTCTGATTGAAACCTCAAGCACAGTTTTGCTGTAGGATGAGTCAATGCTCTGATTTGTTTTCTTTGTGAGACATATACTGTGATTGACAGCAGCGGGAGCCAATGGCGCCACCCTACTGTCTCAGCCAATGAGGAGGGGAGTCCCGGGCATCCGAGACACTCCTGCAACATCGCTGAATCTAGATGGCTCTCAGGTAAGTATGAGGGGGGCTGAGGGGGGCTGCCACACACAGGTTTTTTATCTTAATGCATAAAATGCATTAAGTTAAAAAAAAAAACATTCTGCCATTCTGCCTTTACAACTACTTTAAATCTCCCCTTATCTATTCAAAACGAAAAAAAGTTTTGACTATATTTTTTAACTATAGCCCCCGTTCACACCGGTGCAACTTATCATGCAATTTGACAGTTCCAAATCGCATGACAAGTCACATCCCATTGCCGTTCATATCACCAAGACTCACATCACAGCGATTATGAGAAAGGTTCCTGCACTACTTTTTACCGATTTCATTTTGATTTGCATAGACTTCTGTTAATTGAAGTCGCAAGCTCAAATCGGAAGTGCAAATTGCACTGATGTGCGGCTTTGAAATTGCGTTAAGTAGTGCGATTTCAAAGCCTCACCGGTGTGAACCAGGGCTTAAATGATTACCTGAACTGTTTGGAGTTCAGCTTCCACTGAATATTTGAGAATGTAACCACTCCCTCCTTTTAAATGCATTATATTGTTAAAGTATTGGGAGGCCTGCCTTTACACGCACATGAATTTTAATGGCATCCCAGTCCTAGTCCGTAGGGTTCAATATTGAGTTGGTCCACCTTTTGCAGCTATAACAGCTTCAACTCTTCTGGGAAGGCTGTCCACAAGGTTTAGGAGTGTGTCTATGGGAATGTTTGACCATTCTTCCAGAAGCACATTTGTGATGTCAGGCACTGATGTTGGACGAGAAGGCCTGGCTCGCAGTCTCCGCTCTAATGGCCCGTACACACGATCCGAATATCGTACGAAAATGGTCGTCCGAGGAAGGATCGTATGATATTCGGATCGTGTGTACACTACTTTCAACAGCTGATCACGACCGTTCATCTGATATTATTCGATCGGACATACACGAAAATTTTCCTCGTACGATTCCAGATCATACGATTTTCGTTTAGTTAGTATAGTTGTTGTCCGAAAATACAATACAAATACCTTACAACACATGACATCACTTCCGATTTTTTTGTCTGTCGTACGAGAATTTTCGTGACTTTATTTAGCTATTCAATCTCTACTTGCGACTATTAAGCGAGAACAGGCGCACGATCAGCTGTACGATATTCGGAACGTGTTTACGAGGCATTATTCATCCCAAAGGTGTTCTATTGGGTTGAGGTCAGATCAGTCAAGTTCCTCCACCCCAAACTCACTCATCCATGTCTTTATGGACTTTGCTTTGTGCACTGCTGTGCAGTCAGGTTGAAACAGGACGGGGCCATCTCCAAACTGTTCCCACAAAGTTGGGAGCATGAAATTGTCCGCCTTAAGAGTTCCCTTCACTGGAACTAAGTGGCCAAGCCCAACCCCTAAAAAACAACCCAACACCATAATCCCCCCTCCACCAAATGATTTGGACCAGTGCACAAGGTAAGGTCCATAAAGACATGGACGTGTGGGTTTTGGGTGGAGGAACTTGACTGGACTGAACAGTCCTGACCTCAACCCAATAGAACATCTTTGGGATGAATTAAAATGGAGACTGCGAGACACGCCTTCTCATCCAACATCAGTGCCTGACCTCACGAATGAGCTTCTGGAAGAATGGTCAAACATTCCCATAGACACACTCCTCAACCTTGTGGACAGCCTTCCCAGAAAAGTTGAAGCTGTTATAGATGCAAAGGGTAGACCAACTCATTATTGATCCTTACAGACTTATGCCGCGTACACACGACCGGTTTTGCCGTCGGAATAAACTCCGAAGGTTTCTCAGAAGGAACTCCGACGGAATTCCATTCAAGCGGTCTTGCCTACACATGGTCAAACCAAAGTCCGACCGTCCAGAACACGGTGACGTACAACACGTACAACGGGACTAGAAAAAGGAAGTGCAATAGCCAGTAGCCAATAACTTCCGTCTCATACTTGCTTCAGAGCATGCGTCGTTTTTTGTCCATCAGAACAGCATACAGGCGAGCGGTTTTCCCGATAGGAATTGGTTCCGTCAGAAATATTTAGAACATGTTCCATTTTTAGGTCCGTCGGAATTTTTGAAAAAAATAGTCCAATGAGGCCTACACACGATCGGAATAGACGATGAAAAGCTTCCGTCTGACTTTTTCTGTCGGACATTCCGCTCGTGTGGACGCGGCTTAAGACTGGGATGCCATTAAAGTTCATGTGCGTGTAAAGGCAGGCGTCCCAATACTTTTGACAATATAGTGTATTTTCTGATCACTCCTAAAACCTTTTCACCTTTATCTCCAAAAAATACATTCACCTATTTTATTGATCAATCAATGTATTTTTTTTCTTTGTCAATGTATTTTATTCTTTATCAATGTATTTTTGCCAGCCCTTACATTCTAAAACAACTAATCTAAAATCAAATGTGCATTTCGAAAAGTGACACTTTTGCAGTCAGCGCATTGAACTTTCTCTCTTCACACCAGATTTAATTTCCAGACCCTGACTGATTATAGACACAACGCTAATTATTTTTTAATTCCTATATTAGCTCTACTGGGAGTGTGTAGCAAGACGTCTTAGTCCTTTATTAACTGGAACCTCTTACTTGGTCTCCAGAGTCCATTTTCTTCTAGACAGAGATTAGGGCTAGCAGTGCTCTGTAAAGTTTTTTTATCGCATGAGATAAAAAAACCACCCAAAGTGCAGTAATTTGTAGCAAACAAGCAGATTTCATCTTTTAATAAATTAGGCTACAGTAAGTTGTGACATTGGCAATATCCTGTTATATAGGGCTGTATATGTGCCGTCAGTATTGGACTTAGGGCTTCAGCGTACACACCAATAGAAGCAATGGAAAGCATGTAGTGTACTTACTGTATCCTTATAAATTTCAATGTACAGTATATCTTCAGGTAAACCAGGTACTAGTAGACAGATCAAACCATAAAGCTTAGCACCAAGTACAGAAAATGTCATTTAAATATATTCTTTAACCACTTCAATACTGGTCACTTTTACCCCCTTCCTCCCCCGGCCAATTTTCAGCTTTCAGTGCTGTCACATTTTGAATGACAATTGTGCGGTCATGCAACACTGTATTCATATGAAACTTTTTTATCATTTTGTTCACACAGATAGAGCTTTCTTTTGGTGGTATTTAATCACCACTGGGTTTTTTTTTCTTGCTAAATAAATTAAAAAAGACTACATTTTTGGAAAACAAAAAGTTTTTTCTTAGTTTCTGATAACCCTTTCATGACTAAGCCTATTTCTGACATTTGGTGTTTACAAGTTAAAATCCGTATTTTTTGCTAGGAAATTACTTAGAGCCCCCAAACATTATATATATTTTTTTAGCAGAGAATCTGGAGAATAAAATGGCGATTGTTGCAATATTTTATGTCACAAGGTATTTGTGCAGCGGTGTTTTAAAAGCAACTTTTTGGGAAAAAGACACTTTCATGAATTAAAAAAAAAACGAAACAGTAAAGTTAGCCCAATTTTTTTGTATAATGTGAAAGATGATGTTACGCCGAGTAAATAGATACCAAACATGTCATGCTTTATAACTGCACGCACTCGTGGAAAGGCGACAAACTACGGTACCTAAAAATCTCCATAAGCGACGTTTTAAAAACTTTTTACGGTTACGAGGTCAGAGTTACAGAGGAGGTCTAGTACTAGAATTATTGCTCTCACTCTGACGATCGCGGCGATACCTTACACGTGTGATTTGAACACCGTTTACATATGCGGGCGTGACTTCCGTATGCGTTTTCTTTGCTGCGCAAGCTCACGGGGACATGAATTTTTTTTTCTTATGTATTTTGTTTATTTTTATATTATTAAATTGTGTTTTAAAAAAAAAAAAGATCACGTTTATTGCTGTCACAAGGAATGTAAACATCCCTTGTGACAGTAATAGGTGGTGACAGGTACTCTTTATGGTGGGATTGGGGGTCTAAAAGACCTCCAATCCCTCCTTTGCACTTTAAAGTATTCAGATCGCCATTTTTGGCGATTCTGAATACTGTATATTTTTTTAAAACCGGTGCCATTGGCAGCCGAGTAAACAGGAAGTGACGTTGTGACGTCGCTTCCGTGTTTACAATCAGGAGACTGGAACGTCTCTGTTCATATTTGATGAAAATAACCCAAATCAGTGTATGTTTTTTAGTCTGTAGGAAAGTTATAGAGTCTCCAAACTATGATATATGTCTAAAAATTGATCAATCCTGATGTACTGATGGCTTGTCTAATTTCTTGAGGCCCAAAACAATATCAGGACAGTACAGATATCCCCCAAATGACCCCTTTTTGGAATGTAGACAATCCAAGGTATTTAGTAAGAGGCATAGTGAGGTTTTTGAAGATGTAATTTTTTTGAAAATTTTTGGAAAATTTAGAAATCATTATTATTTTTTTTTTTTTTACATACTGTCACCAGTGCAGTACAGCTCATCATATAACTGGTGTGGCAGGGATCAGGGACACTGACTGGTGACAATACGAAAAAAAAAGTTCAATTTTTAACCACTTCAGCCCCGGAAGGATTTACCCCTTTCCTGACCAGAGCACTTTTTACGATATGGCACTGTATTGCTTTAACTGACAATTGCGCGATCGTGTGACATTGCACCCAAACAAAATTGACGTCCTTTTTTTCCCACAAATAGAGCTTTCTTTTGGTGGTATTTGATCACCTCTGCGGTTTTAATTTTTTGCCCTATAAACAAAAAAAGAGCGACAATTTTGAAAAAAAAAGCAATATTTTTTACTTTTTGCTACAATAAATACCCCCCCAAAAAAATATAAAAAAACATTTTCTTTTTCTCAGTTTAGAGATGTATGTTAGAGATGTATGTATGTATTCTTCTACATATTTTTGGTAAAAAAAAAATTGCAATAAGTGTATATTGATTGGTTTGCGCAAAAGTTATAGCGTCTAGAAAATAGGGGATAGATTAATAGCATTTTTATTATTAATTTTTTTTATTAGTAATGGCGGCGATCTGTGATTTTTATCGTGACTGCGACATTATGGCGGACACATCGGACACCATTTTGGGACCACTGTCATTTTTACAGCGATCAGTGCTATAAAAATGCACTGATTACTGTGTAAATGACAATGGCAGGGAAGGGGTTAAACACTAGGGGGCAATCAAGGGGTTAAGTGTGTCCTAGGGAGGTGTTCTAACTGTGGGGGGATGGGCTTCCACTGACATGACAGTGATCACTGCTCCCGATGACAGGGAGCAGTAGATCTCTGTCATGTCACTAGGCAGAACGGAGAAATGCCTTGTTTACATAGGCATCTCCCCGTTCTACCTCTCCACACCGCAATCGCGGGTCGCCGGCGAACATTGAGTTCCCGGGAACCGCGGGCATGATCCCGCAGCGTGCAGTGGGTGCGCGTGGCAAATTTAAAGGCACGTACAGGTACGCCCATTTGCCTGCCTGTGCCATTCTGCCGACGTACATCTGTGTGCGGCGGGCGTGAAGCAGTTAAAAAAAAAATTATGTATTTTTTCTTTTACACACTTTGACCAGAGCAATATAATGTTACCCCCTCAGGGGGTCAAATGATGATTTGCCAGGGGTCAGTTCAGTTCATGGCATGGCTGGAGGGCAGAGGCTAGAGGTCAGCTGACTGGTGAGGAATGTGAAGTGGGAGGGGCTGGAGGAGACCCTATCTCCTAATTTTGGCATAGGTGTCACTGCTACGAGACACCACAAAGTCAGAGACATAGTGAGTAACACTACCTGTGATTATAGTTGCCATTAAAAGTCCCCACTATAGTTTTCAGATCAGCAGATGACCTTGATCAAGAGCACCTAAGTTGGCTGATCAGAACTCCCCCCAGCACTGCCACTCATCCAAACTCCCCCCCCCCCCCCCACCCCCACCAAGGAGTAAGAAAAGGAATAAAAATAGAGAATACATGGAAGGGAGAGGAAAAGAGGGGGAGGAACAAAGAAAAAAGGAGAGAAAGAATAAGAGAAAGAACAAGAAAGTCGGCTAGAGAGAGGGATGGGGGGAAAAAAACAAGAAATTAGGATAGAGAGAATAAGAGTCCTTTCACACTGGGGCAGTTTGCAGGCGTTATTGCGCTAAAAATAGCGCCTGCAAACTGACCTAAAACTGCCTCTACTGTTTCTTCAGTGTCAAAGCCCGGGGGCTTTCACACTGAAGCGATGCGCTGGCAGGAGAAAAAAAAACTCCTGCAAACCGCATCTTTGGAGCGGTGAAGGAGCGGTGTATTCACCGCTCCTAAACCGCTCCTGCCCATTGAAATCAATGGGGCAGCGCGGCTATACCGCGGCTATACCGCGGCTATAGCGGCACTATGGGAGCGGTTTTAACCCTTTTTCCTCCACCAGCGGGGGTTAAAAACGCACCGCTAGCGGCCGAATACCGCCGCAAAAACGACGGTAAAGCATCGCTAAAAATATCAATGTTTTACCGCCGACGCCCCCACTGCCCCAGTGTGAAAGGGGCCTAATAGGGAAAGAAAGGAGAACAAAGAGAAAGAGTGGTTCATCCTAAAATGTACCACAAGGGGTTTTAATACTGTACAAGTGGAACGGACTCAGGGAGCACTAAATGTCCGTGGGTTAGGGGCACAAATTACTTGTCTAGCCTTGGGTGCTGACAACCCACGCTATGAAAAAAATTTTGCTGTTAGGGGTCCCCATAACTTAGGAAATTTTATCAAGGGGTCACGGCACCAGCAGGTTGAGAACCACTGGCTTATAGCAATGAATTTCATTGCTATATGTAAGCATTTTACTGAATGAAATTGATTCATTCAGTTTGCTTTGATGTGATTAGCTGTGATTGGCCATAGCTGATCACATGGCACAGATGGGCTGTGATTGGCCCAGTCTGTACCATGTATTCACAGTGACCAATCACAGCTAGCAACACATTTGTACACAATGGATGGTTAGAAAGGAAGCCATCCATTGTTTACAACTGTCATGTGATGTGCTGTGATTGGTTACAACAGTCACATGGTAGCGGACCGGCACAGTGATCAGTCTTCAGCTGTGTCCTGTGGATACAGCCGGTGACAGATCGTGACGCACAGGCCTGCTTGAGGCATGATCCAGGAGGTCGTCATATAAAGCCCATCCGGATCAATGAGAGGCTGGCCCTGGCTTCATTATGCCATAGGCCGGGCAGCACTGTTTTAATAACCACAAATGATATTAATCCACTGCATCAAATGCTTTTACAAGAAGTTACCATGTTAAGTAGCTGTGACATCCCTATGCTGTGCATAGCTTATGCAGAGATCAGAACTGTTAGAAGGACCCATCAAGGCTCCACCCACTTCAGGCTGCCTGTAGAAAACAATAGGAGGGGGCGGAGACAAGACCAGTCACCCCGCACAAGGAGGGAGAGCTACAGTGGCTGGTCTTTATTACAGGGAGCTCCTGCACTGAGGCAAAGTTTTGCACTAGATTTCTGCACAGATCTGCTCCCAGAAATTATCCAGGAGGCTGCAGCAGCGGCTTTGGTGACTGGTGAATACAGAAATGCTCTAGCAGTGTCCATAAGTTTTCCCCCTTGAGCAGGAACCTTTCCCTGATGGTAAATTACTCTCCCTTATGCCGGCCATACAGGGTTCGAATCACAGCTGGTTCAGCAGGAACTGGCCGAGATTCGAACCGTTAATGGGCGGGCTGAATGTACCAAGCTGATTGATCAATCAACTTGGGTACAACCTGCCAGATTCTCTTGCGATTATTGCTAGTGGCTGCTATAGCTTCTAGCAATAACCACTCCCGACAGGGGCGGCTTTTCCCCCCTCCCCCCCCCCCCCGCCAGGAGAAGCAATGGCCCGTTAGGAGGGATTCTTGTACAACACTGTCTGGGTTGATGGGGAAATCTAGCAAATCTCATGAAATAGTGAAATTCCCTCCATGTATGGCCAGCCTTGCAGTCCCCAGCCTATCCACTCACAGAATGCACACCAAACCCCAGCAGAGACCCCTATTTAAAGGTCTGCCCCACTAAAGATGGCTGCTGACCGTCACTGGGATTGCAGCAACCAATCAGGCAGCTTCTCTCCCTGTGACAACTACAGAGCCCACAGAAGAACAGTATTCCGCTGAGCCTCCACTCCACCCCTACAGCAGCAAGGCGCCACCTGATGGATGGAGCAAAAACTACACCCGCGTTCAGGTTCACCACCTACCCCTAATGCAAAGCAATGCAATGTCATAGCTTGTGATCTTTTTCTTATTAGAACGCTCAGCAGTAATTGCTACCCTGCAGAATGCACCACAACAGGTTTTTACCTGCCCTATTTGCACTTTCATTTAGGGCCACTTAATTATTATCAATAAAATTAATTAAAGAGATAAATATTCATGAAACCACTAATTCTAAAAAACACTGTTAGATAGTTAAATCAATTCAAATCCACACAGCACTAATCTATATTACTGCCAGGAAAGCTGGAGCCAATCCAAACTGAACATATTTGTAGACATAACCTTAATTCTCTTTAATTCCCTAATACAATTAGCATAGATTACATCTACGGGAGAAGTGTATGCCCTAGATCTCAGTCAGAGTTACACTCCCTCTTTTTAAATCTAATAAAACATTTTTGACAAAGGCTTTGGTTTACTTTTAGAATTATTTTCCTTTTCAGTATGCGCAATTGGTAAGTTTATTTTTTTTTAATACCTGTGTTGACAATTGTGTAATTAATACTCCTTGGCAGCAGGGAAACCAACATGGTCGTTAAAGTGGAACTATGGTCAAACCACATAATCACAATAAAACTGGGCTCTCTCTTATTATAGGTATTCCTGAATTATTTTGTAAATACCTGTTGATCCTGCCAGTAGAACAGTTGTATAGACACTTCTTTTGATAGGGTGACAACACTCTTCTTTCTGCAGTGAAATCACTTCAGCATTGCCACCGCTATAGGTGCTTAGATAGACTTAGACTGTGTATAGCCCTTTAGATTGATGACCTATTGCTCTGTTTGCAGGAGCAAGAGGAAATTACCGCTCAGTCTATCCCCTTCAGTCTAGCAGGGTTCTTGAGAAATCCAGCTCCCTGATTGCATTGCTCATTAAAGAAAAATGTAAATTACGTTTTGAAGACATTAATATGGCAACTTGCATGGAAAATGGCTGTTTACCACTTTGAGAGGAATAAACTAGAAGGGTTAGATTGACTTTAAGTGGTTAGCACTCTTGCTTGTAGCATGAGGGGCTTGAAGTGAAGTTGATGCTCTGGTCTCCTTCTCAAGTCAAAATAGCTAGTAATTGTCCACCACTAAAATCTAGCCAATTAGCTTGTGTAAGGCTGTGTTGAAAAGACTAGACTCCGAGCTCAGTTGGGAGAAAGGAAATATGTAAATGGTTTAATGTTCTCTGTGAAATGTGAAGTGCTTATGGGCCAAACTAATGAGGTGTCACTTCCCTTGGATTCTACAAGTAAAAACAGGTAAATAACCTCTTTAAGGGTTCTGTTGCTGACAATTTGCCAGTTAATGGTTACCTTCATGTTGATGCATGCATGTTCTTATCACAACCCTTAACCCATAGCTCATGTTACAGCTTTTGCTTCAGCCTTCAGAAAAAAATAAAAACATCCTACACCCTCCCCATGCCCCTGACCCTGCTGCACTTACCTCTTTGAGTGACACAGTTTCACCATCTACATAGTCTGGTGAGGAGATCCTGGGGTTTGAAAACCTTGCTGTTCTTACTCTTCTTTCCCTAGGGATGCGGAGGCAGATCAGAGCAGGAGGGCGGTCCTAAGGTTTGAAAACCTTGGTGTTCTTATTCTTCTTTCCCTAGGGGTGCTGGGACAGAACAGAAATATTATATTGGTCAGCGAGATCACATGCCGGTGCTTACCATTCAGAACCACTCTGATCTGTCCCACCTATGGAGGTAAGTATAGCATGTATTAGGTTGGAATGGTGTAGTTCACCTTTTTTTTTTCTGAAAAAGTAAACATACACTTTAGGGCTTATGTGTCAGTGCACATAGGGCATTTTCCAAATACCACTAGTCCTGCTTTCCGAAATTCCTACTCAACTACTTCTGGACCAGCCGCCGTAGTTTTACGGCGGTAGGTTGGCTCGGCTGGGCAAATCGATGTTACCTTATGTCACTTTTCCTTTTGGCCACTAGGGGTGTGCACGCCCGCAGCGTGTGCCCTGGACAAAGCGAGTGTCCAGCGATCGCTCGTGACAGAGCGAGAACCGGGATCTGTGTGTGTAAACACACAAATCCCGGTTCTTTCAGGGGAGTAGAGAGAGATCGTGTGTTCATACTAAGTATGAACACCGATCTCTCTCTCCTCCTAGACAGCCCCATCTTCCCTACAGTTAGAACACAGCGAGGGAACACAGTTAACCCCTTGATTGCCCCTAGTGTTAACCCCTTCCCTACCAGTGACATTTATACAGTAATCAGTGCATTTTTATAGCACTGATTGCTGTATAATTGTCAATGGTCCCAAAAACATGTGAAAAGTGTCCAATTTGCAATATCGCAGTCCTGATAAAAATCAGATTGCCACCATTACTAGTAAAAAATATTAATAAAAATTACATAAATCTATCCCCTATTTTGTAAACACTATAACTTTTGCGCAAACCAATCAATATACGCTTATTGCAATTTTTTTACCAAAAATATGTAGAAGAATACATGTCGGCCTAAACTGAGGAAAAAATTGTTTTTTTGAGAAAAAATGTGGGATATTTATTATAGCAAAAAAGTAAAAGATATAGGGGGTTATTTACGAAAGGCAAATCCACTTTGCACTGAAAGTGCACTTGGAAGTGCAGTCACTCTAAATGTAAGGGGTAGATCTGAAATGAGTGGAAGCTCTGCTGATTTTATCATCCAATCATGTGCAAGCTGAAATGCTGTTTTTTTATTTTTCTTGCATGTCTCCCTCGGATCTACAGTGACTTTACTTCCAAGTGCACTTTCAGTGCACTTTCAAGTGCACTTGCAGTGCAAAGTGGATTTTCCTTTAGTAAATAACCCCCATTGTGTTTTCAAAATTGTCACTCTTCTTTTGATTATAGCTCAAAAATAAAAAAACCACAGAGGTGATCAAATACCACCAAAAGAAAGCTCTATTTGTGGGGAAAAAAAGGACATCAATTTTGTTTGGGTACAGCGTCGCTCGATTGTGAAATTGTCAGTTAAACGACGCAGTGCCATATCACAAAAAATGGCCTGGTCATCGAGCAGCCAAATCTTCCGGGACTGAAGTGGTTAACCAGCCCTGGTTTTCTAAATTTCAAACCTTGTCACCTGCCCTGGCCGCTGCTTAGAGATAGCGAAGACTGGCAGTCCTCACATTACATAGGCAACAAGTGCACAGTCATGTTCAATACACAGCCAACAAACAGTAAATTGAGACAATATGCAGACGGCAAATGGCAATTGTGATGATATGAAGGAAACAAATGGGTAATTATGACAATATGTGGCTGTGGCTCCAATACAGCACCTTTCTTGGCTGGGTGAAGACAGGACGTAGAGGGTATGTGGCTACATTTTTCAGGACCCCTTTATCAAAGGGGTCCTGAAAAATGGTTTGATAAAGGGGTCCTGAAAAATGTAGCCACATACCCTCTACGTCCTGTCTTCACCCAGCCAAGAAAGGTGCTTTATTGGAGCCGCAGTCATCTTGCCGCTTCTGGAAGCTGTTGATGCTTATGTTCCAGCCTGAAGTCTGGTAGCTGCACTTCCATCAAGAACTGGCCACATTGCCTGCTGAGCTCTGCAGCCTCACGTTGATCCTATGGAGGTCTATATGGGTCTATGATAAGCCTTGATCCACTTTTATCTAGTTACTACTTTGTACATCACCATTGTTCCCAACTGAAAAGACCATTCATCTGAATTTTCTATCCACAAGGAAGAGGAAGTTGAAGATGGATTATATTATCAAGAAGCTCCAGAAGATGTCACTCAGGATGAGGAAGATGAAATCTCAAGGCTTACTTCACTGCTGAAACAATAATTTATTGTGAGCCCTGAGCATCTGAGATCCCTCTGGAGTGGTGGTAACAGCAGCGTGTGGCGTGGATGTGTTTTCCCTTTGTTTGGAGGCTCATTACTATTTAGCTCTGGTGAGTTTAACCCCCTGAGGGGAGTGTGTTCGCACAGGGTGGAATTTGGACTGATCGGTGGAAGGTGCACGCTGTGACTCTGTTTCATGATCACCTGCTGAACACTTTATGAACTACACTCTGAACTTTTCACCACTTTTCTCAAAAAGGACTTTTTTCATGTGTAGTTGGCCACATGTATATTTTAGTTTGCTCAACATTAGCGCTGTTTAGTGTGATATTTTAGTCTGTTTTTAAGATTATTTTATACCACTGTTTACTATATTTTATGTAGCAACTTTTTGAAACGGCTGCTTTTCCTGCCTTGTGGCTTTGCGCCTTGTTGCATATTAGCATATTGGGCGGTATTTATTTATTTATTTATTTATTTAATTATTTCTGTATTCGAAACAACATCTTGTCCTGGCGCTGAGTGGTGTATTTGAGGGCCTGGTTAAAACACCTTTTGTGTCTATATTTTAATATGTACCAGGCATTCTTGCAAAAATACTAACCTCAAGCCTGCCTTTCTAGAGCCTACGTCTGTGACCCCTAATGCCCCTACTGTATTATGAGTACAGGGTCTCAAAATTTCCATTATAAAAACTATAATGGTATTTATATAAAATCAATTCTACCATTACAACAGAGTTTGTTCATATAATGAAAAAAGTTTCCTTTCCAAAGATAAAACCTAGCAGAGAACCCCCTGTGGATTGATCAGATGTATTTGTTCTTATTAATCTACTTAATATTAAGGATTGTCATCTGTATTTACAATTATACTCACCAAATGCGCCATAAGCCAGTTTGTAAACTCTCATTTTATTCCTATGAAGAGATAAGAGGAATAAAAGTGTCTCATCTGGAATATATTTCAGGATTTATGTCCCGTGTAGAACATCATCTCCTTCAACATGCTGCATATGGTGAGACATTTAAATGACTTGACTGCTTTTTACTTATTGTAACAGCGGCATTTAGCATGTCAAGATGAGGAATAGCATTGCTCTAAACAAGCGGTACGTATGCTCGCTGTGTTTGAGGAATATCAGTCAGTGCTTTAGTGAGGTCAAACGATTATACCGGTGAGAATCTAACGGCACAGTTTCCAGCTAGACACATCATGCTATATTTCAGATGTATAGATCCAGTATATTGGGCCTGTAGGTCCACAAACCCCATTACTATACTCAGACTGGGTGGAGCGATCTTAAACATAAAGTTTGTCAACCCAAAAGTAATATATGTCCTGCTAGGCTCAATCAGCCTCTGGCTTTTTATATACATTGTAGACTGATGAGATATATTTGTTTGTAACAATTGTAGCACTCTCCTAGTTTAGCGTAGGCTGCTAGGCAATTTTAGTTAGCTCCTCTGTAAATAGTAGAGCAGGGATTGATTGCATGGGGCTGTTCGGTGTCTTACAGGCTGCTGTTCTGCTACTTCCCCCTGTCTTCTGGAGATTCCAAGAAGTATAGTGGTAGGGGGAGGAGGCAGGCAGTCTGAATATTTATGAGTCTCTGGCAAATTCCTGGAGAGGTGTGTCCAGAAGGTGGGAAAAGAGCCCATAAATATTCTGAGGCCTAGCATCAGTGTACAGAGTTTCAGGGTCCAGCCTACTGGAGGAGACCCCTGTGCTGGGGGTTCTGCTTCTGGGACAAAGCGAGAGTGAGAGCGAGAGAGAGAAAGCTGAAGAGTCAAGTGAAGACATCAGGGGGGCAGCTAAGTGCGTACAGGTGTGAGGGGGCAACTAAGTGCGTACAGGTGTGAGGGGGGGCAGCTAAGTGTGTACAGGTGTGAGGGGGGGCAACTAAGTGCGTACAGGTGTGAGGGGGGGCAGCTAAGTGTGTACAGGTGTGAGGGGGGAAGGCAGTTAAGTGCGTACAGGTGTGAGGGGGGCAGCTAAGTGCGTACAGGTGTGAGGGGGGCAGCTAAGTGTGTACAGGTGTGAGGGGGGAAGGCAGTTAAGTGCGTACAGGTGTGAGGGGGGCAGCTAAGTGCGTACAGGTGTGAGGGGGGCAGCTAAGTGTGTACAGGTGTGAGGGGGGAAGGCAGTTAAGTGCGTACAGGTGTGAGGGGGCAACTAAGTGCGTACAGGTGTGAGGGGGGGCAACTAAGTGCGTACAGGTGTGAGGGGGGGCAGCTAAGTGTGTACAGGTGTGAGGGGGGAAGGCAGTTAAGTGCGTACAGGTGTGAGGGGGGCAGCTAAGTGCGTACAGGTGTGAGGGGGGCAGCTAAGTGTGTACAGGTGTGAGGGGGGGCAGCTAAGTGCGTACAGGTGTGAGGGGGGCAGCTAAGTGCGTACAGGTGTGAGGGGGGCAGCTAAGTGCGTACAGGTGTGAGGGGGGCAGCTAAGTGTGTACAGGTGTGAGGGGGGAAGCTAAGTGTGTACAGGTGTAAGGGGGAGGCAGCTGGGTGCGTACAGGTGTGAGGGGGGAAGGCAGCTAAGTGCGTACAGGTGTGAGGGGGAGGCAGTTAGGTGCGTACAGGTGTGAGGGGGGAGGCAGCTAAGTGTGTACAGGTGTGCGGGGGAGGCAGCTAATTGTGTACAGGTGTGAGGGGGAGGCAGCTAAGTGTGTACAGGTGTGGGGGGGAGGCAGCTAAGTGTGTACAGGTGTAAGGGGGAGCAGCTAAGTGTGTACAGGTGTGAGGGGGGCAGCTAAGTGTGTACAGGTGTGAGGGGGAAAGGCAGCTAAGTGCGTACAGGTGTGAGGGAGGGCAGCTAAGTGCGTACAGGTGTGAGGGGGGGAAGGCAGCTAAGTGCGTACAGGTGTGAGGGGGGGCAGCTAAGTGCGTACAGGTGTGAGGGGGGGAAGGCAGCTAAGTGCGTACAGGTGTGAGGGGGGGCAGCTAAGTGCATACAGGTGTGAGGGGGGGCAGCTAAGTGCGTACAGGTGTGAGGGGGGCAGCTGGGTGCGTACAGGTGTGAGGGGGGAGGCAGCTAAGTGTGTACAGGTGTGCGGGGGAGGCAGCTTAGTGTGTACAGGTGTGAGGGGGAGGCAGCTAAGTGTGTACAGGTGTGAGGGGGGCAGCTAAGTGTGTACAGGTGTGAGGGGGGGCAGCTAAGTGTGTACAGGTGTGGGGGGGGCAGCTAAGTGCGTACAGGTGTAAGGGGGAGGCAGCTGAGTGTGTACATGTGTGAGGGGGTCAGCTGAGAGTGTACAGGTGTGAGGGGGGGGCAAATAAGTGCGTACAGGTATGAGGGGGCTGAATGTGTACAGGTATGAGGGGGGCTGAGTGTGTACAGGTATGAGGGGGCTGAATGTGTACAGGTATGAGGGGGGCTGAGTGATTACAGGTATGAGGGGGCTAAATGTGTACAGGTATGAGGGGGGCTGAGTGTGTACAGGTATGAGGGGGCTGAATGTGTACAGTTATGAGGGGGGCTGAGTGTGTACAGGTATGAGGGGGCTGAATGTGTACAGGTATGAGGGGGGCTGAGTGATTACAGGTATGAGGGGGCTGAATGTGTACAGGTATGAGGGGGGCTGAGTGCGTACAGGTATGAGGGGGCTGAATGTGTACAGGTATGAGGGGGGCTGAGTGTGTACAGGTATGAGGGGGCTGAATGTGTACAGGTATGAGGGGGGCTGAGTGCGTACAGGTATGAGGGGGCTGAATGTGTACAGGTATGAGGGGGGCTGAGTGCGTACAGGTATGAGGGGGCTGAATGTGTACAGGTATGAGGGGGGCTGAGTGCGTACAGGTATGAGGGGGCTGAATGTGTACAGGTATGAGGGGGGCTGAGTGTGTACAGGTATGAGGGGGTTGAGTGTGTACAGGTATGATCAGTGAGAGGGGTGCCAGATGGGGGCATGCCAGATATACTGTAGGATCCACCCCAGGTGCCAAATGCTCTAGGTATGCCCCTGCCCAATCACACTAACTCTTATAAAGGTAAAGATATAAAGGCAACGAATATCATCTGAAGGCAACCTTATCAATCCTCCACTTTATTGATATCACCTCCACTAGAGCAAGATTTCACTAGCACCGATCAGTAGGTAATGCTAATTAATAGTCCAGGTGGTTGACCAAATCAGGTCTCCAAAGTAGTGTATCTTACAAATGATCAGCTGCTAACGTTACGCATGTCTCATATACCATGCAAGATAATCAAATCAAGTTATAAAACGCTGCGCTATCAAAATGCTAAATATAAATATATAATTAATAAAGTGGTATTGTGCTCTCTCGTGACATGTATAAAATGTCCAAAATACTATACATTAATGTGCAATAAACTTCAATAAATAAATGAATTAATGAGTTCTTCAATAAGCCTATGAAATATATATATAAATATTCCAAAATATTTGTGCAATATTCAAACAAATAATAAATATTTCAAGAAAAAAATCATCCATGCGATTCAGTGTTGCATCCATGCAATGCAGTGCTGTATCTCTGTAATTCAGTGATAGTGCAATGTTCAAACAATATTAGATAAAAAATTCCAAAGACATATCATCCATGTAGTTCAGTGTTGCATCTGTGTGATTCGGTGCTGGGTAGCTTAGTGCTATGATCAAATTAACAGTCCATAAACATTCCAAAATCCATCCATGCGTTTCAGTGAACACAAACTAAAGTGCTGTGTGCTCATATAAGTGCTCCCCCCAGGTGATAGCCCCTCACCTTAGGGCGTGTGACCTTGTGATTAAGCTTGGTCAAAATGCGCCTTAGAACCTCTATGGGTTCGGTATTGTATGCTGGATCCTGGATAGGTTACACTTGTGCCTCTGTTCCTCACAGCAGTCCAGTTTATACCTCGGTATATCAATATAAAGAGAACTTCATGGTGCAGTATGTATTACCTTTATTTAAAATCACAATAAAAACCCACAATGGGTACTTACAATGTCAAGGCGCTTACAGTGCGCCACTCTAAAACAGTGGTAACAATCGGGTGACGGCGGCCGGTAATGGGGTGGCGTACTAATCGTTCCCAACAGATGGTGTGTGTAGTATTCCGTCCTGTCCCCTTCCCCTACACGTGTCGATACAAGGGGTATTTCGTATCTTCATCAGGGGGTGATCAGTGTGATCGGTGTTGGTGATGGTTTCCATGCATTGATATACAGCATAAGAACACCACTTTGAATACTTTTGAACTCTTGATCAAATCACAGACTTTATTTAGTTCAGCGCTGCACCACTAACATTTGATACTATTTTTATTGTCTCTAACAATATTGTGCTATCTGCTGTATTTAAGATTTTTGTACAAACCCTAGCGCAATAGATTTGTGTTTTTTGATTCTTAAATATTTGTGAGAACACTAGACAATTTTAACTAATATTTAATATGCTATTTCCATATCAACTGCAATTCTGTGAACTAGGCTTATTGAAATACATTCACTTTCCTTGCATATGCACTTATACTGCATTCATGTTGCATTTAAAAAAAAAAAAACACACCAAACTGCAGCTGGTGTAAATGAGCCATAAAGATGTCATTCAGATGTAGCGCTGGTAGATTAACAATCTACCGCAGATTAGGTAAATTTAGTAAAATTGGGTGTTGAAGGTAAAAAGTTCGCCTCTGTTCCAGCTTGGCTGAAGTTGTGTGTGCTTCTGTGCTGACCGGTGGGTGTCGCTGTTACCACTGGTCAGTGCTGGAAAGGCAATGTGTCAAAGTGTATGGATGCTCCTCTGTCTCGGGGACAAGCTCTGTGGAGGTGGTCCTCCGAGTTGCATTCTGGGAAGAGGGTATTTATGGGACAGACGCCATGTTTTAGGGTCGTTTTACGGCCACCTGCCGTCTTGGAGAGATCACGCAGCGTGCTGGTCTATAGAGGGGCCTGGTGACTCGGTTTGAGGACGTATCCAAAAGGAGTAATTATACAGCATAGTGTCACCGGTTCGGCTTAGAGGTTCAGGCACTGTGACGGACTGTTCACTGCAGAAGATCTGATACATCCTGTGGCAGAGGATCGTGCAGATTTACCCCCCCAAGTACGTCTGTGGCAGAGACTTTAGATTTGTGCTGCGTGCTGGCTGCTAGACCGGTGAGAGAGGCCTATCCAGACGAGCAAAGAGTGCATCCCACAAGGGGAGCGCATTCCATCCAATTATCTGAAATCTATCGGGACATTTGTTGCTAAGATATTAGAAGATATTTGAGTTTCTCCTGAAAGTTTCCTTTTCCACCTCTTTCCTGCTACTTCCTAAAGTTGACTGTTTAATAAAGCATTGAAAACGTACTCCAGTGTTGGTGCATGTGTCGTCCAGCAGTAAGCTCAACGGAACCCCTAGACCCGGTGCCGGTGAAACAGAGGGAAGCAAAGTGAAGGTAACAGACCCGCTTAAACCACCGTGAGTTATTGCTACACAGATAAAACTTAAACATTTTTAAATGTATTAATTAATACTAAAGACCCATATGGTACTAGAGTGTATTATATAAATAAAAAAGTGGTGTCTAAAAAACTTTCAGAGACCTAATTATCTAGGTAGATATACTCCCAGATATTATGCGGGTAAGTGTGTTATGCCGCATATACACGGGCGGAATTTCCGTCAACAAATGTTCGATGGGAGCTGTGTAGGCTCCATGGGACAGTTTCCATCAGAATTTCCAACAAACAAAATTTGAGATCTGGTTCTCAAATTTTCCGACAACAAAATCCGTTGTCGGAAATTCCAATTGTGTGTACACAATTCCGACGCACAAAGATTCCACGCATGCTCGGAATCAAGCAGAAGAGCCGCACTGGCTATTGAACTTCATTTTTCTCGGCTCGTCGTACGTGTTGTACGTCACCGCGTTCTTGACGTTCGGAATTTCCGACAACTTTTGTGTGACCGTTTGTATGCAAGACAAGTTTGAGCCAGCATGCGTTGGAAAAAAAGCATGGATTTTGTTGTCGGAATGTGCGATCGTGTGTACACGGCATTACAGTGTGTCGGAATGCGCTGTGTTGCACACAAACGCGACATGTCCAGTTTTTTTTTTTAAGCCCACGCCAGCTCAGCTCCTTGATTTTAACTGAAGCCATAGGACATAAGACAAATTGCCTCGTTCTTATGCTGGGACTATGTTGGGCCCTAACGAGCCCTTAGCAATACAAACCTCATAGGAGTTCTTATTCCTCACTACTCTATCCAAAACTACAAAGAAAATGGCTGTAGATACATTTTATCTTTCTAGCTGCTACTAGAAACTTAAAAATCAGCTTTGGGAGGTCTGACCCATAAATGATTTCTTACTGCCTGGAAAGGCTGAATCAGCGATAGACAGTATCCTGGGAGCTGCATATTATAGACCCTGATTGATTGGTCTTGAATTGTTCAAAGGGTAGCAAATTCTCTCGCTCATGTTTTATTTGAACACAAAAGACAAAAAAAAAGTTTCATTTGCGTTCATTAGTAGAAGCGTGCGAGGTTACATTAGTTTGTGCTTTTCAACAGACTGCTAGTATAAACACAGGTGCATTATGAATGAACATGCTGAAATTCAAGTACATTTTTAATTCAGCTGTGCTCTAAATTAAGTTCTCATTCATGCATAATTTCTGTCGCTGCATGTCATTTAGAACATCCACGCTGAAGACAGAAAACAAAATGAAATAGATCTTCAAGTAAAAAAAAAACAAAAAAAAAACCCTGCTCAGAAGAATTTTGAAGAAGGTAAAGTAGACATCCAGCCAATTCTTATTTTTAGGTTTTAAGAAAGACTCACAGTTCCTGCTTCAAACTTCTACATCACCACAGGACGCAGTAGTGGCAATGGATGAGAGGAACCACTAAGTGCAGCAAGAGACCAGGAGATCCACATTCCAAGACGTGTCAGTATCTCAGCAGACTCCAGAAGAGGATTTCCCTTAAACAGAGTCAGAAAAAGTGCTGACATAGATCTTCCGCCCCACTCTCTGCTTATCTATATAACTTTTTATGTCCACTGGGGCTGCTGACCTCTCATTCAAGATGGCAGCACTCAGCAGCAATCTAAGGGTTTGTGGATGTCTGCACAAGGGAGGCTTTTAAAGTAAATACTGTAGCATTCAAAAAAGTATATCTATACCCAAAACTTTATTTTTGTCGTTTTGAATTGAGTGTGGAAAGATTAGAATCCTTGACAGATTTGGGCCTCATGCACACTAGATGTTTTGCTAACTCTCCTAGTGCCGGCCTAGATTTTCCGCCCCTCTCCTCACGAATCTATTTAACCTTTTATGAATCTTCTAAGGGAGGAGTAAAAGGGAATACTATAGAGAACCATTTGAGTGACTGGGGCTGCTGACATCTCATCCAAGATGGCAAGACTCAGCAGCAGTCTAAGGATTTTTGGATGTCTACACAAGGGAGGCTTTTATAGTTTAATGACATTCAAAAAAAGTATATTTATATCCAAAACTTTCTTTTTTAGTTTTGAATCGAATATGGAAAGATTAGAATCCTTGACAGATTTAGGCCTCATGCACGCTGGACGTTTTGCTAACTCTCCTAGTGCTGGCCTAGATATTATCCTGTTTACCTTTATCATTGAAAGTGAAAGTAAAAGAAAGTCACAAATTTTGGGTTGTCCCAAAAAAAAAAAAGTAATGGGGGAGTGTGGCCGGATGGAGGTCTGAGCGGACGTGCCTGTGGAGAGCTCCTGCCTTCCTGGAGCACATCTTTAGCTTTTCTTCCCCAACAGATCTTCCCTGCTTTCTCCATGGACCCCATGGTCCCCCAGACTGTCCAGGCGCCACCTGTGACCGCTGACGCAGCGATCCCGTGTTCCGGCAGCCTCAGGGACAGACCGCAGCTCCGACCTTAGCAAGGGGAGCGGCGACCATCTTGCTACACCTGGCTACTTCTCCACTGCTGCCTCCGGTCCTTCCTGCCTATCCTGCACCTGGCTCTCTCCCCGCACGGACACCAGAGCTATCCAGTTTGCCAACCGCGGCCTGCAGTCTTCCCTGTGCCGCTCCTGCATGCTAGCCTGAGGGACATCATGGACCTGGACAGTAAGTGGTGGCCATCTTGCTACACCCCAGCGGCCTCTCCGTCTCCTCTGTGCCCGATCCAGGTCCCATCTAACCACCGGAGTGCGGTGTAGGTTGCAGCTGCGGCCCTGGTCCCCGGGGCCACGTGTGTCCTCCATCTTGCTCCACCCTGCTGCAGTATCTGCATTAACTCCTCTGCACCTGGATCACTCCCTGCACTGCCACCAGAGCTGCCCAGCAGGTTCAGCTGCCACCTGTAGTCCCCCTCAAAAGAACTCCTCAGCTGACAGCTTGCTGCCTCACCATAGTTTTGCAGCACGTCTCCATCTCATTCTATGGTGAAGGAGACTAGTATGGAACCTAGCTCCAGAGTCGCATATAGTGACCATCCTGCCCCCTACTAAATACCATGCTTCCTGGCCAACGATGGACGACTGAAGACATGGGCTGCTGAGCTCTGTGGTCTCCCAACATTAACAGGCTGTGTTCCTGGTTACCTATACCCAAAATCTCTATGTCATCTTCAAGCTCTTACCCTGCTGACTCCGCTGAGCTGCAGCAAGGTACAATCCAGCGCTACCTACTCCGTACATCCTCGCTAGACTCCCGCATGGGAAAGGACAAGCTGGCAGCCAGTCGCCCCTGGCCCAACCTAAGCCTCCTCCCCTGGCTCCAATGGACTACTCTATGTGCAGGGACACTGCAGGTAAGCTCTGGACTCCTCTGATGGCCCCTCCAGCCCCTGTCACTGGGGCAGCTACGCTCTACGGGTATTTCCACCGAAGATGGCACAGTGGAGCTACTTCCTCCGGCTCCGTGATCACAGCCCTTCTCTCCGCCTTTAGGGCAGACTTTGAATCCTGGGCATCCAAGATGGAAGCCTCCCTCCATGTAGAATTGCAAGCCCTCCAACACCGGGTTTCAACAACGGAGACCACTGTGTCCACTCTGGCTACTACCTAGGATGACCATATGGCTTGTATTGTGGCCCTCGAATCTGCAACAACGACACATCTCTCCCGTTTGCGGGCAGCACCAACTCCGCATACAGGACAGTGAAAACAGGAGCTGCAGGAACAACATTAGGATGCAAGGAGTCCCAGAAGCAACCTTAGGCACTGATCTAAAACCCACTGTCATCTCTATCCTCAACCAGGTCCTGGGCAGGGAAGTTACATCCCCTATTGAACTGGACAGAGTGCATAGAGTAGGAGGCATGGGGGGAGACCACAGTGACTGCCCTCGCGATGTCCTATGCCGGGTCCATTACTATACCCTCAAGGAAGAGATTATGCGTAAGGCCTGGTGTTCAGGTCCTGTGGATTTCGATGGATTTACAATACACCTCTATCCGGACCTCTCCCGCAACACCCTATACATGAGTGAAAGTGGAAACTCCTGCGCTGTCGGGGGGGGCTACGCTAAAAGGACACTGCTGCAACACCTAAGTACTGATCCAAAGCAGGACAAATGAGACAAAAGTGGGGGAAGATGGTAGTTGCGCTGTGATGAAGGGGGGGGGGGGAGTTGAAACTACAAAGATGACTAAAGTGGCAAAGTGAACTAAAAAAGAAACAGGCCAATGCATGAATGGATCCTACATGCTAAAAGAACATGGTGAGGATGCAGTGCAGTGCAACGTAGCTGATCAACGTGACTATAATGTTGCGGGCAGACAAAGCCTAATATATAAAGGTAATTGTGAAACAGTGACTGCTTGAATATAGCAAAGCAAAAATGCATATACTAACACAAATAGGATAAATAATGACACAATACAAAAAAATATATAATGCAAGAAAAATACATGTGGGCTAGTGCCCCATTAGCAAAAACGTGCCAAATCCTGGTGGACTACAAGTGACAAATCCCTAGGACAAACATGAATAATAGTTCTATCATCCAGTCCAAAAACAAAAACTCGTGATGAGAAACACAAAACAATTCCAATCGTGAAGGGAAGGGGGATCTTCAGTGAGGACACCTCCGTGTTTGCAAGCCGCTTACCTTACAGCTGTAAGGTGTACAGCCTGCGTTGCAAATGACCCGCAGGTGTAGACATTCCGTGTATAAGGTAGTGACAATGATGAACATGCCAAGCGAAATATAAAAAATAAAAAGTATACAGCATGTAAAATAACTTTGCGACGACCACAGTGGAGGGGGGGGGGCAAGACACACACGGGGGGAGGTTGCACTCACTTGCATGAAGTGAGTGTGGGCATCAATCCACGAGCGCCAAGCTCGTATGCCTCCAGGGGTATCACCAATCTGGAATCTGTCCCCGTGCATGGAATATGTCCCCGTGCCTCTCTCCTCAGTGTTCGTCAGGTAGAGTAGTGATGTACAGTGTGAGGGGGAAAGAGACGCACATAGCGTGATCCCATATAAAAGGTATATTTATTTAATAAAACAAGTCCAATCAACTTACATTTAAAACAATGCTGCAGTGTGTAGTAACTACGAGCGCCGAGCTCGTCTCCTGTTGTTTGTCTGTGGCAGTGTCCCGTGCTCCAATCCTAATGCATATTGTCACGTCACGTGACTTCAGAGGACATGAGACGGGTGGTCCGCCCGCTTTTGGATTTGGTCCTTCAAGCCGTAGCTACCTACACCTGGGGCCATCCTTTCAGCGTGAAAGTAACCCAAGATGATAATTACAAGTTTGTTTTGTTGGACCCTGACCAACTTCCTGCCTTCTTCACTTTCCTTGCACAAGACCCTATAACTGGCTGGACCCTCCAGAGTACCGTCAACGACTACCAGGCCCTCTCCCGTCACGTCGCAGACGTCCAAGATCTGGATTTGCTTCCTATGGTCCTAGAACAAGACTTCCAATGTCGGCGGAAGACTAATTCGGCTCCCCACGTGAGCCCAACGCTAGTTCTTTTTCTCTCTGTTTAATGTTTTACAGTGGGTTAACACTTTTCAATCCACAGGTTTCATTAAGGGACCTGGCCAGGTTTGCCTTGGTACTGTGTTTTCTATATGTCTCCCTCCTATGAACTCATGCTAATCATACCATTTTGCTCACAGGGACTGTATAGCTTGCTGGGTTCACTTGGAAAGCTAAATGAACCCCATTGAACTCTCAGCTCCATGGACCATACCCTCAAACCATAGGAGTTTGTACCCCCTCTGTGACCTTATTCATCAAATGATCCAAATCTGGGATCGCTTGATCTCTAGTGGGAACATATCAAATCCTTTGGGGCCTATGACTCCACCGTTTGGGACTCCGGCCTTCCCACCTGCTATACATGTGTCTAGCTTTGGACCTTGGTGAAAAGAAGACCATAGGAGGCTTTCCCAGGTTCTCCGAGCAGACCCCACTCTAAAGCCAGATACCCCTTCTGAATTGCTTTCTTGATACCCTATGCAGTGGCTCTAGAAACAACAATTAACCTCCTATATCTGAACGTTCCCATCCATATTATATATTCTAGCTGAACCGTCAGGATTAGAGGATATGCTCCTCCAAGCTGATCCTCCAACACACGTGGTATCTTAGCCTTATTCCCTCTTGCTGGATGCTTCTTACCCGGATCTCCCACCCTACACGAGGGCTTGGGGAAAATATTTATGACACTCCATCTCCCCCATTGACTGGCAAAAATGCTTTATTCTGATGCACAAATTTTCTCTAGCCACTAAAACTCAAGAAAAGGGGTTCAAACTCGTGAAAAGATGGTATAGATGTCCTTCGACTATACATCATTTCAACTTGACAACATCTGATACCTGTTGGCGGTGTCTAAGCACCAGGGGCACCATGCTCCACGTTTGGTGGGACTGCCCTCCCATACAGAAATTCTGGCAACAGATCTTCCTATTATACTGCAAACTGATGGTGACCTCTCTTTCTCCTACACCTGAGATAGCTCTCTTATCAATGCTCCCAGGCACATTCAAGTCCATTAAAAAAGATGTATTGCGTCACTTTTTGGCCGCGGCCAGAATACTGATTCCACGTTATTGGAAATCGAGGACTGTACCTTCCCTGGGGGAGTGGGCTACTGAAGTGGACCGCATTAGAGACCTTGAATGTTTGTTGGCGAGGAATCTAATAAAGAAGACCAGTTCCCTCTCACTTGGACTTCATGGTCCATGTTCCGCTACTCATCGGACTTCATCTCCTGCGCAGATGGCAACCTAGGCAGCACCACTTCATGACCATGTTGGAGGGATTCCTGTTCCTAATCTTTCTGCTTCCTCTACTTTCTCTTAACTCCATCTCCTCTTTGTATAAATGTACTCCCCCGAATCCATTAAACACCTACTCCTGATGCAAAATATGATCCTCACAGATAAATCCTCTACAGCATAACAGGTTTTTAAAATAAGTTTGATTGTAGTAATGCTGTACATGATGTTTACACAAAATCTTCTCCTTTGAAGTGGGAGGGCCCTTGAGTTCTCCATGTTCTGCCTCAACATGTTGCTCTAATTAATGTTTTTTTTTTGACACACATATTGAACTTGATACAATACTACAGTTTTGTAACCTCCCTATACATATGTTTTATTCTCATTACTTACTAATGTTAATGTTGTTATCTATGTGGAATGCATTTCCCATTTTGTTCCCTTCAATAAAAAAAAAAAACTGAACTAAAAAAAAGTAAAAGAGGGGAAATGTTCCAATGGGGACACTAGCTCTGGTGACCTCGAGGACCCCAAGGGATTACTTTAATTTGCAGGGATCTTGCCTCCTGATTTGGCCATTGGACAGGAAGTAAAGTGAAGATGAATTTCCCCAATGGGACACGGTTGGAAAAAAAAGTGTTGGATGGAGTGGAGAGGGATTAGAATACTTGTCCGTTTTTATTGCTGTCTGTGTCCCTATTGGGGAGATTCACCCTCCTTATTTACCTGTCTTTACCTGTTTTTTTTTTAAACAAGTTTTATTTAGTAATAGACAGCACATACAGAGTCAATGTACAGATGTACCATTATCAAAGACTACCAAGGCATGTGTACAGTGGGCATTTACCTCGATCTTGTGTCAACTTCTAACAATAAAAATATGAGTTGCATATTTTCATACACATACAGCAGGGGTTTATTTACTAAAGGTAAAAAGACTGTGCACTTTGGAAACCAATCATGTGCAAGCAAAAATGCTGTTTTTTTTATTTTCCTTGCATGTGATTGGGTATTCTTTGCAAAGTGAAGATTTACCTCATTTACTAAGCTCTGGAGCAACTGCACTTGCACTTTCCAAGGTGCACAGTCTATTGGCCTTTAGTAAATCAACCCCATAGTGTTGAAACAAAAGGTTATACAGTAGGTCAAGGTTGTAATATGGGGGACTTTAACTTTGGAAGTTAATAACATAGCAAAACAAAAATGGTTATTTACAGCTTGTAGGCTTATAAAACATCTTGCATATAGGATAGAATAGGGATCGGGGAGGGGGGTATAGGAGGTATACAGGATTGGTAGTTTCTCCTATTAGGAATGAAAATGTGTATGCTGTTGCCTTTGGAGGAGGCTTCTGCAATAGGGCGTTTAGGGTATACAATCAAGTCTGGCCAATGTCACCCTCCTAGTATTATGGGGTTCCTGGGCTTAAGGAAACTTTCTGACTGAATATGAGGGTCTGAGAGACAAAAAAAAAAAAGGGGGGGGGGATAAAATCAGGCGGTAGGCTAGGAGTAGAATGAGAACGAAAAACCTGTGTCTAGAGCAATGGGGGAGTAGTCTCCATGGAACAGAAAAGAACATGGTGAAGTCTCCCAGAGAGTCGCCCAACAGGTTATTTTTCTTTAATCTTCGGTGTGCCGTTAGCCATGGAGGTGGTAGTCAATGTCTACAAACATTTTTTGTTGGTGTTGCTGTTGGAGAGATTTCCGCTTACTTCCCAGGGATATTTTATTTTCAGACAGGAAGTGAAGGAATCTCTCCAATGGAGCCTCTGACAGCGATAAAACGCGACAGGGAGTCTAATTCTCCTACACATAATCCAAAACTAAAAAGAATAAGTTTGGGCTACAGATATACTTTAAATACATGTATAATCTTATGGGAGGATTGTTGTTAAAATAAATAGTCTGGCAGCAGGGTCTCTTTAATATCTAGGTATTAGGCTTGCTTATCCTTGGCTTGTCCACACAGTTACTTCACTCTTTATTATGAACACGTAGAATCTTATGTAAATCCCAGTACTTGGAAGCCCATGTCTTTAGACTCCGATTTGCAGGGTATTATTACTGAATTTATGAGAAAATGCTTAAAACATCTCCCTCCATGCTCTGTAGTATTTTCTTTCTTTGTGCGTATATGAACTTCACTGGATTAGGAAATTCTGTACAATTTGTTTCTTTTGAAATTCCTCTTCCTGTGCGGGGTTAGCTGTGTTTATTGAGGTTGTGCTCTGCACACATTTTACCACTTGAAACAAATTAGATTTGCCTGTACCTGGAAAAACAGCCGATAATATATCTTCAAAGGAGTACAGATATACTTTAAAATGTATTAATGAAAGTTGTGTAAATGGATCCTGATATTTTTCGGATTTTCTTTCAGACAAAAACATTAAAAATATAACCAAGCCTCAATTCTCAATACATAGCAGAAAAATACATATACCAGTTCTAAGTTTTACATTTTTATAGTGTATGATTAGAGGAAGAATAGCTGATAATGAAAAAAATAGTTATATACAGGCTGGGTTAGTGGCGTTTCAACAGCCTTTGTCCAAGCAGATTGGACTTTTTCCTGATTTCAGCTAGCAGATATCAGTGCATACATACTGTACTGTTTTGGGTGGCATCTCTAGCAGGTGACATGGACTCATTCAAGGCTCAGAGACTTAATGACAACTTGGTCTTTACAGGAAAGATAGACTGATGAACATATTGTCCTCCGGGCTACTTTGCTACAAGTAGACACCAGGTTGTGACTTCCAGGATTGCCCCACCAAGAGGGTCGCAGGAGCAGGATGACTATGCTAAGGAGACAGGGTGCAAGATAATGGAAGGCCAGAGTTCAAGCTGAGGTTGGGGTGGGTAGCAGGTGAGAGAGTAGTCATGTCCCAGGAGAGGTTAAGGTAGGTCGCAGAAAAGAGAATACAAGGAATGACAGAGTCGGTTAGAAGGGTAGGAGACATGAGAAAGGACAGGCAATCTGGGTTGGCATAGTTGCCGACATTTCAAAAAAGTTTTTAGGGACACCTTTTTTGGTGTGTCCAGAAAGCTGATGTAGGCGGAGCATGACTAGAAAGCTGATGTAGGTGGAGCATGACTAGAAAGCTAATGTAGGCGAAGCTATGACTAAGCACTGTTAAGTGTGAAACGCATCAACTCGTTTGTCCCATTTCGTGGCGTGGCTTGTATCTGTTGGACTTTTTACAAATAAAGGCTATATTTCAGAGTGCGGCTGTCCAGAACTTCCTTTTTTCCTCATGTAGGCGGAGCATGTGATTTAATTAGGGGCAGGGCATTTGTTTAATATACCGTGGGCATGGTTCTACAAGAAGTTTAATCATATGCTTCCATCAGGGATCTGATCTGTCTCTATCCACCAGGAATCTTAGGCTAGTAAGAGGCTAGAGACATGAGGAAGGCTAATAGACACGATTAACAATTTTATTACTAGCAGATCCTTTCTGGCTGTACATTCCTTTCATTTCTAGCAGTTCCCTAGTGTGCTAGTGAGACATGATTAAGGTGGAGTTCCTCTGAAAAAAAATATTAAAAGTCAGCAGCTACAAATACTGCAGCTGCTGACTTTTAAAATGAGGACATTTACTTGTCCAGGGCGCCCGAGATGTCCTCATCCAAAGCTGACCTGTCCCTCAGCTCCCGGGTGCAGGCACCGGCATCTTCAGTAAGGGAATCAGGAAGTGAAGCCTTGAGTTGCGCTACATTATCTGACTGGTCCCTGCTGTCTTCTGGGACCTGTGTGTCTCCCAGTTGACAGCAGGGGGGATGGAGGAGGGGCCAGACATGGCATAGATCACCACGGATGCTGCGGCAATCTTTTGCCGGAATTGGGAGCAAATACCTGTATTAGACAGGTATCTGCTTCCCCCTCCCCATGAAAGGTGGCAAATGCAACCACGGGGGGGGGAGGGGGATCTGAAAAGCAGAAGTTCCATTTTTGGGTGGAACTCCACTTTAACTATTTCTTTGCAGTCAGATCCCTGATGGAAGCACATGATTAACTTATTTATTGCTAGCAGAGCCCTGGTGGAAATGCATGATTAACCCTTTAATCTAGCCATTAAAGGGGTAATTGTGCATTTCCACCAGGGCTCTGCTAGCAATGAAAGGGTTAATCATGTACGTCCATCAGGGATCTGACCACAAAGAAAGGGCTAATCACGCATTTCTAACTTATCTGCCAGCAATAAAAGGGTAAATGTCCAGTCACCAGGGATCATCTTCTAGGAATGAAAGGGCACAACACTTCCTGAAGTGTGCCCCCCATAGCAGAACATTGCCTGAAGTGTGCCCCCATAGCAGAACATTGCCTGAAGTGTGCCCCCCATAGCAGAACATTGCCTGAAGTGTGCCCCCCATAGCAGAACATTGCCTGAAGTTTGCCCCCCATAGCACAACACTGCCTGAAATGTACCCCTCATAGCACAACACTGCCTGAAGTGTGTCCCCCTTGCCTCAGCACAACTCTGTGGCCAAACACCTCATCCCCATTATTTGGTAATTTACCATCACACCATCTTCCTCCCCATTCTCTTATTCTTGCAGGTGGCAGGAGTACATGCTGAGGGCAGCCCTGGGGGGGGTTTCAGCCCGCCCACATGTGTATGCATTACACAGGCAATGCTTCTGTTCAGAAGCCAATGCCTGCTCAGGAGAAACACCATGCCGGCTCCCCCTTCTGTACAGCGGCTACTAATGGAAAGAAGAGGTACTGCAAGCCAGTATCAATAGACTGTCAGGCTGAGAGGCTGTGTGCTCGGCTGGAATCAGCTCACATATAAATCATTTAATGAGCCTGTATTTTCGTGAAAACCGTCGGGGTAAGTTGAGGCGGGACATTGAGTTAATTTTTGAGATTGTCCCAGCAAATTCATGAGTGTTGGCAAGTATCGGTTGGCAAAAGTAACAGCAGGATCAATGGCAAACTAATGTAGCTCCCTGGTCATAAACTGGGGCTAGCATGTAAATTTAGTTTTTGGCTGAGCTGTAGACAGCTTGAATTGATTGTACAGTTTATCTGGTCTTTCTGGTTATTTCTCACTGTTGCCAGTAGGTGTCACTGGTACCACAGGCCAGAATGAGATAGTACAAGGACTGAGTTATGAATATTTAGTCGTTTTCCAGCCAGCCCAGTAGGAGGTTCTTGGCCGCTGGTGCATTCTGGGAGAGGATATATATTTGGGTGGGGCCATGTAATCACTCTCTTGCCTTAGGCCCTCCTGGCAAGAGGATGTGCTGCTGAAGTAAGCTCTGCAAGTAGGCTCAGAAGCCTGTCTGGGGCCTACTAATCCTGAGGTGGTCCTTAGGCTGTCTTGCTCCACGTGGAAGAAGCCAAGTCAAATAGAGAAGACCCTTGCTGTAGAGAGTCAGGATGAAGGCTAGTCACTCAGGAGGGCCTGGTGACTCGTTTGGAGGATGCACCTACTCTACATCTAAAACGTGCTTACAGTGTTGCCGGGTCGGCTTAAAGGTTTCTTTCACTGTGAAGTTGGATTTTGTTGGAGTCAGGATGAAGGCTAGTCACTCAGGAGGGCCTGGTGACTCGTTTGGAGGATGCACCTACTCTACATCTAAAACGTGCTTACAGTGTTGCTGGGTCGGCTTAAAGGTTTCTTTCACTGTGAAGTTGCATTTTGTTGGAGTCAGGATGAAGGCTAGTCACTCAGGAGGGCCTGGTGACTCGTTTGGAGGATGCACCTACTCTACATCTAAAACGTGCTTACAGTGTTGCCGGGTCGGCTTAAAGGTTTCTTTCACTGTGAAGTTGGATTTTGTTCTACATTTGAAAACGTGTTTACAGTATCCCCTGGGCCGGCTTAAAGGTTCTGGTACTGTGAATCTGTACTTTTTCTGGATCCAAGGAGTCTGTAAGTGATCTGCTACTGGTATCTGAGACCTCTAACTCTCTCTCTTACTTCATTCTTTCAAGTTCTACATCAAAGCTTTGAAAATATCAAAAGTGACTGGTGCCCAATTTCTGTTCAAAACTTCCCATTATAGCCATGGACTCAGCCCTGGGGTAAATGCTAGCTCACCCTCTGCCTCTGGAGCTTACAATCTTCCTTCGGTAGACCGAGGGGGGCGCTACACTAACATGCAGGATAGCTGGCAAGAAGACACAGCAATGGTTGCTATAAGGAAATATGTTTAAATACCCTTCAGTACCCAAGAGCACACCCAGAATGAGAACTGAATGCAACTGCATGCTAGCACATGTGCACCAAAGCATGCTAACTTACACATGTGACCAATTTGAGCCAATAGGCTACTAGCCAGCATGCGCACAGCATGCTGCAGTTGGACAAGATAGGCCATGCTTCTGGCTGTACAGACACGGATCCTGTAGCTACTGTGACACTCACACCCCTAGCACAGAAAAATATAGGCTGGTTTACTCACTTGTGACCATCCATGGCGTCTCTTTTGGTAGGGGAGATAGGTGATTGCCATCTACAGTTCAAGTCCACAGACTGACGTTGTGGCTTCCCCTTGCTTGTGATGTCATGGCACTACCTGTAGAAATCTTCAGGACTTGAAAAGACCACTGATGGACTCTTTTGGCAGCCAGTGAGAAGCATCCATGTTACCAGGAAGCAACATAGCCACTTGAAGAGAGACCCTCTTATACACCAGAGACCTGAAGAAAGAAAACTTGGGAATCTGTAATGCAGATTTAGTAAGGAATTTAGGTCATTTAGGTAATTTTTTAAAAAACAAATGTGTTTATTTATAAAAACATATAAACTTGTCCTGCAACAGTATAAATATTTACTGAGAAAACCTTACAACAGAATATATGATAAGGCAAGCAGGAAACTGTCAGCTAATTCATTTTTTTCTGAATGTCTAGTACTAAATATTTAAAATCTTTAAACTACAGTGGAACCTCGGATTATGAGCATAATCCATTCCAGGAATCCAAAGTACTCGCGTATCAAAGCGAGCTTTCCCATTGAAGTCAAAGGAAATGAAAATAATTATTTCCGCATTGACTTCAATGGCATGCAATAAGGTATGCGGCCAGAGGTGGGGGGCGCCAGAGAGCCTCAGAAACGGCCGGAAAGGCCCGAGGACACCTCGGCTGACCTCGGCAAACCTCGGAAAGACTCAGTTCCCGAGGTTTGCCGAGGTCAGCCGAGCTGTCCTTGGGCCTTTCCGTGCATTTCCGAAGGGTGCCGATTGGCGCCGCTCGGCTCCGGCGCCCCCCACCTCAGGCCAAACGCGGTACTGCACATGCTTTGGCCTGACTCGTGCTCGTTTTGCGAGACAACACTCACAAACCGAGTTACAGTGCTCGTATTGCAAATATGCTCGTTAACCGCGTTACTCGCAATCCTAGGTTCCACTGTATACATATATACATATTTTTTAATAATAAGTACACATGATTATATAATTTTATTTTATTTCCATAGTATTTTATTGAAGAAAATTCAGGACTAGATGAACATGTATAACAGTAGTTATATGGACCCAACGGTCTAAGGATATACAAGGATTTTGTAGCAATCACCAAGAGGAAACATGTATACCAATTGTAGGAGAATAATGGTACATAACAGTGACTATATGAGTATGTTGGATCATTTGGATCATTTGTAGTTAGGGTGTGAGTTTTGTTTTTCTGAAATTGGGGGTTGCCGGATCTCTGAGGGGGCAAAATTCATATTAGATTTTATTGTGCTGTGATTTGGGTCGGTTTCTTAAAATAGGTTGTAATGACCCTTAGTGTTTCTGCAGGGTGATATGTTGGGTATGTTTTCGGTGTGGTATGTGTCAGATAGTGTAAGTTACTTGTGTTTTGTAAATGGGCCAGGCCTGACAGTCCTGCTGGGAGGGATTACGTTTTGGGGGGGAGGGGTATAGCGATGCAGGGAAGGGTACGGCTGGGATATGGGAGGGTGGAATAGGCCGAGACAAGGGGGGCAAAGGCCTCCTACCTGACCCTGAACTTTGGCCCATCCATCCTTGATCCTTCTGTATGCCTGATGTTTAGCGAGGTGTTATGGGGTCGATGGAAGGATGAGATAGAGGATCATTTTAGGTATGGCGTGGGTTCATAATTTGGATGTATTCGGAAGTGGTCTTGAAATGGGGCCAACAGGCCCAGTGGGTGTTGTGTTTGGCGATGTTTTCATGGACGATGGCTATGAGCTCTTCCATTTCAGCAATTTTATTGAGCCTCAGGAACAATTCTTTAGTTGAGGGGGCATTGGATTTGCCCCATAGGACTGGGATACATAGCTTAGCTGCATTCAGCATGTGCATCACTACGGATTTGAAATAAGAGCATCTGGGTAGTGTGGTATGGTGCAGCAAGAGTTGCACGGGGGAAAAGTCTAAGCCAAGGGTGGTTACCTTTAATGTTATAGATACTAAACAAATGCAGCGCTAAATGGGTGATAGGAATGTACGTTTACATCCTATATATGCATAGAATCTTGTATTGTGAGTTGAATATCAAAATAATGGGTTCATAATCTATATCAGGTACCAGTATACGTGGTATGTACAATCAGTGAACATTCAAAAATAACCAAAAATTAAGGAAAAAAAGAAAGTCCATTCATATGTGATAGACAGTATAAAGATCCACAGAAATTGAGGGTTCATGGGCATATAAAGTGCCGCATTTCAACATAAGGCAGAGGCTGAAGCCAAATATGTATAAAGATATCAATTTACACACAGATCTTCTTAAATTCTAACTCAAAGATGTAAATGGCAGAAGTGAATATCCTTACCAGAGGAGATGGACACAGTCACCATACGGTGGAGTGTCATGCGAACTTGAGGGATCAAACGATCCCGGGGTGTCAGACTGGAAAATCCTAGCGGTGGGTCCCATCCGGGGCAACCGTAGATGTCAGATGGTATGTGGATCAACAACAGGTCGAGATGTCCTTCTCAGGGGGAATGAGTTTGTTGAGGAAAACAGCTTACAACTCATAGGAGTCCTTACTGTCCTACATCAATGAATCATTGATGTAGGACAGTAAGGACTCCTATGAGTTGTAAGCTGTTTTCCTCAACAGCTACAGAGTATAAAAGAAAAGAGAGGCGCCTCTAAGTGTAGCAATATGGTTACATTTAATGAAGGTACAACATTTAGCAACTCACATGATTGATAATTACAAGAGGCACATCTAAGTATGCAGGCATCCGGGGTAAGGCTGTCCACATAGACCATCCATGTTGTACCTTCAGTCATTATTTATAAAAAAAATTAGCTTGTGTTGCAAAATTCTCTCAGATCAAGTTACTCCCAATCCAAGGTTTTACTGTACTTTGTTCCAATTCAGGTCCAGTCCCTCATAATAGTCCAGGCCCCACAGTCATTACTTGTCTGGCTTAGAACATTCGCTCATCACAGATGAAGCAAGGAGAACGGTCCCGGGTCTCTCCCTGGCAGTGCCTGAACTGGTAAGTGAAGAGGAAAGGGGGGATGCGCGAGATGAGTAAAGTAACAGTGATGTAAAGTCGTTATCGTGTGTTGAATTTGAAACACTGTATTCCGTATTGTTCACTTCCTAATCCTAAATGAAGAAATAATTCATTGTTGGTGAAGTTGCAAAAGTTGCAATGCCTTAAGAATCAATTGAGTAAGTTCTTATCATCAAAATATGGCTAAGAACCAGGGATTGGAAGCCCCAGTGTTAAGTTTCATGTCCATTTATTGAACTAATGTTATTAATGTTAGTTTCACAAAAGGAGGCATAAAAAGTTTATCACTACGGTGAATGCCAAGAAAGAAACCTCGATCCTGCCCGACTCCGGGTACTACTAATAACTGTTGTGGAAATGCTAAAGTCATCTCTCTTCTGGAGTTAAAGGGCATTTCAGTTCTTGGTACAAAGATCTTGTAAATGGGAAATACCTCTCATGTTAAATAACTGGGGCTATGGCCGTAAAGTTAATCTGGACAGTGTGATCCTCCGCAGGCCAGACAAGAAAGATGCTAAATACACTGAGCAAAATTATATACGCAACACTTTTGTGTTTGCCCCTATTTATCATGAGCTGAACTAAAACATCTATGACTTTTTCTATGTACACAAAAGGCCTATTTCTCTCAAATATTGTTCACAAATCTGTCTAAATCTGTGTTAGTGAGCACTACTCCTTTGCTGAGAAAATCCATCCAACTCACAAGTGTGGCATAACAAGATGCTGATTAGACAGCATGATTATTGCACAGGTGTGCCTTAGGCTGGCCACTATAAAAGGCCACTCTAAAATGTGCAGTTTTACTGTATCGGGGATCCGAAAACCAGTCAGTATCTAGTGTGACCACCATTTGCCTCATCCAGTGCAGCACATCTCCTTCGCATAGAGTTGATCAGATTGTTTATTGTGGCCTGTGGAATGTTGGTCCTTTCCTCTTCAATGGCTGTGCGAAGTTGCTGGATATTGGCAGGAACTGGAACATGCTGTTGTATACGCTGATCCAGAGCATCCCAAACATGCTCAATGGGTGACATGTCTGGTGAGTGTGCTGGCTATGCAAGAACTGGGATGTTTTCAGCTTTCAGGAATTGTGTACAGATCCTTGCAACATGGGGCCGTGCATTATCATGCTGCAACAGGAGGTGATGGTCGTGGATGAATGGCACAACAATGGCCCTCAGGATCTCATCATGGTATCTCTGTGTATTCAAAATGCCATCAATAAAATGCACCTGTGTTCATTGTCCATAGCACACGCCTACCCTTACCATAACCCCACCCCCACCTTGGGCCACTCTAGCTACAACGTTGACATCCACCCACACGACACCATACACGCTGTCTGCCATCTGCCCTGTACAGTGAAAACCGGGAAGAGAACACCTCTCCAAAGTGCCAGACGCCATCGAATGTGAGCATTTGCCCACTCAAGTCGGTTACGATAAATGAACTGCAGTCAGGTCGAGACCCCGATGAGGACGACGAGCATACAGATGAGCTTCCCTGAGATGGTTTCTGACAGTTTGTGCAGAAATTCTTTGGTTATGCAAACCAATTGTTGCAGCAGCTGTCTGGGTGGCTGGTCTCAAACAATCTTGGAGGTGAAGATGCTGGATGTGGAGGTCCTGGCCTGGTGTGGTTACACGTGGTCTGCAGTTCTAAGGCAGGTTGGATGTACTGCCAAATTCTCTGAAATGCCTTTGGAGATGGCTTATGGTAAAGAAATTACCACATTCAATTCAAGGGCAACAGCTCTGGTGGACATTCCTGCAGTCAGTATGCCAATTGCATGCTCCCTCAAAACTTGTGACATCTGTGGCATTGTGCTGTGTGCTAAAACTGCACATTTTAGAGTGGCCTTTTATTGTGGCCAGCCTAAGACACACCTGTGCAATAATCATGCTGTCTAATCTGGGCAAAGGAGAAGTGCTCACTAACACAGATTTAGACAGATGTGTGAACAATATTTGAGAGAAATAGGCCTTTTATGTACATAGAAAAAGTCATTGATCTTTAAGTTCAGCTCATGATAAATAGGGGCAAACACAAAAGTGTTGCGTTTATAATTTTGCTCAGTGTATTATATTGTCACTGTAAATGCCAAGGGAGAAGATGTAACACTGCCAGATCCCAGATATTATTGGTGAAATCTCATCAAAGTGATACCATTATCTTTTGGATTACAAATATGGGTTGTGTGATGTCAAGGACGCTCCGCTGACAGCCACCTTGCACACCCATTTAAAGTGTTGTTAATGGGGAACACCCCAGAAAGCTGTATTGCCATGACTGTGCTGGGCTGAATGTTGCCGGCACTTACAGAAAATGACCATCTGAGCCATGTTGGCCAAAAGAAACTAAAGTTGTTGGGGTGTTTCACCCTAAAGAGCGATCTGTGGACTTCAGCAGATTGTTGGCTGCAAATGATGAAGAAAGTCTCTTTGTCTTCGGCTGTCTTGTGGACAGACTGAAGATACTTTTGCAAGGAGACCTGTGTCCCGAAGTGTGGTTCCTTGCATCCTGGCCTGACTGCTTGTTGCTTGAGATGCAGTCATGCTCTTTTTGCTCGGAGTCGCCTTTGGAAGAAGAAAAGGAACTGCTGGGAAATGTAGTCCATTTGAAGTAAAGTTATTGGACGATAACATGTCATGGACACTGGGCGTGTAGCTAGTTAGAATAGGCTGTGATAGAGGAATAATTGCCTATTTTCTTCAAATAATGGACTCATATATAGGGGGGAAATGATCAACATGTACAAATACATAAGTGGTCCATATAGTGAACTTGGTATTGAGTTATTCACTTTAAGGTCATCAGAGAGGACAAGGGGGCACTCTTTATGCCTAGAGGAGAAAAGATTTCATCTCCAAATACGGAAAGGTTTCTTCACAGCAATGCCCTGTACACACAATCAGACTTTCAGATGGAAAATGTGCGATCGGAGCTTGTTGTCGGAAATTCAGACCATGTGTGGACACCATCGGACTTTTTCCATCGGAATTTCCGACACACAAAGTTTGAGAGCTGGCTCTAAAATTTTCCGACAGCAAAATCAGTTTGCGGAAATTCCAATCATGTGTAGACAATTCCAACGCACAAAGTGCCACACATGCTCAGAATCAAGCAGAAGAGCCGCACTGGTGATAGAACTTCATTTTTCTCGGCTCGTTGTACGTGTTATACATCACCGCATTCTTGACGTTCGGAATTTCCGACCAACTTTGTGTTACCGTGTGTATGCAAGACAAGTTTGAGCCAACATCCGTCGGAAAAAATCTGATGGATTTTGTTGTCGGAATGTGCGATCGTGTGTACAGGGTATTAGAGCTATGAAAATGTGGAATAGACTCCCTCCAGAGGTGGTCTGGCAAGCTCAGTAGATTGCTTTAAAATAGGCCTGGATTCTTTCCTAAATTTACATAATATAACTGGGCACTGACATTTATAGGTAAAGTTGATCCAGGAACAATCTGATTGCCTCTGGGGGGATCAGGAAGGAATTTTATTCCCTTCTATAGCAAATTGGATCATTCTGTGCTGGGTTTTTTCGCCTTCCTCTGGTTTAACTGTGGGTATAGGATTGTGTATATGGGATTGCATGTTTTTTTTTTTTTTGGTTGAACTGGATTGACTTGTGTCTTTTTTCAACCTGACTAACTATGTATGTAACTATATATATATATATATATATATATATATATATATATATATATACATATATCAGGACTGTTACTGATTAAACCATTGCTGAAGTTCTATGCTAATTAGGAAAGGGGGTGGCATTGTCAGGGAGAATGAGAGCCTCTTGAGCCCCTCGGGAAAGAGAGCCCTGACTGATGGGGGCATGGCCAGGGAGGAGTTACACTGAATTTTGGGATAACTCAGGATTGGCACAAGGGGAAAAAAGGGTTGGGCCTGAGCTCAGGAGTTTGGCACCCCAGGGGATTATGGTCCTTTTCGGACGGAAGCATGGAAGAGATCGGACCTGACCCTGCGGCTCCAGCCATGGGTACGGATCACCTCCTGGCTAAGGTCCGTGAGCTGGCCCTCAGGGGTCAGGCCGACTGGCTCTTTGCCCTCTTATCCCCTGGGGTGCCCTCTCCTGCCCCTTCCCCGGTTCCTCCTCCTGAGTTGGATGGACGCAGGGCCCGCAGACGTGCCCGTCCACCTTCTCGTTTCAGCCCCAGCCCCCCTGCGGCCTCTTACTGCCCCCCTCCTCCTCCCCCCTCCATCCCTCTCCTGTTCGGGTTCCCAGGGCTCCAGCAGCCAGGAAGCGGGGGTCGGCCGCCCGCTCTCGGCGTGCCCCCCCTCGTCGGTCCCCTTCCCCGACCATCCGGAGCAACGCGCGCCCCCCCCCTCGGTGTCCCCGTTCTCGCAGTCCCCGGTCAGCGGCATCCCCCTCGTCCCCCTCCCCTTCCCTGAGGATGGCGCGAGGCCTGGACGGAGCTGGAGTGCTCCAGCCCACGGCCTCGCGTTGCATGGTACCTGCTTCCGCCCCTGCAGACAGCGGGGGGGCGGCGGGCGTGCGGCCGCTCCGCTCCTCGGCCAGGCTGTCCTCGGACGGCTGGAGGGGGCCGGAGCTGCTCGCCTGCTCCGGCGGCTTCCGATCCCTCGGATGGCGGCGCTTCGGATCGGGACCGGCTCCCCCTAGCGGCCAGTTCTCTCCCTGCGCTTAGCCAGGCGGGAGTATTCGAACTGGCCGTGCACCATGCACGGAATATACGTGCCCAGCACCCCTCTGCGCCCGGCTGGGTGGGGGGTGATCTGGGGGGCTGTCATGGGGGAGCATGCGGGTACGGGCTGCCTCATCCTGCGCCCTCCTGGGCGGGGTCGCAGCCGGCCCCTGATTCATATGGCAAGTCGCCTTGCAAAACGTGGCCCTTTCAGCACCCGGCTGGGTGGGGGGTAGTTCATCCCGGGACAGGAATTATACAGACGCTGCCAGGTCGCAAGGTCCCCCTGCGCCTTCATGGGCGGGGCTCTCGGCGGCTTCTGGGCCATCAGGAGTGGGCGTATCACGGGGCAGGACTCCCTTTGCGCCCGAACGGGTGGGGGACAGGTCCCAGACCCAGGCAGTGCCATGCCATGTAGCATCCTGGATGGGATGTGCCCCCTCTGCGCCTGGCAGGGCGAGGGCGGGTTTTCAGGCCTCCACGGATACCATCCCCCCCGTACTCTCGGACGCCCTCCAGCGCCCAGACGGGCGGAGGTCTCGCGAACCCCCCTCCTACAGTCACTGGGGTTTAACCCCCCCTACGCGGTCAACATGGCGGGTAACGCCAGTCTCCCTGCGCCCGGGTGGGCGGGAGATTCCGGATCCGGGCTGGCGGCAGCTTCCGCCCCGGATCAGCCGGCCAGAGTCCATAGACACTCCTGCACCTGCACAGTCACTGCCCTCGGCCAAGGGGACCCTTCAGCGTCCGTGGCGGGACCCCCGCCTTTGGATCTCTCAGTCGGCCGAGACGGCCCGAACATACACGGCCCCGTTGCTCCTCACGGTGCTGGCCGCTCCAGCCTGCAGTCTTCCGGAGTCGCATGGGACACCGCCTCGCCCGTTGATCGCCCGTCATCGGTGATGCCCCCCAAGGATCAGTGAGTATGATTGTGAATTGATTTGGGGGAGGTCAGTTGATGATTCCGTATCGGGCCCCGAAGACCGCATAGCGTCGGTGGTTAGGTCGGTTCTCTCTAGTATGGGCGTTTCGGGCGCGGCGACAAATCTTTCTCCTCCTTCCGGAGGGGCCTTGTGGGCTGTAGCTCCCACGGGTGCCCACATACCGGAGGAGATGAAGGAGAGAATATGGCGACGGGATTTTGTTGATTTCCTCGCTCTAGTTCCGTCGGACAGGGAAACGGTCGACAAATCCCGGCGGGTAGACGTCACTACACAGGGCGAGAAAGTCAAGCAGCTTCCTAGAACATTTGGGAACTGGCTGCAAGGTTTTTGTGCCTACGCGGGAGTGCTCTGCGAGCGTTGCCCAGAGTTGGCGACCTCCTTGTTCTGGAGAAAAAAGAACAACAGTGGCGCCACTCTAAGTGCAGTATTAAAAACGAATTTTAATATATCTTTAAAATCTGGTACTCACAAAGGTACATGTAAATGAGCGTGTAGAGTAAGATAGATAGTGCCAGGTGTCCCAAAGGAGTTGTCCAGTCATATCATGCGGTGGCGTTCTGACAGGCTGCGCTGCAGGATGTTCGCTCTGTCCTGCCGCTGGAACGCACTGTTTTCGATCCGGGGGACGGAGTCACTTCCGGGTCCGTGCAGGGATAAACTTGATTGGCAGACTGATGGGCATAGGCGACGCGTTTGCGGAGCTACGCTCCTTCCTCAGGCCTAACGTGACCTGTGATAGGTCAGAACTAATATAGTCTAAAGCGAGCTGTGATTGAAGGGAAGGGGCATCTGTCAGACTCAGGCTTACAACTGTGTGTTACCGCTGTGTAATGAAGTAAATGACATGACGTAAATAGGATGCCTATGTGTTTTGAGAATGAGAGAAATACGAAATTGGAAAGAGAGAAAGGAAAAAGTACAAAGAACAGAAGAAAATGATATATGGAAGATGATGAACATGCAAATGCGGATAAAGATGATAGATAGTAAGAATGGTAGAAAAATTAATGATGATAGAAATAATAAGAATAGTAAAAATAAAAATAAAAATAAGAATAAATGAAATTGAAATTGAAATAAATATACAAATAAGATTTAAATAAAGATAAAAATGAAAATGAATATAAACTTGAAAAAAATGAAAATAAAAATTAAAAATTAAAATAAAAATTAAAAATAAAAATAAAAATAAAAATAATAATAAAAATAAAAATAAAAATAAAAAAGTGAGAATGAATAGGGATGAAGTTGAATGATGTGAGGATATAAATACAAGTACAATGAAATTAATTAGATAGAAAAATAATAATAAAAAATTAATAGTAAAAAATTACAAATGTTTGGAGAATAAAAAAAAAAAAAAAAAAAAAAATGGAGGTGGATATGTGACGGGAATGATAGAATTTGTATGGAAATAAATTTAGAGATGTAATAGGCAGTGTAAGTGGCATTGATTGTGCGCATATTCTTGAGAAATAAAAATTGATTAATAATTGATTAATAATTTATAATTATAATTATCAAACATTACCCTAAAAATTGGCTATATGAGATTGGGCATAGCAAATGCATATTTTACAAATCATTCTTATACACTAGGGGTTGTGCTGAGAAAAGCATAAGTATGATACACCTATGTATATACACACCTGCACACATACACATACATATTACACATGTGCACATGTAAATACACGCATAAACAAACACACACACATGCCCACCTAAAAACATGGACATACCTGTGCATTTGCTAATGGAAATGAAATGATGAATAAGAGATGTTTAAAACATAAAAAATAAAAATTGGTAAAAAAGTGTACTAACTGGCTAGAAGGTGGTGCTCAAGCACAACATGATGACCACATCACAATGGCAAAGACAAAGAGCCTAAATGTGATAATACAAGAATGCCCAACACAACCTAAAACGTAGGAAAGACGAGTATGTTAAGATTGTCCAAAAACCAACGGAGGGGACTGAGAGAGAAGTCAAATGAGACTACTCGTCTCTATCTCCTCGTTAAGTCCTCCAGGAGCCAGAGAGTCAAGGGTGTATATCCAGTACGTTTCCCTCTGGCAGAGACGTTTATAACGCTCTGCCAGTGGGAACGTACCGGGGATGGATTCAATGATCCAGACCCTGAGGCCCAATGAGGAATGATCATGTTTTTTAAGGAAATGGAGGGGAACACTGTGATGATCATCTCCTGCCTCAACGAGGCGGCGGTGCTCACCAAACCTCTTTCTCAGGGTGCGTATGGTGCGGCCTACATAATATAACCCACATGGACAAGTCAAGCAATATATAACAAATTGTGTAGAACAATTGTAGAAGTTGCTAATCTGGTATGTCTGACCTTTGTAAGCGAATTCTTTTTGGCCATGATGGACATGCTTACACGTGAGGCACAATTTTTTGCGGCACTGATACATTCCAATTAGAGGAATGAGACAGGGTGATATTGTTTTAGAACTTTGTTGTCCTTTGTATTTACTGGGGGCTACCAGGTTTTTGATATTCCTTGTCTTCCGATAGGTAAACTTTGGTTTGGGGGTAATTATGGATTTCAAATGTGGATCCTGACACAGAATCGACCAGTGTTTAATGAAAATACGTTCCATGGCTTTATATCTGGAATGGAACTGAGTCACAAACCGAACCGGCTGTGCTTCAGATTGGGTGATAGCACTGGCGGATGTGGATGGTTCTGCCAGATAGAAATCGAAGGCTTCATTTATGAGTTGAGGCGGAAAAGCTTTGTCCATGAACTTTTGTTTTAAAAGGGACCCTTCAGTAATGTAGTCAGATTGTCTAGTGCAATTTCTACGTAGGCGACAAAACTGGCTTTTAGGGATGTTAGTGATCCATTTAGGATGGTGGCAGCTCTGATGGTGCAAAAAGGAGTTGCCAGCTGTCGGCTTGGTGTAATTCTTGGCCAGTATTTTGCCATCTTGATGGAAAAGTAGCAAATCTAGAAATGCAAGTTGAAACCGGTCATGTTCAGAGGTAAAAGTGAGGCCATACTCATTGTTATTGCAGTGTGTGATGAAATCTGTGAAGAGGGGCTCTGGGCCGTCCCAAATGACAATAATGTCATCTATATACCTCCCATAGAAAACTATATGGGAGGAAAAGGGGTTATTGAGCCAGATGTAATTGGCCTCCCAGTACCCCATGGTTAGGTTGGCATAGCTGGGTGCGAAGTTGGCACCCATAGCTGTGCCCTTTGTCTGGAGGTAAAACTCACCATCGAATTCGAAGTAGTTATGGGTCAGGCAGAATTCAGTAGCCTCCAAAATGAACTCTGCCTGACCTGGGTTGAGCATGGGATCGGAGGAAAGGAAGCTGGCAATAGCTCTGAGCCCTATGTGGTGTGGGATGGAAGTATACAATGAACTTACATCCAAGGAGGCCCAAGAGTAAGTGGGCTCCCATGTATAGTAGTCCAATTGTTGCATAAGGTGAAATCCATCACGAATATAAGAAGGGAGACTAGTTGCGAGTGGCTGCAAGAACTGGTCTATATACTGGGAAAAAGAGCTAGTGATACTATCCATGGCCGCAACTATGGGTCGACCTGGTGGATTCTGGATACTTTTATGTATTTTGGGGATGTGATAAAAATATGGGGTGGAAAAAAATGGCCGATTGAAGAAAGCATACTCTTGTTTTGAGATGATGTTGTTGCTTTTGGCTCTGTCTGTGAGTGTTTTGACTTGTGTGGTGAAGCTTGACAAAGGGTCACAACGCAGTTTACGATATGTGCTGTCATCTGACAAAAGACGGCGGGCTTCAGCCAGATATTCACTGCGATCTTGGACCACGATGCCTCCGCCTTTGTCCGCCGTCTTGATGACTATGTTGTTATTGTCAGTCAAATTTTTAAGGGCTGTTTTTTCTGAGGGAGTAAGATTAGAATGGTTGGGATGACTATCGTGTGTCTGTTGACAAAGTCTTTTGATATCAGAGAACACCACCTGATAGAAAGTTTGAAGATAGGGTCCCTTTGAGTGGGTAGGATTGAACAAGGATTTTGGCCTAAAGGTACTGTATTGTATAGGGGGGGAAGAGGAGAGATGCTGTGTGAGTAGACATAAGTCTATCTCATCATCATCACTCTCCATATTGAATAATTCCTTTAGAATATTCAATTCAGGCGAATCGCTGTTTTCGGAAAGAACAGTGAGTTCAGCCTGATTGGGAGATGTTTCGCTGTCAGTAACTTGAGGTGATTTCATGTTATAATGACGTTTTAATGTGAGGTTGCGGATGAACATGTGAAGATCTTTGAATAACTGAAAAGAGTTGGGAAGTGAGGTTGGGGCAAAGTTGAGACCTCGTTGTAGGATTGAGGCCTCTGAGGAAGACAAGTTGTGGGAGGATAGATTAAATATTTTTACTGTTTGAGGGACTTCGCCCTGTGATTTATGCCGTTGTTTGCCCCCTCGTTTGCCTCTTCTTCTAATTTTCTTTTTCCTATGGATGGACGATTGGGCAGTGAGGGGGGAAACACTAAAAAATCTTGTGGATCAGGGGAAGAACAGTTGGATGAAGCTAGTTTAGTAGAGATTGGGGGATCAGTGTTATGAGTGGTGGTACTCTGGGGTCCCGTATCAGGAAAAAAAGTGGAACTGGTAGAGTTAACTAAACCAGAATTTGTCATTGGCCAAGGCGTGGATCTGGAGGGATCTATGTTGGGATTCTGAGATATGGATGGATTGCTCGAGTTACTGTCATTGTCAATTATGGGCCCACTAGAAATAGTAGGCTCATTGGTAATGTTGATGTTATTTGGATTGCTGTCCTTGTCTCTGGCAGGCCTACTTGAACTGGTAGGCTCATTAGTAGTATTTGTATGGCTTGGATTGGTGGCACAATGTCTGGCTTTCTTAGCTAGTATACGTTGGGGTTTGGGGGTAAGTGTGTGTGTTTTGGGGGAAGGAAAGGGCATGTTAGTGGAGTGTGTATTAGTAGGAGGCGTGGAGTGAACCGGAGGTTTGTGCCTGAGTGGGGGCCATGGTCTTTGGGCTGGAGGTCCCACTATACATTCCATAAGAGGCATAAGATGGGTGGAGGAGTGTGGAGAGTGATAGATATTGGATGTGCGATGGCTCCTTTTCCAATTGAAGACCCTCCCTAGATTGAAATCATCCAAGTCTCTCCTCATCTTCCCTAGTTTGGTCTGGATGAGGTTGTCCTCATCTTTCTTACTGTGATATTTCAGGGTGTTGAGCCAGGAGATGGGTAAGTTGGTAATAGTGGTATTTAAACTGGAAATGTTGATTTTGATTTGTTCAACTAAATCCTGATATTTGGTCTGTCTCTGTTGAATAATGATCCGCATCCACTTTTGTGTGCAAAATTCTGAGATCTGAGACCATTCACTGGCCAATTCAGATGTCAAAAAGGAGCAGGTTTTTAATATTCTTAATCCTCGAGGGGAAATGGAGTGGGAAATGTATTGTTCTAAGAAGAACTTATCCCACCATTGGTGATTGGCCGCAATCATGAGGTGTTCAAGTTTCCTAAACTGTGTGCTGCAAATTTTTTGGATATGTCTAGGAATGAAGTGATGTTGCTTAAAAAAACCAGTTGGAAACAATCCATATAGTAGGTCTAGTATGTCATATTTTGCTTTTTCTAATTGCTGTAGCCACTCCATTGTGGAGATGGTATAGAACAATAAAACAAATTGTTACAGTTCTTTTACTCTATGGTAGAGAATAAAAGAATGCAATTCTATTATTATGTAAAGGGGGGGGGGGGGAAGGGGGGGATGGAGAAAAAAGAAAGAAAAAAGAGAAAAGAAACGGGAGAAGGAGAATAAGAAAAAGCTGAAGACAAGAAGTGAAATTGGTATGTGTAACCAATTCCTCACAATAGGACTTTTACTAAAAAAACAATGACTAAAAAATTGTATATAGTGTGATTGTCTGGAACGGTGACAAAAGAAGAGGCTGAATTTGTCAATATTGTTCTCAGATGCGTGTACATAAGGGGGATGAAAAACCAATGTATGTGAATTCTACTGAATATTGTAGGGAGATCACCTTGTGTTGAAATCAAATTGTGGACCTTATCATGATTGACAGACAAGAAGAACTGAAAATAAAGAAGGGACGTTATAAAAAAGAGAGGGGGAGGGGAGGGGGGCTGATTTGGACTGGAAGGGGAATAAAGGGGAGGGGGGGGGAGGGGAAAGGTGATTATGGGGGAAGGGAAAAGGAGGGGGGGGAGGGGGGGGATAGGTTAGAGAAAGGATTAAAACTGATAACTATGGGCTGAGTGAGCAGCACAACATTTAGCTCCAAAAGACAATAAACAATATGTACATGTGAGCGCTGCACCCAACCAATATAAAACAGTTGGAACCCCAAAAACACATATATATACATATATAACTATATTACAGAGAGGATAACTGCTAAAAGATATTTCCACAAAGAAATAATTAGTAAATTGTAAGAGCTATAAACAAGCAGACTCTGAGCTGCTGAAGTCCAAATAAACTAAATAGAGTGAGTTAAATTAAAGTCCATGGGAAGCAACTGTAGAAGGCAGCCCTGTGGATAAGGATGAAGCAATCCTCTGGATGCTGGAGAAAAAAGAACAACAGTGGCGCCACTCTAAGTGCAGTATTAAAAACGAATTTTAATATATCTTTAAAATCTGGTACTCACAAAGGTACATGTAAATGAGCGTGTAGAGTAAGATAGATAGTGCCAGGTGTCCCAAAGGAGTTGTCCAGTCATATCATGCGGTGGCGTTCTGACAGGCTGCGCTGCAGGATGTTCGCTCTGTCCTGCCGCTGGAACGCACTGTTTTCGATCCGGGGGACGGAGTCACTTCCAGGTCCGTGCAGGGATAAACTTGATTGGCAGACTGATGGGCATAGGCGACGCGTTTGCGGAGCTACGCTCCTTCCTCAGGCCTAACGTGACCTGTGATAGGTCAGAACTAATATAGTCTAAAGCGAGCTGTGATTGAAGGGAAGGGGCATCTGTCAGACTCAGGCTTACAACTGTGTGTTACCGCTGTGTAATGAAGTAAATGACATGACGTAAATAGGATGCCTATGTGTTTTGAGAATGAGAGAAATACGAAATTGGAAAGAGAGAAAGGAAAAAGTACAAAGAACAGAAGAAAATGATATATGGAAGATGATGAACATGCAAATGCGGATAAAGATGATAGATAGTAAGAATGGTAGAAAAATTAATGATGATAGAAATAATAAGAATAGTAAAAATAAAAATAAAAATAAAAATAAGAATAAATGAAATTGAAATTGAAATAAATATACAAATAAGATTTAAATAAAGATAAAAATGAAAATGAATATAAACTTGAAAAAAATGAAAATAAAAATTAAAAATAAAAATAAAAATAAAAATAATAATAATAAAAATAAAAATAAAAATAAAAATAAAAATAAAAAAGTGAGAATGAATAGGGATGAAGTTGAATGATGTGAGGATATAAATACAAGTACAATGAAATTAATTAGATGAGAAAAAGCATAAGTATGATACACCTATGTATATACACACCTGCACACATACACATACATATTACACATGTGCACATGTAAATACACGCATAAACAAACACACACACATGCCCACCTAAAAACATGGACATACCTGTGCATTTGCTAATGGAAATGAAATGATGAATAAGAGATGTTTAAAACATAAAAAATAAAAATTGGTAAAAAAGTGTACTAACTGGCTAGAAGGTGGTGCTCAAGCACAACATGATGACCACATCACAATGGCAAAGACAAAGAGCCTAAATGTGATAATACAAGAATGCCCAACACAACCTAAAACGTAGGAAAGACGAGTGGCCCCCACTCAGGCACAAACCTCCGGTTCACTCCACGCCTCCTACTAATACACACTCCACTAACATGCCCTTTCCTTCCCCCAAAACACACACACTTACCCCCAAACCCCAACGTATACTAGCTAAGAAAGCCAGACATTGTGCCACCAATCCAAGCCATACAAATACTACTAATGAGCCTACCAGTTCAAGTAGGCCTGCCAGAGACAAGGACAGCAATCCAAATAACATCAACATTACCAATGAGCCTACTATTTCTAGTGGGCCCATAATTGACAATGACAGTAACTCGAGCAATCCATCCATATCTCAGAATCCCAACATAGATCCCTCCAGATCCACGCCTGGCCCAATGACAAATTCTGGTTTAGTTAACTCTACCAGTTCCACTTTTTTTCCTGATACGGGACCCCAGAGTACCACCACTCATAACACTGATCCCCCAATCTCTACTAAACTAGCTTCATCCAACTGTTCTTCCCCTGATCCACAAGATTTTTTAGTGTTTCCCCCCTCACTGCCCAATCGTCCATCCATAGGAAAAAGAAAATTAGAAGAAGAGGCAAACGAGGGGGCAAACAACGGCATAAATCACAGGGCGAAGTCCCTCAAACAGTAAAAATATTTAATCTATCCTCCCACAACTTGTCTTCCTCAGAGGCCTCAATCCTACAACGAGGTCTCAACTTTGCCCCAACCTCACTTCCCAACTCTTTTCAGTTATTCAAAGATCTTCACATGTTCATCCGCAACCTCACATTAAAACGTCATTATAACATGAAATCACCTCAAGTTACTGACAGCGAAACATCTCCCAATCAGGCTGAACTCACTGTTCTTTCCGAAAACAGCGATTCGCCTGAATTGAATATTCTAAAGGAATTATTCAATATGGAGAGTGATGATGATGAGATAGACTTATGTCTACTCACACAGCATCTCTCCTCTTCCCCCCCTATACAATACAGTACCTTTAGGCCAAAATCCTTGTTCAATCCTACCCACTCAAAGGGACCCTATCTTCAAACTTTCTATCAGGTGGTGTTCTCTGATATCAAAAGACTTTGTCAACAGACACACGATAGTCATCCCAACCATTCTAATCTTACTCCCTCAGAAAAAACAGCCCTTAAAAATTTGACTGACAATAACAACATAGTCATCAAGACGGCGGACAAAGGCGGAGGCATCGTGGTCCAAGATCGCAGTGAATATCTGGCTGAAGCCCGCCGTCTTTTGTCAGATGACAGCACATATCGTAAACTGCGTTGTGACCCTTTGTCAAGCTTCACCACACAAGTCAAAACACTCACAGACAGAGCCAAAAGCAACAACATCATCTCAAAACAAGAGTATGCTTTCTTCAATCGGCCATTTTTTTCCACCCCATATTTTTATCACATCCCCAAAATACATAAAAGTATCCAGAATCCACCAGGTCGACCCATAGTTGCGGCCATGGATAGTATCACTAGCTCTTTTTCCCAGTATATAGACCAGTTCTTGCAGCCACTCGCAACTAGTCTCCCTTCTTATATTCGTGATGGATTTCACCTTATGCAACAATTGGACTACTATACATGGGAGCCCACTTACTCTTGGGCCTCCTTGGATGTAAGTTCATTGTATACTTCCATCCCACACCACATAGGGCTCAGAGCTATTGCCAGCTTCCTTTCCTCCGATCCCATGCTCAACCCAGGTCAGGCAGAGTTCATTTTGGAGGCTACTGAATTCTGCCTGACCCATAACTACTTCGAATTCGATGGTGAGTTTTACCTCCAGACAAAGGGCACAGCTATGGGTGCCAACTTCGCACCCAGCTATGCCAACCTAACCATGGGGTACTGGGAGGCCAATTACATCTGGCTCAATAACCCCTTTTCCTCCCATATAGTTTTCTATGGGAGGTATATAGATGACATTATTGTCATTTGGGACGGCCCAGAGCCCCTCTTCACAGATTTCATCACACACTGCAATAACAATGAGTATGGCCTCACTTTTACCTCTGAACATGACCGGTTTCAACTTGCATTTCTAGATTTGCTACTTTTCCATCAAGATGGCAAAATACTGGCCAAGAATTACACCAAGCCGACAGCTGGCAACTCCTTTTTGCACCATCAGAGCTGCCACCATCCTAAATGGATCACTAACATCCCTAAAAGCCAGTTTTGTCGCCTACGTAGAAATTGCACTAGACAATCTGACTACATTACTGAAGGGTCCCTTTTAAAACAAAAGTTCATGGACAAAGCTTTTCCGCCTCAACTCATAAATGAAGCCTTCGATTTCTATCTGGCAGAACCATCCACATCCGCCAGTGCTATCACCCAATCTGAAGCACAGCCGGTTCGGTTTGTGACTCAGTTCCATTCCAGATATAAAGCCATGGAACGTATTTTCATTAAACACTGGTCGATTCTGTGTCAGGATCCACATTTGAAATCCATAATTACCCCCAAACCAAAGTTTACCTATCGGAAGACAAGGAATATCAAAAACCTGGTAGCCCCCAGTAAATACAAAGGACAACAAAGTTCTAAAACAATATCACCCTGTCTCATTCCTCTAATTGGAATGTATCAGTGCCGCAAAAAATTGTGCCTCACGTGTAAGCATGTCCATCATGGCCAAAAAGAATTCGCTTACAAAGGTCAGACATACCAGATTAGCAACTTCTACAATTGTTCTACACAATTTGTTATATATTGCTTGACTTGTCCATGTGGGTTATATTATGTAGGCCGCACCATACGCACCCTGAGAAAGAGGTTTGGTGAGCACCGCCGCCTCGTTGAGGCAGGAGATGATCATCACAGTGTTCCCCTCCATTTCCTTAAAAAACATGATCATTCCTCATTGGGCCTCAGGGTCTGGATCATTGAATCCATCCCCGGTACGTTCCCACTGGCAGAGCGTTATAAACGTCTCTGCCAGAGGGAAACGTACTGGATATACACCCTTGACTCTCTGGCTCCTGGAGGACTTAACGAGGAGATAGAGACGAGTAGTCTCATTTGACTTCTCTCTCAGTCCCCTCCGTTGGTTTTTGGACAATCTTAACATACTCGTCTTTCCTACGTTTTAGGTTGTGTTGGGCATTCTTGTATTATCACATTTAGGCTCTTTGTCTTTGCCATTGTGATGTGGTCATCATGTTGTGCTTGAGCACCACCTTCTAGCCAGTTAGTACACTTTTTTACCAATTTTTATTTTTTATGTTTTAAACATCTCTTATTCATCATTTCATTTCCATTAGCAAATGCACAGGTATGTCCATGTTTTTAGGTGGGCATGTGTGTGTGTTTGTTTATGCGTGTATTTACATGTGCACATGTGTAATATGTATGTGTATGTGTGCAGGTGTGTATATACATAGGTGTATCATACTTATGCTTTTCTCAGCACAACCCCTAGTGTATAAGAATGATTTGTAAAATATGCATTTGCTATGCCCAATCTCATATAGCCAATTTTTAGGGTAATGTTTGATAATTATAATTATAAATTATTAATCAATTATTAATCAATTTTTATTTCTCAAGAATATGCGCACAATCAATGCCACTTACACTGCCTATTACATCTCTAAATTTATTTCCATACAAATTCTATCATTCCCGTCACATATCCACCTCCATTTTTTTTTTTTTTTTTTTTTTTTTTTTTTTTATTCTCCAAACATTTGTAATTTTTTACTATTAATTTTTTATTATTATTTTTCTATCTAATTAATTTCATTGTACTTGTATTTATATCCTCACATCATTCAACTTCATCCCTATTCATTCTCACTTTTTTATTTTTATTTTTATTTTTATTTTTATTTTTATTTTGATTATTATTATTTTTATTTTTATTTTTATTTTTAATTTTTATTTTAATTTTTAATTTTTATTTTCATTTTTTTCAAGTTTATATTCATTTTCATTTTTATCTTTATTTAAATCTTATTTGTATATTTATTTCAATTTCAATTTCATTTATTCTTATTTTTATTTTTATTTTTACTATTCTTATTATTTCTATCATCATTAATTTTTCTACCATTCTTACTATCTATCATCTTTATCCGCATTTGCATGTTCATCATCTTCCATATATCATTTTCTTCTGTTCTTTGTACTTTTTCCTTTCTCTCTTTCCAATTTCGTATTTCTCTCATTCTCAAAACACATAGGCATCCTATTTACGTCATGTCATTTACTTCATTACACAGCGGTAACACACAGTTGTAAGCCTGAGTCTGACAGATGCCCCTTCCCTTCAATCACAGCTTGCTTTAGACTATATTAGTTCTGACCTATCACAGGTCACGTTAGGCCTGAGGAAGGAGCGTAGCTCCGCAAACGCGTCGCCTATGCCCATCAGTCTGCCAATCAAGTTTATCCCTGCACGGACCCGGAAGTGACTCCGTCCCCCGGATCGAAAACAGTGCGTTCCAGCGGCAGGACAGAGCGAACATCCTGCAGCGCAGCCTGTCAGAACGCCACCGCATGATATGACTGGACAACTCCTTTGGGACACCTGGCACTATCTATCTTACTCTACACGCTCATTTACATGTACCTTTGTGAGTACCAGATTTTAAAGATATATTAAAATTCGTTTTTAATACTGCACTTAGAGTGGCGCCACTGTTGTTCTTTTTTCTCCAGCATCCAGAGGATTGCTTCATCCTTATCCACAGGGCTGCCTTCTACAGTTGCTTCCCATGGACTTTAATTTAACTCACTCTATTTAGTTTATTTGGACTTCAGCAGCTCAGAGTCTGCTTGTTTATAGCTCTTACAATTTACTAATTATTTCTTTGTGGAAATATCTTTTAGCAGTTATCCTCTCTGTAATATAGTTATATATGTATATATATGTGTTTTTGGGGTTCCAACTGTTTTATATTGGTTGGGTGCAGCGCTCACATGTACATATTGTTTATTGACCTCCTTGTTCTGCTACCTGGACCTTATCTGGGGGGCGTACAAGGTTTATGGGGGTCAGTGCTGGTTCCAGTATGACACCCAGTTTCGGCAGAAGATGGCGGCGCGCAAGGAGCTTCGCTTCGACTGTCAGGATGGTAGCCTGTGGTTGTTGCTAATGTGCCCTCACAGGCCAGCGTCCTTTCAGCCCGCGGTCGGCGCTCATCAATCCGGAGCGTCGGCCGCCTCCAAAAAAGGTGTCTGTTGGCTTTTCAACGAAAGCCACTGTAAATGGTACTCCGCCTGTCGCTTCAGGCATGAGTGCTCTAGCTGTGGAGGTGCACACCCCTCCAGCCGGTGCTTCAGGAAGGGAAAACAGACACTTTCCAGAGCGGGAGCCAAGACCGACCTTCCTAAGCCGGAGGACGCCGGTGAACGTCATAGAGATGTTGCCCTGGCTAGACCGGTACCCCCTTCGTAGGGAGGCCCTGATCCTAAAGGATGGCCTGGATCGCGGTTTCTGGATACCGTTTTCCCCGTCGGACGCTCCTACCATGTCGGCAAATTTAAAATCAGCTGTGGAATTTGAATCCGTGGTGGCCGAAAAGCTCCAGAAAGAGCTGGAGCTGGGGCGCATGGCGGGCCCCTTTGATCTTCCCCCATTCCACAACCTGCGGGTGTCCCCACTCGGCGTGGTCCCCAAAAAGGCGAGTGGTAAATTTCGTTTAATTCATCACTTATCCTACCCTTCCGGCTCCTCTGTCAACGACGGAATTGATCGCGAGGAATCGCGGGTGCATTACGCGTCATTTGATAAGGCTCTTCACCTCGTCAGGGCAGCAGGGCGTTCCGCTCTGTTGGCAAAAGCGGACATTGAGTCCGCTTTTCGCCTTCTCCCGGTTCACCCGGATTGTTTCCACCTCCTGGGTTGCTACTTTCAGGGAAGCTATTTCTTCGATATGTGCCTGCCTATGGGTTGCGCCATTTCGTGTTACTTCTTTGAGTTATTCAGCAGCTTCCTTGAGTGGGTAGTCGCCCGGGAGGCCGGGTCTCAGTCCATGCTGCACTACTTGGATGATTTCCTTTTTGTGGGTCCCTCGGACAGTGGGCGGTGTCAATGCTTGCTTTCTGTTTTTCAAGATGTTTGTCGGCGTTTCGCCGTCCCACTGTCCGTGGACAAGACTGAGGGTCCGGCAACGGTACTATCTTTTTTGGGTATTGAGATTGACACAGTGGCCATGGTCTTTCGCCTGCCGAGGGAGAAGCTGACTAGGCTCCTATCCTTGGTTTGTTTGGCGAAAGGGTCCAAAAAACTGCAGCTGAAACAGCTACAATCTCTGCTGGGACACCTAGTATTCGCGTGCAGGGTCATACGCATGGGGAGGGCTTTCTGCAGGCGCCTGTCTTGGGCCACAAAGGGCGTTACGGCCCCGCACCACCACGTTCGGATCACCAAGCCCATGCGGGCTGATCTGGATATTTGGCTAACCTTTTTGCAATCCTACAACGGACAGTCTTGTTGGTTGCAGGAGGAGGTACCGAACTCACAGCTGGAGTTGTACACTGACGCGGCAGGCTCCTGTGGTTTCGGCGCTTTCTTTCGGGGGGAGTGGTCTGCGGAATGTTGGCCGGCCTCATGGGCCCGCATGGACTTATTGCGCAATCTCACCCTTTTGGAGCTTTTCCCGATCATTGTAGCGGTGGAGCTTTGGGGTGAACAGTTGCGCAATCGTCAGGTGATTTTTTGGTCAGACAATATGAGCGTAGTGCAGGTAGTGAACAAGCAATCGGCCAGTTCCCCCCCGGTAGTGTCACTGTTGCGTTTTTTAGTTTTAAGATGTTTGCATTTTAACATTTATGTTAGGGCAAAACACGTTCCGGGAGTTTCTAATGACATTGCCGATGCTCTTTCCCGCCAACAGTACCCCCGTTTTCGTTCCCTGGCTCCGTCGGCTTCGCTGGAGGGCCTCCCCTGTCCAGCCCACTTATGGAACCTCGTTTCCGGGGATTGTTAGAACTGCTGCGGTCGTCGCTTTCTCCGCGGACATGGGCGTCGTATTGTCGGGTCTGGCACGAGTGGTCACAAGCGTCGGGCAGTGAGTTCTCTATTTCATCTTCGGATGATAGACGTTTGATCTTATTTGCTTACCTGGTCTAGTTACAGGATAAGGGAGTGTCAGGTTCCACTGTCTCTTCGGCTATGTCCGCCCTATCCTTTTGGTTTCAACTCCTGGGGTGGGGGGATGTCACAAAAGCCTTTCCAGTGCGTCGGATATTGAGGGGCTGGAAACGCATCACTCATCTTCCAGATTCCAGGCGCCCCATTTCCATACAGATCTTATCGGATGTTTTGGCTAAGTTGCCGGAGGTGTGCTCATCTGAGTTCGAGATCTTGCTGTTCCGAGTAGCTTTTTCATGGGCTTTTTCATGGGCGTTCTTTGGGGCTTTTCGCATCGGGGAATTAGTTGCAAAATCCAGGTCTTCCCCTGGGGGTATTCGGTCGGAGGATGTTTCCTTGTCGGAGTGCAGTGTCACCATTTTATTGCGCTCCTCTAAGACTGATAGTCTTGGCAGGGGCCGCCGAGTGGTGCTGCACCACTGTGGCGGCCCATTCTGCCCAGTGTCTCTGGCTTTTCCTTTTCTTTCCGCGCGCCCCCCATCCCCAACGTTTTTTGTGCACGCTGACTCCTCCTCGTTGAGTCGCTTTCAATTTTTAAAAGTTTTTCGTTTTTGCCTCGAGGCTTTAGGCCTACCCGCGGGCGATTTTTCGACTCACTCATTTCGCATAGGCGCTTCTGGCTTAGGGTTTTCCGATACGGAACTTCAGCGGCTGGGTAGATGTTAGTCGTCTCGTTTTTCGCTGTATGTTCGCCCTCACCTTTTGTGTTAATTTCAGGTTTTCCCCCAGCTCAAGTATGGATACTGGGTGATTCCTTTGTCTTCTGGGCGGCTCGTCGCGCAGAGATCGGAAACTATGGGAGAAATTTGGGACTGTCTTCAGACGTGGCAAGGATTCGCTGGCTGGGCCTGCGCGGGCTGCGTTGGCATCAGGTACTGTGGGAATGTTGGCACCTCCGTACCCGTGTGTCACATTGTCCTGGTGGTTCACGCCGGCGGGAATGATGTAGGTTACACCCGGTCCGTGGATCTAATCGCTGCCATAAAGGGCGATATTGCTCAATGCCTGGCAATGTTTACCAGCGTGACTTTCGTCTGGTCAGAGATTGTCCCTCGATCAATTTGGGCAAGAGAAGTCCCTGGACCCTGTTTGGAAAATTTTCGCAGGAAGGTCAATGCCCAAGTGTCCAAATTTGTTCGGAGGATCGGGGGGGTTGTTGTCCGTCACAAAGATTTGGAGGGAAACAACACTGACTTGTTGAGGAGGGATGGTGTTCATCTCAACGACATTGGCATGGACATATTTAACCTGGGACTTCAGAGGGTGGTGGAACAGGCGCTGGTTGCGGTGGGGCGCCCGTCAGTGGATCACTGACTGGCTGGTGGCGGTTTTGGTGACCTTGCCAGAAAATATGGAACCCCTTTTATGCCCGGATGGTAATTGGGAGATTGACGGCCGGTCCGGCACTGATGGTAAGGACAGGCCCCTCCTTCATCTCCCTTTTACATTTGTAGTTGAGTGCTCACAGTACAACTGTGACTGGCACGGTCTTAAAGAGTTAATGTTAAAGAGTTAATGTTAATGTTGATTTAAATAAAGCTGTGGCCTTGCCCTTTCCAACGTTAATGGTTGTATGTGGTTTTTATTGGATGAGAAGAAGGGGTAAGGTATGACAAGTGGTATGGTTGGGACCTGGGCTTATTGTACCTCACCAGTCATGAGAGCCTCTTGAGCCCCTCGGGAAAGAGAGCCCTGACTGATGGAGTCATGGCCAGGGAGGAGTTACACTGAATTTTGGGATAACTCAGGATTGGCACAAGGGGAAAAAAGGGTTGGGCCTGAGCTCAGGAGTTTGGCACCCCAGGGGATTATGGTCCTTTTCGGACGGAAGCATGGAAGAGCTGCCCACCCCCCCGCCCTAATTTTGATGGTATGTCACAGCGTGTTGCGGTTTTGGTGACCTTGCCAGAAAATATGGAACCCCTTTTATGCCCAGATGGTAATTGGGAGATTGACGGCCGGTCCGGCACTGATGGTAAGGACAGGCCCCTCCTTCATCTCCCTTTTACATTTGTAGTTGAGTGCTCACAGTACAACTGTGACTGGCACGGTCTTAAAGAGTTAATGTTAAAGAGTTAATGTTAATGTTGATTTAAATAAAGCTGTGGCCTTGCCCTTTCCAACGTTAATGGTTGTATGTGGTTTTTATTGGATGAGAAGAAGGGGTAAGGTATGACAAGTGGTATGGTTGGGACCTGGGCTTATTGCACCTCAGCAGTCATGGGGCCTGCTTTCATGATGTAAATAATGTAGACATGTATAGGATGCCTTTACACTTTCATGCTGACCTCGACTGAGGATCAGTTCAAATCACTGTCTATATATTGCACTGTTCTTATAGGGTAGGATGCATTTGCATTGTTTTGATTTCTCTCTTTCAGGTGTTGCTGTGTCGGTGCATCTTCCTTGACTAAGGAGAGACAGGAATCTAGCCGGATAACAACATTAACCCTCTGTATATTTGTTACCACTCTATATATTAGATAGATAGTTAGGTGGCAATACTATTGCTTTACTTGCCTTAAAAAATGTACATAACTATTTTTGATATTTGAATGTAATACGTGACTAACTATTTAAATGTGATACCAACGTTATTCATGTGGTACGCCACACATATGTTTATTTTATATTGTTATATTGTTAACTCTTTCCCTGTTTCCCCACCCATCACAGTTTTTGCCAGGACGTTCACTCTCAGGCTTGGGAGCTCAAATGAATTTTCTGCAAATGCCAAGATGTAGTTTCATGGGCAGGGGGAGGTTGTAGCACCCTGGGGTTTAGTCAGGGAGCTCCTCACAATTTTACTTGCCAGGAGTAGTTACCCTGGTCAATTGTTAGAGATCCATTGATTTCTGCCTAAGCTTGACCTGGCTGTACTTTTCTCTTCTACCAGTAGGTGGCTGGGCACTTGGTGGTACTAGATATAAGAAGAACAACTCAAGGTCAGGTTATGGGTATATGGGGTATCTCAGCCAATGGGCAGGGGTTTTCTTGAACTCCTTGACCTGCTGGGAGAGCCTATATATTCGGGTGGAGTCAGGTGATCTATGTTCTGTGCCACCTGGACGGCTATCTGGGTGGACGTGTGTCATGTTCCCCAGGCTGCTAGGCCAGAGATTTGGCCTATACTGGGGCATCTGGCTGCTAGGCTGAGTGAGGGCCTATCCAGAAGTAAGAGAGCAGCTCAGGGTTGGGATTGCGGCCCGCAGTCCAACCAGAAGTGACGGTTCTGCCAGCCTGGAGAACCTGTCAGTGGTCGGAGGTAGAAGGGAAGCTGACACCACAAAGGAACCAACCACCTTATTACCAGGGACCACAGTGAGTAACTGAAGCAGGTACCGGAGCAGCATTCTCCCCGAACGGGCATGGTGGAGAATGGGGAAACATCAGGCGGTGATCAAGTCAGGGACCCAACCAGCGGAGGTGACGCTTGCAGAGCAGCCTTGTGAGTCAAGCCAGGGACCGAGCTGGTCAGCAGGGGTGAAGCTTGAGAAGTATCTGGATGGGAAACTTTTGCGATGCTTGAGGGAGAAACCCCAGCAAAGATTGGAGGAGCTCAAGGGATTCAGTCAGTGAATCAGAGGGTCTAGTGAGAGACCGGGAGCTCAGTGTTGAAGAACTACAAGAGGCAGTTGTAGTGAAGCTGAAGGAACTGTTACGTTTGAGTTACGAACTGTTAAAGACTGTTGCCATAGGAAACAGTATTCCTGCATGTGCAGATGTGGCGCCTTGCTGGGGCCTTTCCTGCACACCTGTCTTCCTATTGAAGTTTTAGAGTCTACCAATTTAATCTACAACTACTTAAGGGTGTCCTGGCCCTAATCCTCTTTCCCCCGAAATATAAAAAGGACTGTTAAGAGAAAAAAACACTTTTACATCCCGGAAATGTCTGGCGCCCAATAACTTTGTCCACCTTGCACCCACTATGCCTCACAACCCACCTCATACAGAAGGATGTTAGCTATCTTTGGCCTGGAAAGTTCTCATTAGACTGGACAAGACCACAGACCTTGCTACATGTGGAAAGAGTATTGAGAAGGAGAGTGCGAGACCTGGAATGTGCGGAACTTATACATTGCGGTGCGATTTGCGTCAACACAAAATTAATGGGTGCAAATCGCACTGCAAAGAATCACATGAGATTTTGAACAGAAAAGCGGTGCAATTCCTGTCCGAGTTAAATGCGATTTCCCCCACCCCTCTTATGTGTGTGTGTGTATAGAAAGGGGAAAGCACCATCAAGTGGGCAGTTTATTAAAATGTTAGAACTCACAGTACAGTTTAAATGCAAAATCTGTATAGGTGTCCCTGTCTCACAGATGGTAGCAAATCATGGGCGCTGGAGGTGCTCACAGGGCTGGAGGAGATGTAGAGGCGGTCCGCCCCCAAGCTGACATCACTTCCGCCCTATACCCACGGGGTCCCAGAACTTCTCCAGCCCTGTGAGCACCTCCAGCTGTGATTTTCTATCATCGGCGGGACCAGGACCCCCATGCAGATTTTGCATTTGACCAGATGTATTAACCTCCCTGGCGGTATGATTATGTCTGATTTTTGAATGTCAAATCCGTACATTGTTTTACATGGAAATTTAGCGTTTTATATTGTAGGCCTGTAATTCTTAGAAATAACTCACTTAAATCTGTCCAAACGAGATTCTAGTAGACATCCCGGGTATGATAAAGTTTGAAATATGAAATCATAAATTATAATATAATAAATAACTATAAATATAAGAAATAACAATATAATAATAGTACATTTTATTCAATAATGTAATCAAATCAAAAACACGGAAATTTGTCCAAACAAGTGTGCAATATTACTAGTCACTATAATACTAGACACTTCATATTGGTTTAGTAAACAATCCCAGAGTATGATGAATTTTGAAACATGGGACTGAACAAAGTCCGACATCACAATCAGTACAATGGAACCTGGTTTTCGATCGGTCATTTCGCTTCGAGCAACAAACCACCCACACACATCTATGTAGGTGCTGACTTTTTCTCATTTGGTGGGATGTAGTCCATGAAGTGACGACCAGTCAGGCGTTCTGGGTTGACAACGCCAACAGCACAACGTCCAGCTCTATTCACAGCCATTGATGGTGTGTTGGGGTTCACAAAGATCCGTTCTGTAACTTTTCAAATGAAGTCAGAATGAATCGTAGGCATTCCACAAGCATTGCTCAAGAAGATGCCTGAAAATCTTCTTGTAGTACTTCTTTTGCTGTTTCCTCATTGCTGGGTAGAATGTCATTGCTTGGTCGGCTCTGTCAACACCTCCCGTGGTGTTATTGTAGTCTATCACTACTTGTGGCTTCATGAATTCTTTCCCACCTTTCATGTGTACCATAAAAGTGGAGGTATTATGAAATGTACTCATTAGGCACACATCTTTCTTGTCACGCCATCGCAGTGCCATCATTTAGCCTTTCTGCCAGGCAACCATTTCTCCAGTCTTCAGCTTCTTATTGCCAAACATTGGCAGCATGTCATGCCAGCATGTTAGCCCTATCGGTTCCATAGGCATCTGTTTTGTTTTGCTGAAGAAACTCAAAAAATTCAGTAGACGTGTAAAAGTTGTCGGTTGTTACGCAATAGCCCTGATTTAGCAATGGCTCAATCAGTGAAAGAATGGAAGATATTGCCATTCCATAGTTGCTGTATTTTGTATTAAATTTAGTTCCTTTCCCAGTGTATAGGATAGAATTCCAAATGTAGCCAGTTGATGATTTGCATAGCATGAAGGATTTTATGCCAAATCGTGCTCTCTTTCATGCAATGTATTGTATCCAGCTGAGCCTCCCCTTGTAGGCCATTAGACTTTCATGTATGCTAATATCTCTTTCTAGCACATAGCTTCGTTGGAAATTCTTGAGGATCATTTGAGATACTTCCCAAATGTTCTTGAGTTTTGGTGCAGGATGAATAGTTTCATCAAATTCTTTGTTGTTTTTGAAGTGTAAGTATTTCGTTATCAGGGGAAATCTGTACTCCGACATGACTGTGCCAAAGAATGGAGTGGTAAGTGATTTGTTAGTTGTCCAATACCACTTCTGCAAGGGTTTCCCCACCACTCCCTGAAGTATTATTAGGCCCAGACATTTCTAATTGTCACCTTTGGTCACTGCTTCCCACTTTCTGCTTCTTGGAAACTTCTGATGCGTAGCTAATTGTTGCTCTTGGTACCGGTTTGTCTCCGTAACAATTTTTTCAATAACCTCATCGGTCAGAAATAGTTGTAAGTATGCCAAGGGTTTGTCATCTTCAGTGTCTACTTTCATACAAGGTACTCCAGTAAATGGGAATCTTGGGGGCGCTGCGTGATCCGTATCACAGTCAATAGAGCACCAAGTTCGCACATCACTGAGTTCAGTCGCAGAATCATCGCTGTCGTCACTTTCAGTGTCTGATGATAAATTTCCCCACGAATCACTATCACTCAATTCTGCAAGTGATTCTAATTCACTATCGCTGTTTTCAAACTGTTCATAAACCACTTTTGACGTAGAGGCGCGCTTTTTGGATGCCATGAACGTTCTCAAGTTTCCAGGCAGAAAGAATGGCAGAAAGACGTGTAAAAGTGCAGGCATGGCACTGGACAAAGCATTAGGGACAAACCGAGGTCAAATTTTGATTTGATTTGATATGGGATTTGCATTGATTTGAAATCAATACAATATTAAATGATATTGATATGATCAATGATCATTTGATATCAAATGATTTGATACAGTAATGTAATCCTATAAGATTACAATGTATTGTATGTGTTTAAATGTGAAATTTCTGCGCTGGTCTAAATGATGAAACAGTTTCTACTCAAGACCCAGAATAAAGTCAAAAAAATGTAATTTGGAGTTTTGAAATTCCACATATGCTGTATCTAGTCACTATATGAACTTTGTGTGTTACAAATAAGAGTCACAAAAGGCACTTATTATTTATAATAGGTTTATTGAATGTTTGTTTATTTTGCACTTTTTTGAGCACTGTTTTTATATTGTGGTTTATGCATCAGTCACTTTATCAATTTTCATTATATTGAAGCACATTTGCATCAAGTATTATCTTATGCACAATGATCACTTTATAAAGTATATATTGTCACATTTTATATGGTTTAACACAGAAAAAAGCGCTCCATATATATTAATACAATGTATTGAGTGTGTTGTGATTTGTACTTTTTGAAATTGCTGGAACACACAGAGCATCGGGCGGAGGATCCGGCCGGGGAACACAGCGGGAATACTTCACAAGATCCTAGGGACAAGATAAGTACACATTCCTGGATACTGTAATGCAATCCCGAGTGTGGCTTGGGGTTACTGCTATTGGTACTGAAAATTTACCCCTGAGCCACACTCGGGAATACCGCCAGGGAGGTTGATGTGAGTTCTAACATTTTTAATAAACTACCCACTAGATCAGGGGTCCTCAAACTACGGCCCGCGGGCCGAATCCGGCCCTCCAGCGTTTTTTATCGCGGACTGCCCTTTAACACTGCAGCACTCCCCCTGCCATCTGCTCCCTCCATCACACAGGACGGGAAACATGACAGGCCCGGACAAAGGACCTTCTGTGCTAAGAAGCAGGTGATTGGTTACTAGGCATCGGGGCGGTCCCAGGAACCAATCACCTGCCCCTCACTTCCAAAGTCCCGCCCTCCGTCCGGACCTATCATGCCTCGCATCCTGCGTGATACAGGTAAGTGTTGAGTGGGAGTGCTGTGATATTATAGGGGGCGGCAGTGTAATATTGATATGGGGAGTCTGTGATGGGGAGTCTGTGATATGGGGGATCTGTGATATGGGGGGATCTGTGATATGGGGGAGTCTGTGATGGGGGATCTGTGATATGGGGGGATCTGTGATGGGGGATCTGTGATATGGGGGGATCTGTGATATGGGAGGATCTGTGATATAGGGGGGATCTGTGATATGGGGGGGATCTGTGAGATGTGGAGTCTGTGATGGGGGATCTGTGATATGGGGGGATCTGTGATATGGGGGATCTGTGATATGGGGAGATCTGTGATATGGGGGGATCTGTGATATGGGGAGATCTGTGATATGGGTGGATCTGTGATATGGGGAGTCTGTGATGGGGGATCTGTGATATGGGGGATCTGTGATATGGGGGGATCTGTGATATGGGGGATCTGTGATATGGGGGATCTGTGATGGGGGATCTGTGATATGGGGGATCTGTGATATGGGGGATCTGTGATGGGGAGATCTGTGATATGGGGGGGATCTGTGATGGGGAGTCTGTGATGGGGGGATCTGTGATGGGGAGATCTGTGATATGGGGGGATCTGTGATATGGGGAGTCTGTTATGGGGGAATCTGTGATATGGGGGGATCTGTGATGGGGAGTCTGTTATGGGGGGATCTGTGATATGGGGGAGTCTGTTATGGGGGGTCTGTTATGGGGGAGTCTGTGATATGGGGAGATCTGTGATATGGGGGATCTGTGATGGGGGAGTCTGTGATATGGGGAGTCTGTTATGGGGGAGATCTGTGATATGGGGAGATCTGTGATATGGGGGGATCTGTGATGGGGAGTCTGTTATGGGGGGATCTGTGATATGGGGGAGTCTGTGATATGAGGAGATCTGTGATATGGGGGATCTGTGATGGGGGAGTCTGTGATATGGGGAGTCTGTTATGGGGGGAGATCTGTGATATGGGGGAGTCTGTTATGGGGGAGTCTGTGATAGGGGGAGTCTGTTATGGGGGATCTGTGATGGGGAGATCTGTGATATGGGGGGATCTGTGATGGGGAGTCTGTTATGGGGGAGTCTGTTATGGGGGAGTCTGTGATATGGGGAGTCTGTGATATGGGAGATCTGTGATATGGGGGGATCTGTGATGGGAAGTCTGTTATGGGGGGATCTGTGATGGCAGAGTCTGTTATGGGGGATCTGTGATATGGGGGGATCTGTGATGGGGGAGTCTGTGCTATGGGGGGGGGACTGATATGGGGGGATCTGTGATGGGGGAGTCTGTTATGGGGGAGTCTGTGATATGGGGGATCTGTGATGGGGAGATCTGTGATATGGGGGGATCTGTGATGGGGAGTCTGTTATGGGGGATCTGTGATGGGGGAGTCTGTTATGGGGGGATCTGTGATGGCGGAGTCTGTTATGGAGGATCTGTGATATGGGGGGATCTGTGATGGGGGAGTCTGTTATGGGGGGATCTGCGATGGCGGAGTCTGTTATGGGGGATCTGTGATGGGGGAGTCTGTGCTATGGGGGGGGACTGATATGGGGGGATCTGTGATGGGGGAGTCTATTATGGGGGAGTCTGTTATGGGGGGATCTGTGATGGCGGAGTCTGTTATCAGGAAAGTCTGTGATGGGGAAAGTATGTGATATGGGGGAGTCTGTTATGGGGGGAATCTGTTATGTGGGGCTTTGTGATGGAGAGGAGTTTGTGTTGGGGGGCTTTGTGATGGAGGGATCTGTCATGGGGGGGCTTTGTTATGGGGTGAGTCTGTGAAGGGAAGGGGGGTCTGTGATTGGGAGTGGTTCTGTAATGAGGGGAGTCTGTGAAATACTGATAAGTTCATATTGATTACAATTGTTCTTTATTTTAAATATTGTACTGTTTTTTTCCTGTTTTTTTTTTTTTTTGCACTACAAATAAGATGTGTGCATAGGAATTAGTTCATATTTTTTTTAAACTATAGTGCGGCCCCCCAACAGTCTGAGGGACCGTGAACTGGCCCCCTGTCTAAAAAGTTTGAGGACCCCTGCACTAGATGGTGCTTTTCCATTTGTATACACACACACAGGAGCAGTGGGGGAAATCACATGCAATTCAGACAGGAATCTCACTGCATTCCTGTTCAAATCACATGCAATTCTTTGAAGTGCAATTTGTGCCCACTTATTTTGTATTTACACAAATCGCACCTCACAGTATTGGTACTTGGTATCAGTAAATACTTGACTGAAAGTTTGGTACTAGTACTTGCCGATAAAAAAAACGGCATTGATGCAACCCTAATGCATACAGTACTTATATTGGCCCAAGCTGGATTAATATAAGAATAACATTAAGATCATACCTGGAGTTCAACTTTAAGCCAACCCTCAATGCTAAGGTGAAAATTACCTTCTTTCCCATCAGTCCGTTTAAAAAAAAAATGTTTATGTTTAACTGAAAGTTTTCTCTAGGTACACAAGTCTAACCTGCATTTTATTTGCTTTCCATTTTGAAATGAATCAGACACATTTACTGAAATACACCATCGCAATATTTTATCACTGAAGCCTGAAATTCTCCATCTCAGCTACTACTGAATTTAAATAACTTCTGCAGCACCCTTACTGCTCATTCTTTTATCTGTGTTTTCCATTAATTGGAGCCAAATGTCATTCCGTATTCCTGGAGGTTAATGATCCCAAAATGGCTCATGAATGATAATTGTGGAAGGCCAGGAATAGGTCCTCAAAGGCCCAACCTTGTTCTCATTACTAAAAACACTCCATTTTCAACTGCAAACAAAATAACTGTCCTCACCGTAACCCAAAGTACTCACCTTCTGAGATGCAAAATAATAGAGAAAATTGATTTTTTTTATGTGAGAGCTGCAAAACATACAGACAGATATAGTTAGATAGACAGAAAGATACAAAGAAAGATAGTGAGATAGATAATGTTGTTATTTTAGAGTGTTAGATAGATAAATATATAGATTTAGATATTAGTTTAGGGCAGGGGTTATCAACCTTTTGAAGAGCAAGGGCCATTGGTAACCAGTCGCGAGCCACAATGAAATTAAATGGTTCGAAATTTCTATTTTTTTTTATTTTGAATAGCATAATGAAGATTTTAAACAACAATCAGGATTATAATTTTCTGTGGGACCATTCCCCGTTGGATATTTACCCACTATTACATCTTGAGGTGTGGTGCACTTTCTAAAAAAACTCCTGCATTCAGGAGTTTTGGTGCGCTTTCCGAAAGCACACCAAACCCATAGGATATAATAGAAGTCTATGGCTCAGTGCAGCTAACCTGCGGGAAAGCTGCAAGTGCACTGTGCTGCATTTGAGGATCAGTGTGAAAGCAGCCTTATGCCCCGTACACACGGTCGGATTTTCCGATGGAAAATGTCCGATCGGAGCGTGTTGTCGGAAATTCCGACCATGTGTGGGCTCCAACGGACATTTTCCATCGGATTTTCCGACACACAAAGTTGGAGAGCAGGAGATAAAATTTTCCGACAACAAAATCCGTTATCAGTAATTCCGATCGTGTGTACACAAATCCGACGGACAAAGTGCCACGCATGCTCAGAATAAATAAAGAGATGAAAGCTATTGGCCACTGCCCCGTTTATAGTCCCGACGTACATGTTTTACGTCACCGCGTTTAAAACGATCAGATTTTCCAACAACTTTGTGTGACCGTGTGTATGCAAGACAAGTTTGAGCCAACATCCGTTGGAAAAAATCCTAGGATTTTGTTGTCGGAATGTCCGAACAAAGTCCGACCGTGTGTACGTGGCATAATAGTTGTTAACTTTTTTATAGGTGCTAATATTCCCATTGCAAAAGTGCAGGGTATGTGATGTTTATTACATTTACCTTCTTTTCCTCTTTCAGCTTCTGCTGGCATCGCTCTCTAGGCTGTTAGAAACGATTAGAGGTGTAGTGCAATTGGTATCATCCTTCCATGGCCGCCTGCTCCCTTCACTGCTGGCTCCGGCTCACTCCACTATGATGCTCTGGGATAGTCAATTGGCAAGCCCAGATCGTGATCAAAGGGTTGCCAACCCTAGGCATGTGCTTCCCTGGTTTTGAGGTTGCAGGCTACATAAGAGGGCTCTGTGGGTCAGGGTTTGAGCAACCCTGGGTTAGGGGTTGGTTTGGTCTTTGGTCATAAAAAAAAAGTCACCAGCTACATGTCACAATCAGGGGTCAGGTTCGAAGAGCAGTTGCTATAGCAGTAGCAGAACCACCACCGACCAGCAGGACAGGCATGCAGGCAGCCACCATGGCGGATGATGCAGGGTCACCCGAGACGCAAAGTCCAAGCACCAACCAATGCTCACCAGAGCTCCCGATGGCAGAGATAGACCCCACTGTGTGTCAGCACCAGGCCACAGCCCCCAGGATCGCCCCACAGGGGGGCAAGCAAGCCAAGGCCCAGAAGCAGATAAGCAGGTAAGGATCAAACAGAAGAGTAGTCAGTAAAACAAGCCAAAGGTCAGTAATGGGTAGCTGCAGGTTGGGATCAGGCAGAAGCATAGTTGAGGAACAAGCCAAGGGTCGATAACGAGTAGTGGCACAACATGGGCCAAAGCAGGGAAGACAAGAGTGAGATACTGACTGAAGAGAACGCAACAATCACACAATCAGGAAGCGCAGAGACATGGCTCAAATCAGGAAGTCTATGGGAGGAGCAAAGAATTCAAGGCTCATCAGAAGTCAAGGCACAATGGTTTAGACAGGGCACTGTCCAGCATCTCAGGTAGCTCAGCAAGTAGAGTCATTGCCAGACACAGCAGAGGTTCCAGGCTCAAGTCCAGGCCCTGACAGCACTCCCCTCCTCTTAGGACATCCCCTGGATGTCCTAGAGCCAGGTTTGTGAGTAAACCTTTGGTGGAATTCTCTTGTTAATCTAGGAGCATGAACATTCTCCTCAGGCTCCCAAGATTTTTCTTCTGGCCCATATCCTTCCCATTGAACCAGATAGTGTAATTTGTTCCTAAAGATCCTGTAATCAAGAATTTTCTCCACCACAAATTCTTATTCACCCTGTACCCCAACAGGTGGAGGAGGTGGAAGAGGTCTTCCAGAAAAAAAGGATTTTCATGAAACGGTTTGAGTAATGATATGTGAAAAAAAGGGTGAATCTTGACACTGTTGGGACGTTTTAAGCAAAAGGGATCCAGGTTGATTTAAGCAGAAATATAGAAAAGGTCCTATAAACTTTAGGCCCAACTTTGCAGATGGAACATGGACCTTCAAATTTTTGGTTGATGACCAAGCTTTGTTACCCACATGAAAAGTAAGAAGTGATTTATGATGTCTATCAGCAGCCTTCTTGTAACCTTCCTGAGCCTCCCTGAAAGTTTTGATCAATTTCTCCTGAATCTCCTGCAGTGTAGTAAATTTGTTGGTAACAGAAGGAATTGGAGTTGAGATAGGTAGATCAGGAATAAAAACTTGATGATACCCATTGTTTAAGTAAAAAGGACTTTGGGAAATGGAGCTATGTTTAGAATTGTTATAAGCAAACTCTGCTGTAGAAAAATAATCCACCCAGTCATTCTGAAGATAGCTAACAAAACATCAAAGGTACTCCTCCAAGGTTTGATTGATCCTCTCGGTCTGGCAGGAGGATGGAAAGCGGAGGACAGATTAACCGTTACACCTAAAGCTGAGCAAAAGCTTTTCCAAAATTTTGATTCAAACTGTACTCCCCTGTCAGACACCACCTTATCAAGAATTCCATGTAGTTTAAAGACTTCTTGAACCATTAACTCTTCAGTTTGTTCAGCAGAATGTACCCCCTTAACAGGTATACAATAAGCCATCTTAGTGTGACAGTTGTTGACGACCAAGATAATGGTCATTTCTTTTGAGGGAGGTAAATCAACCACAAAGTCCATAGTAAATTGACCCCCATGGTCTTGATGGAACAGGGAGTGGCTGGAGCAACCCCAAAGGAGAAGCTCGTAGAGTCCTATTGTGTGCACAGGTCAGACACGAGGCCACATAGTGTTTGAAAAATCATATAAATTGCAGTACTTTAAATACCATAAAATATAATTAAGGAAATAAAATAATGTTTTATGCTTTTATGTGAAATTTGGTCATTTAAATAATCAAAACAGTGATCACATTATGCATGCATCCACTGGATGTCAAATTAATCCGACCAGCAAAATATAATAAATAAATAAATAAATGAATAGTCCAAAATAAAGCCCATCCGATAAATATCCAAGTGAGAATGCTTTCATGTTCTAGTATGGCTGTATTGTACACTCACCAGAAGGACAGGCTACTCACTCAAGTTCAGCATAAACGCATATAAGCTGTTATTGTTGAAGACAACTTCTGACGATACATAGTGTTTGACATCTTTCTTATAGCCAGGCCACCAAAAGGAACGTGACAAAAGTTCTTCAGTCTTAGAAGCCCCAAAATGCTCCACAAGTTTTGAATCATGAACCAACCTGAGGGCTTCAACCTGAGCACATTCAGGTACATAGAGACAATGTGCATTATCCAAAAGCCGTTCTATACTCAAGGTTAATATCCATTGGAAGATGATTGAAAAGTGGATCATTTTCATACCTTCAGACTCAAGAATGTCTTGAAACTTGTGGCCTCTAGGAAGTTTTTTTGAGGCAGGATTGTACATTCAGAGTTCCCTCCCTGGAGAGGTTCAGTCAACATCCTCGATAAGGCATCGGCTTTACCATCCTTTGACCCAGGTCCATACAAGATAATAAAATTAAACCTGGAGCTAAACAGTGACCAACATGCTTGTCTAGAAGACATCCTCTTGGCAGAACAAATTAATTCTAGATTTTTATGATCTGTGAAAACAGTTACCGGATGCTTAGCCCCTTCCAGCAGATGCCTCTATTCAGAAAAGGCTTCCTTAAAGAGGCTGTAAACCTCCCTGTGTAATTTGTACCTATAGGTTTGCCTAGAATAAGGCTTCCCTATAGGTACTGTAAAAATATCTCCTAAATGTACGTAGTTTAGGAGATATTTACTGTATACTGCGCCGATTATGTAATCAGCACATGCACTGTGAACGGCTGCCAGTGCCATTTCTTCTGGAGCGTGTGCCGTGACCGGCGGGAGTGATGCCACGCAGCTCCGGCCAGTCACGCAGCCGGAGTCCGCGGCCCCAAAAGGAAGAAGTGGCGAAGATGGATATGGCCTGCAGCGTGGACGACGCAGGCTTCATTTTCAGGTAAGTGTCACATAATGTGCTAGTATGCAATAAATATTAGCACATTATGCCTTTACAGGGAAGAAAAAAAAAACACTCAGAGTTTACTTCCTCTTTAATTGCCAGCCCCTCCTTATTCCCAATGTCAAAACTCTTTTCAGCTGATGACAATGAGCAAGAAAAATATGCACAAAGATGAAGCTGCATCTTTTCTCCTTTTTGTTGAGAAAGGATACCTCCCATGGCAGAGTCTGAGGCATCTACTTCGACTATAAAAAGAATTTTAGGGTAAGGATGTTCCAATATTGGTGCAGAAATTAAAAGAGTCTGCATCTCCTTCTCCTCGGCTTCGGCGGCTTCCCTTGTGTCTCCTCTCTCCTCCTCCTCGGCAGCCAAATGGATTGATTCTCCTCTCTGCCAATTGGGTGACGGGTCTCAGGATCGCTTCCTAATTGGCCGGGAGGAGAACCAGGAAGACAATAACGAATATTAGCTCACTATTGTCACACAACTGGGTGGGCTCAGGGCGCAGTGCTCTAGATTAGGGGCCAATTGCATGGATTAGGGGGGTGGCACAGCTAGGCCCGTATGGACGGGCCACCACTGCAATCACCTTAGAGAAGTTTCTCATGAATTTTCTGTAGAAGTTGGCAAATCCAACAAATTGTTTTATTTGCTTAACATTTCTAGGGGCAGGCCAATCCACCACTGCTTTGATCTTCTCAGGATCCATGCTCACTCCTTTAGGAGAAATAATATATCCCAAGAACTACATCTGGGTTTGTTCAAACTCACATTTCTCCATATTAATATAAAGCCCTCCAGGTTATTAGAAAAGATAAGAATATCATCCAGATAAGCAATCACAAACTGGTCCAATAGATCTCAAAAGGCATCATTGATGAAGTGTTGGAAAGTTGCAGGAGCAATACAGAGGCAAAAGGCATAACAAAGGACTCAAAATGCCCATATCTGGTTTAAAGGCAGTTTTCCATTTGTCTCCTTGATGAATGTGGATGAGGTTATATGTCCCCGGTAAGTTTAGTTTTGTAAATACTTTGGCTGAGCGGAGTCTTTCCAACATTTCAGAGATTAAAGGAAGTGAAAAACGGCTTTTAATAGTGATTTTTTTCAAGTCCCTGTAGTCAATGCATGGACGCAAGTAGAATTCTTTCTTTTAAAAAAGAAAGGGCTGCCCCTGCAGGAGACGATGAGGATCTAATAAAGCCATTCTGTAAATTCTCATCAAGCCACTCCCTGAGTACCTTTAATTCAGGTTCTGATAGATTGAAAAGGCGAACAAAAGGTATTTCAGCTCCTGGGAGCAGTTCAATGGGACAATCATATGGGCGAAGAGGAGGTAACTGATCGGCATTCTTCTTATCACATGATATTGTGGAGGCAGGTTATCATATGACTGCATAGTAACCACATCCACCTGTGATTCCTTGACTCTTGGAGAACTTATTGGATATGGTTCTCTACAGTATTACTTGCAATGAGGGGACATAACATTTAAAATCTGTGCTTCCCAGTTGATGAAGGGATTATGGGTGAAAAACCAAGGAATGCCCAGGATGATAGGACATTTGGGTGAGGTAAACATTTGAAAACTGATGGTCTCTGGATGGTAAGCCTCAAATTAAAGTACCAGAGGAGGTGTTTCATTGGTAGCAGGTCCTGAAGTTAAGGGTGAATCATCAACTCTCTCCATATCAATAGGGGAAGATTTATTTATTGTTTTGATATTATTGCAGTGGGCAAATTCTATGTCCATAAAGTTCCCCCCAGCCCCAGAGTCCAGCATAGCAGAGCAAGGAATTGCAATACCCTTGGAGATAGGTTTAATAGGGATGACAAAATGAGTAGAGAATTCACTTTATTTTCTTCATAAACCAATGGGGGAGATAGACTGGCTAATAGAGTTAATTTGTTCAGGCACAACCACATCAGTCGCAGCAATCATTCTTCTAACTTTGTTAGGACAATTAACTGTGTCCAGAGTCCCCACAAAATAGACATAAGTTCTCAGAACATTTCTCTTTCTCCTGAATGGAAATGGATCTCTTAATAGCATCAACCTGCATAGGCTCAGGAGTGTTAGAATCCGGAGAAAATTTGGAATCCTGCTGAACAAATGGACTAGCAGAGAAACGCATTCCACCAGGGATGGACTGGCCATCGGGACTACCGGGAGATTCCCGGTGGGCCGATGGCTCAGTGGGCCAGTTTCAGAGACAGGGAAGGAGAGATACATAGCGCCAAATGTAGCATTAAAACAACTTTTAATCCACTTAAAAAACGTTACTGACAAAGTAGGGTGAAAGGCATTGAAACACTGTGCAAGAATCCAGGCTTGTCAACAATTTGAATTAGGAGCGGCCACCGGGAACCGATCGGGCCAGTAGATGCAGAGCGCATCGGTGTGTACTACTACTTCCTGGTGGCGGAGGAATGATGGCCTGAAGGATGCGTCACCTCCCAAATCTTGCATAATTTCCGGATGATGACATCACATCCGCCCCACCATGCGTTCCACCGCTACCAGGAAGTAGTAGTACACACCGATGCTCTGCATCTACTGGCCCGTTCGGTTCCCGGTGGCGGCTCCTAATTCAGATCGATGACAAGCCTGAACTCTTGCACAGTGTCTCAATGCCTTTCACCCTACTAACTTTGTCAGTAACGTTCTTTAAGTGGAATACAAGTTGTTTTAATGCTACAATTGGCGCTGTGTATCTCTCTCTCCTCCCCTGTCACGTTGTGTGTTGGGGGGGTTACAGAGCTGGGTTGGAGGTGCCCATCAAGTCCTGTAGTAGCACTGCATCTGCCATCTGGTGACAAGTGACTTGGCAGGATACAGGCGACAGGGCAAGTGATATGCGGCATCTGGTGGCAGGCAACGTGGCAAGTGACAAGCTGCCTCTGCTGACAAATGACGTGGCAAGTGACGTTTTGCATCTGGTGGCAGGTAACGTGGCAAGTGACATGTGGCATCTGGTGGCAGGCGATGGTGGCAAGTGACATGCAGCACCTGGTGGCAGGCGACGTGGCAAGTGACACGCTGCATCTGGTGGCAGGCGATGGTGGCAAGTGACACGCTGCATCTGGTGGCAGGCCATGTGGCAAGTGACATGCAGCATCTGGTGGCAGGCGACGTGGCAAGTGACAAGCTGCCTCTGCTGACAAGTGACGTGGCAAGTGACATTTTGCATCTGGTGGCAGGTAACGTGACATGCGGCATTTGGTGGCAGGCGACGTGGCAAGTGACATGCGGCACCTGGTGGCAGGCGACGTGGCAAATGACAAGCTGCCTCTGCTGACAAGTGACGTGGCAAATGACATTCTGCATCTGGTGGCAGGCAACGTGGCAAATGACAAGCTGCCTCTGCTGACAAGTGACGTGGCAAGTGACATTCTGCATCTGGTGGCAGGTAACGTGGCAAATGACATGCAGCATCTGGTGGCAGGCGACGTGGCAAGTGACAAGCTGCCTCTGCTGACAAGTGCCGTGGCAAGTGAAACACTGCATCTGGTGGCAGGCAACGTGGCAAATGACAAGCTGCCTCTGCTGACAAGTGACGTGGTAAGTGAAACACTGCATCTGGTGGCAGGCGATGTGGCAAATGAGGTGGCAGGTGACACACTCAAGGCTCCCACTGATTCCGCATTATGGTGAGTTGAACTATTTCATGTTATATTACAATGTAATAATAGAAATAATGCGCTTCAATAATCCTGACACCATATGAACCATGGTGCAGAGAAGATTGAAGCGCCAACACCAGGTGTTTGGAGTAAAGTGGGCCGGTCTGGATGAAGTCCAGGGCCAAATTTTTGTCCCAGTCCAGCCCTGCATGCCACCCTTACTTCCAAACAATCCCAGCCTCTCCTTCCTCCTTTCTGTAAGTCTCTGATCAATTCAGATATATAATTGGATGAAGGCCTCAAGATCATTAGGAGTCTCAACTCTGGCAAGTTCATCCCTTACCTGTTCAGAAAGCCCTCTGTGAAACTGGCTCTATTGTCCTGCAGGGTTTCAAGTGGTATCTGCGATCCAATATCTGAATTCAGCTGTGTACTCAACAACAGAGTGTTTACCTTGCCGCAGACTATGCAACTATGTTACTTGCATTTCATGAGAAGTCTCCCTTGTGCTGGTGATGACTGTCCTATTTGAAAACCAACGTCCTCTCCCCCCCCCCCCCCACTCCCCACCTATATACATCTACAGCTGTAATCTTTAGATGCTATGGTGGTCATAGTAGCTTTACTAGCTGTACCATATCTTCCATGAATGAAGAGTGATCTATGAATGGAGTATGGGTGGATGAATTAAAGGTCTGCCTCCTCCATTCCTTCATAGAGCATTTTTCAAACATGAAAGCTACAGTTCAACTTCTATAATTGGCACTCTTGATAATGGTTATGACAGGTCAGGTGTCCATATTAACCCCTGCAGCACCACAAGATTATAGCTGCGGGGCATAGGGGGAGAGGTATAGGTCTTTGGATTTAAATGAAGACAGCCAGCACCAGGACAAGCGACACTTGTCATTACATGCAGTTCCGGGACAAGGTCATTAAGTGCCCAGGGCAAAGATGCCAAACCGCGTCCCTCTCACGGTAATGGTGTGCAAGCTTAGGTTATGCTATGCCCAGCAGTCACTCGCTTGTCAAAACCATTGTCTCTGTCACTACTTCTGTCAGCCTTGTAACAGAAGGAAGGTGCCCCCATCTCTACAATAAATGAATGCGCCCAGGGCAGCCCTCCCATCTTGCCCACCCCTTGCCCTGATTAAATGTAATTACTAGTCTTTTTTTGTTTTAATTTTGTTTTTTGTTTTTTTAATTTACCTCAATTTAGGCTTTAGGTCTGTAGTGCTAATCCCTAGAGGGGGTTCAGCTGTAGGAACTACCACAAACAAAACAACAAGGTTTACAGTTAGACTTCTAACTGTCTCAAACTTTGTCACATTATGCTTTCTATGTGTGAGCGTTTCAGTGCAAAACTGCAGTAGTGACATTACTAATGAGTTTACAGCTACGTGATGCCGGCTTGAACTCACTCATAAATGCTTCAGATGAAGACGGTTTAGGTTGGATGGTTGGAAAATCCTTGATAGGATGATTTGAAGCTATTGCTGCAGGTGCATACATCATATAAAGATAAAATGTATTTCCGAGTACAAGGAGTTTCGAATACTAAATCTTAGAAAAAAAAAACATAAACTGCCTTCTATAACTAGAACATTGGACTACCTGACATATATTTTAAAAGGCATGATAACAAAGATCCATGGGCTGTTTAGCTTGGTGATAACTTTGGATTGATTAACTAAATGATTAGATGTATTTTCAGACAAGACATAGGATGCTGCAAGAAAGCCAAGATGCAGCCTTACAAATCTTTTTTTCTTGAAAAAAAAAACCCTGCCCATCTTTTTCCAAATATAAAATTATGCATAAAGAAAGAAACAGCAACACTTTAAAGTGAACCTGTGCTTTCCCCAAGCAGGTTTACTTTATTCCCTCTTCCTCAGCAGCACATATTTATCATTCCTTTGCTCCTCTGCTGCTCTTATTAGGAGCAAAACACCCATCAGGCTCTGAAGAAGAGGAGACCCCCCCTCCTTGAAATGCGTTAGCCTTTATAGACCTGCATGGCTTCTTCCCATGATAAGATGCTGGTGCAGAGGGCCTGGCATACCTGTTTTGGATTGCATTATTGAGCTTGTTTTTACATTGGTTTGTGAGTATATTACTTGATTTTATTTACCAGTAAATGATGTATAAAGATAATGTTCTAGGCTGGTGCACATTTTTTTTTATATTATATTAAGTGCCAAGAGTAGCCATCTCACACTATGTGTGGGGTAAATGCCCGGGTGTTCGTCCCCAAAAAAAACATACAAATCTAAAAAAAAGTATAGAGGCACTCACGGTTCTTGCAGTTTAGACAAATTAAAGCAAAAGTGTTTTATTGTCAACATTACGATGGAGCTCAGTCCATCTTTCTCAGGAACAAAGATCTCAAGAAAGATGGACTGAGCTCCATCAAAACATTGACAATAAAATGGAGTAAAGATCAGCTGTGTAAAGATCAGTAAACTTACTGCGCAGAGATCAGTAAACTTACGTTGCATTCAGATCCATGAAAAGAAAACATATAAAAAAAACTGCATCTGTTACTGATAAAAACATAGTGTTTTCAAGGCTGTGTGCCTTGAAAAAACGTATTAGAGAGCTAGAACCCCTGTTAGGTTTGTATTGCTGTCTACGTATCCTCTAGAAAAAAAGCCAGTCTTTCTATTTGTTCTGTTGACCATTGCCACCAGAACTAAAAATGATGAGAAATCCATACTTGTTATGGTGACAACTATCTAAGGAGGAATTTGTCTCACTTTAGAGAAATAACCATTCACTTTCTATTGTGTATACAGGACAGGAAGTGAAGGGAAATCTGTTAAATGGGACCCAGATGGCTGAAATTAACCCGGCAAGGGGTTTTAACCATGTCTAACCATCTAAACTAAGAAAAAAAAAAAAAAAGGAAAATATATATAATTTTTTTTAATATAACCTAAAATCTTAAAGGGGAACTACACTGCAGTGAGCATCACAAACCAAAAGCGCAATTTAATTTATTTTGAATATTTAAAGGAAACTCACCCATCTATCCATGTCTCCGTGCCTTATTTTGTTGACAAGTCACTTTGAAAAACATCTTCTAGCATCTCTGGCCGTGGCCATCTTGAGTAAGGGCAGACAATTCAGGTATTATTTACTTTATTGGAATCCACCTGCCCTTAGCTCAGGCATGCTAGCAAGAGAGGATGTGCTTAGCTGAGAAAGCCCCTCCTCCTCTACTAAAAACTCCTGGGATGTATGACATCACTTGCCTAGGCATGGAAACCAGGAAGTAACTGAAGAAATGTGAAAATAAAGTTTAACACAAGCAAATATTTTATATTTTCCTGTCTATTTACTACTGCTACTATAGTTAATGTTGATTGAGAAAGTGAAGTTCCACTTTAAGAATACACAGAAAATGCTATTGCAGCACCCTCTAGTGTGTGCTTGAAGTAAGACAGGCAAATCATACTCTGACTCATGCTGTAAATTTGAGTCTGCAATTGGGTCAGGGTTATTAGAGTTCAGGGCTGGATGACTCATCTCAGCAGCTCTTTGGTGCCTCCCCCTGCTTCCAGAGTGTTAGAGAATGTTCTGGAAGATAGTGGGTGGAGACAAGGAGGGGCTGTTCAGCATATTTGGAGGTCTCTGGCCAATCCCCAGGAGTGAGCTTGGAAGAGAGCCTTTAAATAGTGATGAGTCATGCCAGCAGGGGCAGTCAGGTGGAAGATGGAGATACAGTGGTGTCCTGCCTTGGGCCAGAGCTAGAGCGCTGGAAGGATCCTGCAAAAACACAAAGGGAGGAGGCTTTCCTGGAGGCACGGGAGCAAAGAGAGGACAGAGTGAGTAATTCAACACTGGTGGGGACAAAAAAAGGGGGGAGACTGCCACATGTATCCAGTCTCCCTTGAAGACAGCGGTGGGCCCAAGTCTTCTGCCTTTTTCCTGAGAGATCAGCCAGGTGGGCTGGTGTAGAGGCAGCTGCAGCCAGGTGGGCTGGCATGGCCTGAAGAAGTGGGGCTGGGATCAGTGGCCACAGAGGAAGCAGAAGAAAAGGTTACCCACTGTTTCACTCTACATGTGCTATTCTAAGAGATTGTGAGTTCCAGCCTGTAAGGAGCTGTTACTGAACTGACAAGGAGTCTGTCAGTTCCATCAGAGTGAACCAGCAGAAGTTCTGCAAGAGAGGAGCAAAGTGTGTGCAGGAGGAAAGTTGAAGAGGAGTCTGTATATAGGAAGTCAAGTGGGCATCCTGTAAACTCCCTATCCCCATCCAAGTTCATAAATAAAACAGCAGAAATAAAGCTACGGACTGTTTTTTGACTTTTCTGCAATTCGACATGCCTGGTTGTGTAGGATTGGGGGGTCCCTGTTCATCTGCAGCTCCTACATGGGGTATGGTACACTACACTTTCTTGGGCAAATATTGTTAGTGGATTTCTTTTCTTACAGATAGCACAGAAATGGCTTAGAAACTCTGTCAGCTGTATAGTGTTGCCCATGACTTGTTGAGTTCCTGAGACATACATACATACATACATAGCAACAAAAATCAGCCAGAAGTTGTTGCCCGTCCTAAAAAAATAAAATCAAAATCAAAAATGATTCTTCGCACTGTATTGTGCCATTTTCAAAGATTTCCAATTACATCCATATTGTATCAAAGACATGACAAGATTTTCTATTCCTATATTTTAGTTGGCATTCCACTTAAAAAATAGATTAAGGAAAATACATGATAGTTTCCTATAAACTGAAATATGCTGTAAATAAGACAATATCCATCTATATGCCATACCAACATATGAATTTCCAATGGAATCGGTTTTCTGTGTCTTTTAATGCTGAAAATGTATTTCTGTCTGCAGTCTGGATTCTGCATGTGTTATATAGAACAAGATTCGCGTCTGTTCCCATACAATGTTCCAATGAAGCTTAAGAGATTAGACATTTTAGCAATCATGCTGTTTTCCAACTGTTTTCGTGCATCTCAAAAAGCATTTAGGAGCCAGTTACAAGAGATGACAGAGATGGCAGGAAATCTTGTACTTCCGAAAAACGATGATAATCGTTTTTCTCTTTCATCCGAGACATATGAATAAAGTTAAGTTCTTTGATGAAATATCCAGTTGACTAGAAGGAATTGGATAAACTATAATACCCCAGAACATATATCAGCTCTGAAGTAGGTCAGTTTTTATTTTATTTGCTGCTATAAATGCTTATAGAGAATTATCTATTTCAAAACACCATAGTTAATAATTGCCCTGTTGAAAGGTAATATGTTTATAGAGCAAGAAGCACGTAAAGGTACACACAAGTAAAATGACAAAGTTTGGACGGAATACAGTGGCGGCCCGTCCATAGAGGGCACACAGGCGCCACCCCCAGCAGTAAAAATATATATATATACATATATTTTTAAAAAGTCCCTTTAAAAAAAAAAAAATAGATAGAAAAAAATGTCCTTTAAGTGCACTGTGTGTGGCGCGGGACACAGTGCACTATGGGAAGCACCACGTCAATGCAATCATGAGATTGCAGACAAGGCGCTTCATTTGCAGGATTTTGACCTGCTTTGTGGTGCATTCCATCGCTCCGAACAACTTCCGCCCGTAGTATCGCTGTGCTTTGTTCTTCCAGTTAAGACGTTACTTTCTGTTTCCCTGTGCCAGAGGTAAACCGGAAGTGACGTCAGCAGCTCCATGGAATGCATGGCCAGAGCGGAGCTATTTTGGCAAGGTAAGTAATATCTCAGCATGCTGTACCTCACCTGAAAAACCTAAAATGTCACAGTCCAGCCTCCATTCACATAGCGAGCTTACAATACCACTAGTACCACAGAGGTGAATTGAATTGAGGATGCTTAAGTTTGGGGAAATGTTGTGATACATGAAGCATTCATTTGGTGCCACCTATGGACATACAATACTGTCTGTGCTCTATACATAGAGTGGCAGGGATTAATCCACTATCGTTGATATATGTCCTATGGACTGGCAGCGTTTGATGGGCACAGTGGTGGCGTTTGATGGTAGAGTGGCTGCGTTTGATGGGCACAGTGGCAGCAATTGATGGGCACAGTGGCTGCATTTGATGGTACAGTCGCTGTCTTTGATGGTACAGTGGCTGCATTTGATGGCACAGTTGCTGCGTTTAGTAGTACAGCGGCTACTTTTAATGGTACAGTGGCTGCATTTGATGGCAGAGTGGCTGCATTTGATGGTACAGTGGCATTTTATGGCACAGTGGCTACGTTTGATGGTACAGTGGCTGCGTTTGATGGTACAGTGGCTGCGTTTGATGGTACAGTGGCTGCGCTTGATGGCAGAGTGGCTGTGTTTGATGGTACAGTGGCTGTGTTTGATGGTACAGTGGCTGCGTTTGATGGTACAGTGGCTGCATTTGATGGCACAGTGGCTGCATTTGATGGTACAGTGGCTGTGTTTGATGGCACAGTTGCTGCATTTGATGGGCACAGTGAGGCTGCAAATGATGTGTTTTTTTTTCAGAACATTTGTTTGTTTGCACCCCCCCCCCAAATTTTGAGCACCAGCTGCCACTGCCTGAATATACATAAAGGAGGCATATCCTCATTGAGGCTTTCTTTTAACAATCTGGTATTGAGTACAATGGGCCTTGAGCCATAAAATGGGGGTAAGGTAATTTGTTTAAAGTGGAGTTTGCATGAAAATAATTATTTTTTTTATTCAAAGTTTGGGTGGAAGGCTAGGAAGTAGCAAGTGGAATAGATGCTCACCTAAGCAATGTAGACATCACTCAATGGAATCCTAAGTCTTGAGAAGATCCCAAGTGTTTTTTTTTCAAAGTTTGGGTGAGGGGGCTAGGGAATAGCATGACCTTGCATTTTCTATACATTAATTCTTTTATCGCAAAGAAGTGATACAGTGATACTTTGGTTTGCGAGTGACAAGCATTTTGAAAGACGAGCTATATTTTTTTAAAATCCTGACTTGATTTGCGAGCGCTGTCTTGCAAGACGAGCAGGACTCAAGCCGCTGGTGTATATATTACCTTATGTGGCCAGAGGTTCGGGGGCAGTTTTCTTGAAAACTTGGAGATGCTCTGAGACACTCGGAGGCACTCTCAGCTGGGTGGGGTGGGCGTAACGTGCGTCGGACATCAACAGTTTCTGAGTGTCTCCAAGCATCTCCAAGTTCTCCAGGAAGCACTGGGAGCCACCAGCGCCCCCGCACATCTGGCCACATACAGTACTGCATACACCAGCGCCCCGCACCTCTGGCCACATACAGTACTGCATACACCAGCGCCCCGCACATCTGGCCACATGCACTACTGCATACACCAGCGTTCCCGCACCTCTGGCCACATAAAGTACTGCATACACCAGCAGTGGTTGTGGAACAAATCATCTGAGTTTCCATTATTTCTTATGGGGAAACTCGCTTTGATATACGAGTGCTTTGGATTACAAGCATTGTACTGGAACAAATTAAGCTCGTAATCAAAGGTGTTACTGTATTTGATTTTTTTGTTAATTCTTGGTAAATTACCGGTAGGCTGACCAAACACACTAGAGATGATCTAAAAATTCTGGAGATGATGATGTGTATGTTTAGCTTTACAATCCTTGTAGGTGAGGTGACATCATAAAACATAATAAAATTATGTAGCTCTTCCAAAGACTCAGCCACTCTGCACCACTTTACAGTATGTAAAGCAGCAAAATAATGACATACAAGTTGTTAGCCTCTAAAGAATTTAAATCTGCACCATCTAGGAGCTATTGCTTGCTGTTTCTGTCAATGAGGTGACTCGCACATGTGCATTTTGTCCCTGATTGACGGCACACTGGGCATCTATAGCTATGCAAATTCATTATGCACCATGCCACCATCTCAACTCCACGGCATTGCATTACAATTCTGCGAGAGTGCTGACCATTCATAATTTTCTGAAACACCCCATGTGACTAGCCAAGTCACACAGGGTGTGAACAGTGTCATTCAGCATCAACACAGGAGGAGAGGAGGCTATTTACATGTGTATTTTGATTGGTAATGCTTAGCACACACAGGCTGAACGTTGGTCGGAATCGGCTGGTTCAACAGAAACCGGTCGACAGCAGCCGGTCTGAAAAGGGTCTGCTGACCAGCTCCTGATCAGCTCTCTCTTGTCCAATGTCTGAGAGCGCTGACCGGAGTGTTCTGGCGGGGAGCCGCCCCCTGTCACAACACAATAGCACAGCAGGGGAGATCACTGCAGTAACATTGGATTGTTAGTACAGAGGCTCCGACCTGTGCTGTCAGGTTTTTTTCATTCAACCCGCTAGGTTGAAAGACAAAAAATAGTAGTGTGTACTAGGCTTTATGCAGGACCAAGTTACCATGGCAACTTTACTTGAAAACGAGACTTGGTTCACTTTTATTGCACATCTGCGAGATTCTAGCTATGGCACAATAGAAAGGGTGGAAGAACAGATGCAGGAGCAGGGGGTAACAGCAACTGTGGCGGCCCCCTAACCCATGTGCCCAGTCCCTAATCTACATGCGAGGCACCAGACGCATGGATTCCTTGGTTTTTTGTTTTGTTTTCTTGAAGCACGTGATTAGAACCTGAGCCTCTAATTAGCTTCAGAAAAGGGTGGGCTCGGTGCTCAGAGCACTGTATCCCAAGCCCACCCATTTGTGTGAGAAAAGTGAAACAATATTCGCTGTTGTCTTCCTGCTCCTCCTCCTGGCCAATCAGGGAGCAGGAGGAGTGCGATTGGCCGAGAGGAGAAGCAATTGTATTGGCCGGTACCGGGAGGAAGGGAGGATGTACAGGGAGATCCAGAAGATGGCAGCCATCATCGGCTCTGCATAGCTGCCAAGAGCCTGACCGCATGAGTACCACCCACCGGGGTCGGGGGGGTCAGGTGGTCTGTTTGCCGCCCCTGGGGGGGGTGGTCAAGTGGTTTGTTTGCCACCAGCCACTACTGAACCTCAAAGAAGGCACCATCATTGGACAGAGCCAAAAAAATATCAAAACAAACTGCACAAAAAGTAAGAATGCTGTGATGAGGTTCAAGAGTATTCTGTTATGTTTAGAAATGTAATAAATAGTGACCTTACGCTTGCTGGGGATTTTTGTTCATGGATTACTACCGCTTTAGGCACTTGAATGTTCCTCCAGACAGCACTCAAACTTTGTGGTGCTCACATGCACCTCTGGCTGCAACCTTGCACCCACACAGACTTCTGGGGAGCCTGGAGCCCTAAGCTGCACTCACTCCCAAACCAAGAGCGATTGTGCTCAGCTGCACAATCAGTGGCAGGTGGTTTCTCACAAAACGTGGACTTAGGGTTGGAGGTTTCATCCCCCACAAGTCCTTACAAAGCATCCAAGCTCCAGGACCCAAACCAGGACTCACCAAGCCCTGAGTAAACCATTGAACATATTTTATCTCTATATGGCACATGTCTTGGAGCCCCTCAGTCTGTAACTGTTGAATAGCTTTTATGATCCTGCAGTCCAGTCTCATCTGCCAGACTACACTTTATCTGCTATTTTCCACCATAACAATGGGTTGTACAGTTACAATGTGTAACCCCAATCACTAAAGTCTCATATGCAGCTTTCAATAAAATAATGCCTGGTAATCCCTGTCATGAAGATCCTTGTTCAGACACTTCCTTTAGGCTGGGTTCACACTATTGCGAATTGGATGCAGATTTCCTCGCATCCAATTCGCATAGCAGGAGATTGTGACCACCTCTATATGGAGACGGTTCACACATCTCCGCAGCTGCTCCGGTTCCAATTGCACAGGGGTCCTGTGCGTCTTTTCGTCCGTTTCAGGTCTGAATTCAGCCCACAATTCGGGACCCGAAACGGTGAATGGAGACACACCGGGCTCCTGCTGTGACCTGCTGCGCCTTCTCCAGTGTGAACCCAGCCTTAATAGGGTGACAACTGTGTTCAAGTTGTGCTCTTGTGTTGCCATCATTTACATGCCCCCCAAACTCTTGTGATGGAAACTGCAAATATACAGTGTTGTTGCATTTTCCATTGGCAATGCAGAAAAAAACTTAAAAAAAAAAAAAAAAAGAATAAAGACACCGCATCTAAGGACTGGTAGGCAATATAATGCAGTTTTGTTTTTAGATTTAGATACAGTTTAAGCAACTACTGGGGAATATTAACAGAACCAAGCACTGGCTAGATAGCAAAGCTATTTGATTTAAAGTGTTAAGCGAGTAGCCATTATAATTGCTTTAAGAGTTTTTTTTTTGTTTTTTTTTAATAGCTTTTTTTTTTTAACAAAATTCACAATGTACCAAATGCTATATTCATTATTCATGAAGAAATATTGCTTTTTAACCAGAAAAGCTTTTAGTGTACGTGATTTCTAGTCAGCATGCATAGCATTTTCATTTTTTTGTTTTTGATTTTAGGAATCCTGGAGAAATGCACAGATTGTGTTTACATATGACAATGCATTCCCATTGTAAGTGACATGTTTCATCATAAACATTTCAATTTTCTTGATTCTTTTACGGGAAAATATAAACAATAACTCCTAGCCTCAAATAAACTTATAAATAATAGTGTAATTCCGAGACTGCTGAATTATTCAGAATAGTGACTCTACATGTTGTTTAATTAAAAGATAAAAAAGTGAAACTAATCCAGTTTGCTTGGCTGAGAAATAATCTATATCGAAGAATAATTCTACAAAACAGAAAGAAATTATACAGATTATAGCAGTTCTGAATGTGACACCCATCTAACAAATTTGAAATAAGTAACACTTTTTTAAATAAAAAGCCGTATTTACTGAACATTTTGGTAACGCAGAGGTCTGAAGCCAAACTCCCTTGCCTGGAGGTCCCTGACAGAAATACATCATTTTTTAAAACTTTTTTTAAGTCTTCAGGCGAGTTACATAAAGGGTACTCACCATCTTCGGCTCTTTTCCAGGCAGTGGGTGGTCCTTGATGATGCAAACATCATTACATTGTAATGGAAGGGTGCTGGGGTGACGCTCCCTCAGGGGTGGATCTATGACAGCCTGCACTCACAGCATGTCCTTACTCTTCCAGGTTTAAATACTAAAGCGGGCCTTCAGCCATTTCAACTTTCCATATATTAAATCTTCTGCCCTTGTTTTAACTTTGGATAGTAAAACATTTTTTTTCTGGCAGAACATACCTTACACAGCCCACTTACTGTTTCTTGTCTGGTAAAAAGCCTAGGCTTAGGACATCATGCACAGCTCTCTCTCACTCTTGTGAGAGTTTGCCAGGAAGGGAGGGGGTGAATCATAAAAGGGCTAATGAGAGCTGCAGGGATGCAGAGCTGGAGGTGTGCCTCTGTGTGTCTGTGTAAATCCAGGAAGTGAACAGGCAGCAGCTTCAGATGCCCACAGTTAAAATGGTTGCAGCCAGACTCAGTGGAGGGAGATTTCTACAGCATATTTGGCAAGTACAGAATCACAGTATATATAAAATAATATGCAAAGTGGTTGGAGGGAAGCTTCAGAATGGCAAAGATGTTTTTATTACAAATTATGTCAGCAGACTGCAGTTCCTCTTTAAAGTGTTTGTTACCCTAGCATTTCATATTCCTGATATGTGCCTGCTGTACTATGTACTTGTATGAATACTTACAGTGCTGGTACTTATAGTACTTCATACTATATATGAAAAGTATCCTGTTCTCTTTGTATTGCTTCCTTTATGTGAAATCCCTGGTGATCCTACCAGTCCCTCTGTTTTCCTATAAAAATTTGACCACACTAAGCAGGAGAGCACACCGTGGTCAGTTCTCTAGCCATGCTGGGAACTTAGGCTGCTCTCCTCCAATGATCAGACTTGTCCTGACATGCCTTCGCTGCACAACTTTGCACTGGGAAGCTCAGTGTACCACTGCTTCTCCCTCTCCAGCTCTTATACAGCTGAGAACAGAGGGAATGCGATCACTTATAAAAAAGGGAGAAAAAGGTATTTATATATTTTTTTATATCTATACAAAAAATGTTTTACATTTCATTTCAATTTTAAACTGAATGGGTTGCTTTACAAGGTGATCATTTACAATCACTTTAAAAAAAGTAATATATTTATACCATGTTTCCCCGAAAATAAGCCCAGGTCTTATATTCATTTTGTCAGTAAAAGACACAGTAGGCAGGGCTGTGTTTTGGCCTAGGCCGACAAGGCCTAGGCCTAGGGCGGCACTTTGCGGGGGGCGGCAAAAAAAGCCGCCCCCCATATGAGAGAAAGTCCCCCCACCCGATTCCCGGCTCCCGCGGCCTCCCCCCGCACACATGCAGCCCACGGCGGCCGCCTTGCTGTAGCGAGCGGCGCTGCTGTGTATGGGCGTGCTTGGCAGAGGGTGGAGGGGCGTGTGTATGGGCGTGCTTAGCAGAGCTAACGCCCCTCCACCCTCTGACAAGCACGCCCATACACAGCAGCGCCGCTCGCTACAGCAAGGCGGCCGCCGTGGGCTGCATGTGTGCGGGGGCGGCCGCGGGAGCCGGGAATCAGAAAGACGGGTGGGGGGACTTCCTCTCATGCGGGGGGGCGGCATGTGACTCATGCCCCCATAAGCAGCCGATGACTGGTGGAGGTGGAGCCTTATGCTCCGCCTACCCTCCTCCACACTGCTTGACCCTTCTCCTCGGCACTGGGGCAGGGTCTGGCAGTGACGTCAGGAAGAGAGAGAGAGGCACAAGGGAACCCCAAAGAACAGCAGGTAAAGTTATTGAATAAATCAATTGATGGGCACAGTGACAGCGTTTGATGGGGCACAATGGCTTCGTTTTAAAGGCACAGTGGCTGCAATTGATGGGCACAGTGACAGCGTTTGGTGGGGCACAATGGCTGCATTTGATGGCACAGTGGTTGCATTTGGTGGGCACAGTGGCTGCATTTGGTGGGCACAGTGGCTGCATTTGGTGGGCACAGTGGCTGCGTTTAGTGGGCACAGTGGCTGCGTTTGATGGGGCACAGTGGCTGCGTTTGGTGGGCACAGTAGCTGCATTTGATGGCACAGTGGCTGCAAATGATGGGCACAGTGGTTGCATTTGGTGGGCACAGTGGCTGCATTTGGTGGGCACAGTGGCTGCGTTTGGTGGGCACAGTGGCTGCGTTTGGTGGGCACAGTGGCTGCGTTTGATGGCACAGTGGCTGCAAATGATGGGCACAGTGGCTGCATTTGGTGGGCACAGTGGCTGCATTTGGTGGGCACAGTGGCTGCGTTTAGTGGGCACAGTGGCTGCGTTTGATGGGGCACAGTGGCTGCGTTTGGTGGGCACAGTAGCTGCATTTGATGGCACAGTGGCTGCAAATGATGGGCACAGTGGTTGCATTTGGTGGGCACAGTGGCTGCATTTGGTGGGCACAGTGGCTGCGTTTGGTGGGCACAGTGGCTGCGTTTGGTGGGCACAGTGGCTGCGTTTGATGGCACAGTGGCTGCAAATGATGGGCACAGTGGCTGCATTTGGTGGGCACAGTGGCTGCGTTTAGTGGGCACAGTGGCTGCATTTGATGGGGCACAGTGGCTGCGTTTGGTGGGCACAGTAGCTGCATTTGATGGCACAGTGGCTGCAATTGATGGGCACAGTGGCTGCGTTTGGTGGGCACAGTGGCTGCATTTAATGGGGCACAGTGGCTGCGTTTGGTGGGCACAGTAGCTGCGTTTGATGGCACAGTGGCTGCAATTGATGGGCACAGTGGCTGCGTTTGGTGGGCACAGTGGCTGCGTTTGGGGGGCACAGTGGCTGCGTTTGGTGGCACAGTGGCTGCAATTGATGGGCACAGTGTCTGCGTTTGGTGGGCACAGTGTCTGCGTTTGGTGGGCACAGTGTCTGCGTTTGGTGGGCACAGTGTCTGCGTTTGATGGGGCACAGTGGCTGCAATTGATGGGCACAGTGGTTGCGTTTGGTGGGAATAGTGGCTGCGTTTGATGGAACAGTGGCTGCATTTGATGGGGCACAGTGAGGCTGCAATTGATGTCTTTTTTTTTTAATTTCTTAGTTTGTTTGCACCCCCCCAAAAATTTTGAGCACCAGCCGCCACTGGCATGTGCAAAGTGCTCCATGCATGCTAAAATCAATGCAAACCCTTTAAACAGTCCACATTTAGTTGCAGTCTCCAGGGAGCGGGGAAGGGTACCTGTCAAAAACAGGTACCTGTTCCCCCCTACCCCCTGAAAGGTGCCAAATGAGCCTAAAAAGAGGAAGGGGTGTGGTTTACAGATGATAGGGTGGGTCTTAAACAGGAAGGGGTGTGGCCTCGGCAGCAAGGGGTGGGTCATATTTAAATTAGGGGGGTGCATGAGTTTAGTCAGGCCTAGGGCAGCACAAAACCTAAATACACCACTGACAGTAGGGCTTATTTTCGGGGTAGGTCTTACCATGTAATGTGATGTCTTCTCTCCCCCTCTCTCTCCCTGCCTGACAGAAATGCCCAGTGTGAACTGAGTTAAAATGCTTGTAAAATCCTATAATCCACTCTATTACAGTAGTATATAATGTACAATGTGTGTGTTTCTGTAATATAATTGTGCCAAATACCTTCATTATAGCACTTCTGTGACCCACCGGAGCTCCCTTCCCCACAATTATATTACAGAAGCACACACATTGTACATTATAATCTACTGTAATAGAGTGAATTATAGGATTTTACAAGCATTTGAAACTAGGCCTTATTTTCGGGGTAGGGCTTATTTTCCAGCCCTGCTGGAAAATAACGCTAGGTCTTATTTTCGGGGTAGGTCTTATTTTTGGGGAAACAAGGTAGTAAGCTAAACACTTTTAAAATACTTGTACAAAACGATTTTAAATATTTTAAGGTGTTGTTGGCAAAGGCGCTGTGATTAGGGATGAGCCGAACACCCCCCGGTACGGTTTGCAGCAGAACTTGCGAACAGGCAAAAAATGTGTTCGAACACGCGAACACTGTTAAAGTCTATGGGACACGAACGTGAAAAATCAAAAGTGCTAATTTTAAAGTCTTATATGCAAGTTATTGGCATAAAAAGTGTTTGGGGACCTGGGTCCTGCCCCAGGGGACATGTATTACAGCAAAAAAAAGTTTTAAAAATTGCAGTTTTTTCGGGAGCAGTGATTTTAATGCCAAAAGTGGAACAACAAAAATGAGATATTCCTTTAAATATTGTGCCTGAGGGGGTTCCTTAATATGCCTGTAAAGTAGTGCATCTTTCCCATGTTTATAACAGTGCCACAGCAAAATGACATTTCTAAAGGAAAAAATGTCATTCAAAACTGCTCGCGGCTCTAATGTATTGTCGGATCCCAGTAATATAGATAAAAATACCAAAAATACCAAAAAAAATGGCATAGATGTCACCCCCAAAATCCGTACCAGGCTGGTCTGGTATGGATATTAAGGGGAACCCCGCACCCAATTTTTTTCAAAAATGGTGTGGGGGTCCCCCAGGCCCCCAGGCACTATATACTCTGAACAGCAGTATATATACTCTAAGGCCTGCCCTATATACTCTGCATAAAATTAGGCCTTAGGTGTTGGTGGTACCAGAACACTGTAAGACCTCACAGTTACTCTTGTTGGGTGCAGGAATGGGTCCTGCTGTGAAATATTATATTGAGAATGGTAATTACATGCCCCTGTTAAACAGGGGCAGAAAAATTGGGCCTTGGGCGGTGGTGGGGCCACAACACTGTAAGCCCTCACAGATACTCTTGTTGGGTGCAGGAACGGGTCCTGCTGTGAAATATTATATCAAAAATTTTAATGACATGCCTCTGTTAAACAGGGGCAGAAAGTTTGGGCCTTGGGCAGTGGTGGTGGTGCCACAACACTGTAACCCCTCACATATACTATTGATGGGCACAGGAATGGGCCCTGCTGTGAAATATTATATCAAAAATTGTAATTACATGTCCCTGTTAAATGGGCAGAAAAATTGGGCCTTGGGTGGTGGTGCCACAACACTGTAACCCCTCACAGATACTCTTGTTGGGCGCAGTAACGGGCCCTGCTGTGAAATATTATGTCAAAAATTGTATTTACATGCCCCAGTTAAACAGGGGCAGAAAAATTGGGCCTTGGGTGGTGGTGGTGCCACAACACTATAACCCCTCACAGATACTCTTGTTGGGCGCAGGAATGGGTCCTGCTGTGAAATGCTGTGCCACAATACTGTAACCCCTCACAGATACTCCTGTTGGGCGCAGGAATGGGCCCTGCTGTGATGGTGTCACAACATTGTAAGCCCTCACAGATACTCTTGTTGGGCACATAAACGGGTCCTGCTGTGAAATATTATATCAAAAATTTTAATAACATGCCCCTGTTAAACAGGGGCAGAAAATGTGGGCCTTGGGCAGTGGTGGTGGTGCCACAACACTGTAACCCATCACATATACTCTTGTTGGGCACAGGAACAGGCCCTGCTGTGAAATATTATATCAAAAATTGTAATTACATGCCCCTGTTAAATGGGCAGAAAAATTGGGTCTTGGGTGGTGGTGCCACAACACTGTAACCCCTCACAGATACTCTTGTTGGGCGCAGTAACGGGCCCTGCTGTGAAATATTAGATCAAAAATTGTAATTACATGCCCCTGTTAAATAGGGCAGAAAAATTGGGCCTTGGGTAGTGGTGGTGGTGCCCTAAACCAAAAATATTGTTGGAAGCTAGCATCATCAAAATTGAGGAGGAATAGGATAGTCAGCATAGGCAGTGTTCAAGGGATCCCACATCCATAGCAAATTCAATCAGTTACATCAGCATCAGGTGCTTAATAGCTGCTGATCCAAGACTGATACATTTTTATCAATGTGAGCCTATCAACGGAGTCTGTGGACAGGCACGCTCTTTGATCCAATACAAACCCTCCAGCAGCACTGAATGTGCGTTCAGAAAGCATGGATGCAGGACAGGCCAGTAGGTCAATTGCATATTGAGCAAGTACTGGCCAGTGGTCCATCCTCAAGACCCAGTAACCCAGTGGATGCACTGTTGGAAAGCTTTCCAGGTCTGCTCTTGCGCCTAGATATTCCTGCACCATGTAATGCAGACGCTGGTGATGGTTGCTTGAACCAATAAGACCTTGGCGCTGAGGACTGGAAAATTGTTTAAAGGCATTGGTCAGCCGGGCCACCTTCTCCACTGCTCTTCCTCTGACTGAACAAAGCCTCAGCAAAACGTTGTTCAGCACCAGGAAATTGTAACCTCCCAGGGTCTGGAAATGCGTTGCACAAACCTTTCTTCAAGGCCTCCTGAAGATGTTTCATCCTCTGCTCCCTCTGCGAAGGCAGGATGAGTTCTGAAACCTTACCCTTGTAACGTGGATCAAGAAGGTTTGCCAGCCAGTAATGATCCCTCTCCTTGATACCATGAATCCTAGGGTCCTTTCGCAGGCTTTGCAGAATCAGGGAGGCCATGCAGCGTAAGTTTGCAGAGGCATTCGATTCTGAGTCCTCTGGGTCACTAAGGCTCACATGATCCGTAACTACCTCCTCCCAGCCACGTACAACTCCTTGGGTTTCTGGAGACTGAAAACCATCCCTTGAAGACTACTACTTAGTGTTTTCCTCTACAAGCATGCTGACACAATCCTCCTCCTCCTCTTCTTCTTCCTGTGTGTTTGGCGGGCCCACAGGAATGCTATGTGGATAAAGGGGGCCTTGAGAGGTAAGGAAGTCCTCCTCTTCCTCCCGCTGTTCTGCGTCAAGTGCCCTTTCCATGATTCCATGAAGCATGTGCTAAAACAGGAAGACTAGAGGGACAGTGTCACTGATGCATGCATTGTCGCTGCTCACCATCCTTGTGGCCTCCTCAAATGATGACAGGACAGTGCATGCATCCTTGATCAGTAGCCATTGGTGTGGCAAAAAGAAGCCAAGCTCCCCTTACCCTGTCCTGGTGCAATACTCGCACAGGTACTCATTGATGGCCCTCTGCTGTGTGTGCAGCTGCTGCAGCATTGCCAACGTTGAGTTCCACCTGGTGGACATGTCACAAATTAGGTGGTTGGTGGGCAGGTTGCATGCCCTTTGAATGTCGGCCAGCCGAGCACTGGCATTGTATGACTGGCGATAATGACCACAGACTTTTCTGGCCTGCCTCAGGAGATCCTGTAAGCTTGGGTACCTGCTCAAGAACTGCTGCACCACCAAATTCAGGATGTGTGCCAAACATGGAACATGGGTCAAGTGTCCCTGTCGGAGGGCGGAGAGAAGGTTTGTGCCATTGTCACATACAACCATTCCTGGCTGAAGCTGGCGTGGCATCAACAACCTCTGAGCCTGCCCCTGCAGAGCTGACAGAATCTCTGCCCCAGTGTGGCTCCTGTCTCCTAGGCAGACTAATTCAAGAGGAGGAGGAGGAGAGAGTTGTGGCAGAATCAGCACTAGCAGAATCACTATTAGCATTTTGGAAGCGTGGGGGTGGAACAAGCTCCAACAACACTGAACCCTGTCCTGCATCCTTCTCAGCTGCCAGCAGTTACCCAGTGCGCCGTGAAGGAAAGGTAGTGTCCCTGTCTATGCCTGCTGGACCATGAGTCAGCGGTAATATGAACCTTACTGCTGACCGCTCCGTCCAACGAGGCCAAAACATTGCCTTCCATATGCCGGTAGAGATCCGGAATGGCCTTCCATGAAAAGAAATGGCGTTTTGGAACCTGTCACTGAGGTACAGCACATTCCACAAATTCACGAAATCGGGAAGAGTCTACCAGCTAAAAAGGTAGCAGTTGCAATGCTAGCAATTTGGCCGAGCTAGCATTAAGACGCTGAGCATGTGAATGGCTGGGACCGAATTTCCTTGTCAAAAGAAGTTTATTGAGTATACAATGTTATAAAGATACATAAAGTAAGTTTACAAGGATCTATAAAGTAAGCTCATTGTTTTAAAGTAGGGTTTATATAGGTAAATATCATGAAATTTCAAATATTAAACATTGGGTTCACGTAAACCTAAATTAAAGATATATATCATTTCCTTAGTTACTTTTGTAGGTATTTAAATGATTTATACCTACTATACATATTGTTTACAAGTAGAGTGTATATAGGTCAAATAAATTCTGATAATGAGCTTTAATCGTAAGGTGGAGAAAAGGAAAGAGAAAGAAGAAAAAGGGTTGAAAGATAGAGGTATGGTCCACAAGGTTGTCCCGCTCGTCAGTTTATTATTCTTTTTAGTTCTCTTTGAAGCCTTAGAATGGGGGGTCTCTGTAAGTCATTTAATCTGTTACCATGGCAACAGGACAGAGTCATTGAAGTTTGACAGGAACTGTTGTTTTATCCAAGGATGCCAAAGTTTTTCAAATTTTGGAATTTGATTTTGATCGATGGCTACCATCTTAGCATGGGACATTGTATTATTCATTCTGTGAATTGTTTCTGCTAGTACCAATGTAGGAGATTTCCATGCCTTGGCCACTGTTTGTTTTGCAGCCGTTATTAGTTGGATCATAAGTTTGAATTGAGAGAGTGTTAACCATTCCGGTTTTAGATTAAGTAAAGTTAAATATGGATCTGGTTGTATTATTTTTTTAAATATTTTAGATGCAATCACGAAGACTTCCTTCCAGAAGGTTTGGATTACTGGGCACGTCCACCATATGTGTAAATATGTGCCTATTTCTGGGCATCCTCGAAAACAAAGAGCTGAGGTATTAGGTGAATATTTTGCCACTCTAGCGGGTACAAGGTACCAGCGAGTTAGGACTTTATAATTTGTCTCCAGTGCTAAGATGTTGGGTGAAGATGACTTAGATGTGAGCCATATGTTAGACCAGTCCGTGTCTTCTAAAGTTCGTCCCAGGTCCTCCTCCCACCTCTGAACGTAAGAGGGTCTATTAAGATTTGCTACTCCATATAATTGATTCTAAAGTGATGAAATTGTACCTTTAGCAAATGGATCTTTTGTACAGATTGATTCAAAAATGGATAATTGGGATAATGGTGTATCCCCCTTTAGGAAGGGTGTATAGAAATTTTTGATTTGGAGATATCTAAATATCTCAGAGTTTGGTAGATCATATTTTTCTCTAAGCGATGGGAATGAAAGGAATGATTTAGATGCTATGAAGTCATTTAGTGTCTGAATGCCTGGTGTTGTCCAAGCTTTAAAAGAATTTGGGTAGATCCATGCCGGATAAAAGGCCGGATTTCTGATAAAAGAAAGGAGAGGATTGTGTGGAGATTGTAACTGATATTTGGTTTTTAGTTTATCCCAGAGAGATAAGAAGTGTTTAGTTATGGGATTATGAATTTTAAAGCGGTATTTAGGATCAAGCCATAATAAATTTGATATTAATAGAGGGTCATTTTCTGAAGCCTCTATAAATACCCATAATGGGATTTCCTGTTTCGCATGGTATTTGGACAGACTGGCTAAATGTGCTGCTCTGTAGTAGTTAGTAAAATTAGGGTATCCCAGGCCTCCTTTATTTTTGGGAAGATGTAGTGTGTGTATAGGTATACGTGGTTTAGAAGAGCCCCATATAAACGAAGTTGCTCTTTTTTGTACTATTCTCAAAAAATAGGAAGGAATTGGAATAGGGAGGACTCTGAATAGATAAAGCAATTTGGGTAGAATAGTCATTTTGATTGCATTAATCTTCCCTATCCAGGATAAAGGAAGTTGCGACCATTGTTTTATTAGATTTGTGATCTGTCTTAATGCAGGAGGATAATTGGTTGAGAATAAGTCAGAATGAGATGCTGTTAAATGAATTCCAAGATATGGGATTGATTTTTCTGCCCATGTGAATGGGTGTGCAGCCCTAGCCGGGATCAATTCCATGTTTGTGAGTGAAATATTAAGCACTAGGCATTTCTTAGGATTAATCATAAGGCCGGATAGGGCTGCAAACCCATCAAGAGCTGGTATTAAGTTAGGACCAGAGACCTGTGGTGATGATAGAAAAAGTAATATATCGTCTGAATATATACATAATTTGTGTGTAATACCTCCTACTTCAATGCCAGTTATAGTTTGGTTTGTTCTGATGTATTGGGCCATGGGTTCGAGTATAAGGGCAAATAATAAGGGAGATAATGGGCAACCCTGTCGGGTACCTCTTTCGATATTAAAGGCTTCAGATTTGTATCCAGCATATTTTATATAGGCTTTGGGTTTATTATATAATGCTTTGATCCATGTTAAAAAGTGGGGTCCAAAACCCCATTTTTGTAATGAATATTGCATATATTGCCAGGATACTGTGTCAAATGCCCTCTTAATATCGAGAGATAGAAAACATAAAGGGATTTTCCGTTTTTTAGCAATATGTGCCAATAACACTGCCCTGCGTATATTATCGCCTGCCTGTCTATTTGGCATGAAGCCTACTTGATCTCTATGTATTAATTTTCCTATAATGCTATTAAGGCGTTTTGCTATTATTTTTGCTAATAATTTAATATCGAGGTTTAACAGAGAGATAGGCCGATAATTCACACAAGAAGTATCATCAGAAAGGGGTTTTGGGATCATACAAACAATTGCCATTAGTGTTTCTTGCCGAAAAGAATGTCCATCTAGAAGTTTGTTAAAAGTTTCAGTGAGAATGGGAGAGAGTATTTCTGAGAATGTTTTATAGTATAAAGCCGAGTAGCCGTCTGGACCTGGTCTTTTGTTAAGTTTTAGGTCTTTTATGGCGTTAGCAACTTCATCTATAGTTATAGGCTCATCCAAACTGCTTTTTTGATTCTGAGATAACTCAGGTAAGGTTATTTTTGAGAAGAAGGATTCAGCCTCTGTAGGATTAAATTCATTGTTTGTCTTGTATAAAGTTGCGAGATGTGAGTGAAATTTATGGACTATTTTAACTGGATTACAAGTGTAAACATTTTTTGATAATTTCAAACGTATTGGTTTGAAAGATTTGTTAGTTGAATTTAATGCCCGAGCCAAATATGTACCTGGTTTGTTTGTATTCATGTAGAAATTGTGTTTGGAGCGTATGAGGGATTTATCAACTGACTCAGTGAGAAATAGATCGTATTCCAATCTAGATTTTTCCAGATGAGATTTTGTACTCTGAGATGGATTATCTTGAAATGATATGTAGGCTGCATTAAAATTGAGTTCTAGTTTTTTTGCTAAATTTTTGCGTTCCCGTTTAAATAGTGCCATTTGTCTTTGTATTGTACCACGCAAGACAGGCTTATGAGCTTCCCACAGTGTTATTGGGGAAATGTCTGTTGTATTATTAATTGATATGTATTCCTTTAAAGCTTGTTCAATGGCCATCTGATGTAGTGGGTGTTTGAGCATTATGTCCGGTAAGTACCACGTTGGGTCATGCGCTTTTGGTATGGCTGAGGCTATAGTAGTGTATACTGCATTATGGTCAGACCACGGAATCGGAATTATATCTGATACAATAATTTCTGGTATCATTCCTATTGTTAGAAAAATATGATCTATTCTGGTGAAGGTTTGATGGGGGTGCGAGAAATAAGTGAATTTCTTTTTCATTGGGTTACTTTCTCTCCATGAATCTACCAGATTGTATTTGGAAAGAAGTTGAGAAAAAGGTAATCTAGAGGTTATTTTGGATGGAGTAAAAGGTGATTTATCTAGAAATGGGAGGAGGACCTGGTTCGAATCCCCACACATTATCACTGTTCCTATTTTGTGTGTATTAATCACTTGTAATATATGTGAGAGGAATGGTGTAGGTTGTTTGTTAGGAGCGTAGTAGGAAATCACTATGATTGCTGTATCCATTATATAACCCATGAGTATCAGGTATCTACCTTCTGGGTCTTTAATTTCTGATGATAAGGTGAATTGTGTGGATCGGTGAAATGCAATTAGAGTTCCCCTTTGCTTGGTACAGGCAGAAGCCGTGTAAATTTGTTGATAAAAAGGAGAAATATATTTTGGAGTAGAATCTTTGGTGAAGTGTGTTTCTTGGAGGCATACTATGTGAGCCTTCTTGTTATGGAAAGTACGGAAGGCTTTGGTCCTTTTTCGAGGGACATTTATTCCCTGAACATTCAGGGAAAGTATATTCAGTGGTGCCATGGCAATAGATCAAATAGTTTTGACTTACTTTTTGTTATGCAGAGCTGACTGCGCAGATCAACCTATGTGGACTGAAGAGATGAATAGATAGAAAAGAAACCAGTGAATTCTGGGGTAAAGAGTAAACAAAAAACATATGAGATTAGATGATACATTGTATAAATTATTTTTTGCAAGTAGTCACAATTTACCCGTGAAAGAGAATAAATATCTCTCTCAGGGGAATAAGTGCCTTCGTCACACTCCCACATAATATGGTTGGGAGAATGAGGAGGGCTAATGGGGGTACACGGATCTTCCGCTTACAGGAGAGAAGTGCTATGTCAAAAGACATCAAAATGATGTTTCATTAATTGGAGTGCAGAATATAGTTTTTGTTGAAATTATTTATTCCAGGGTGGTTGTATATGGTTAGTCTTGCCCTAGGCTAAATAATTCAGTTAGAAAGGTACTGTTAATAACTTTGGTATTGATGAAGATAGTTTGAATTATTTTGGGATTTTAACCCTTTTAGAGTAAACAATTACATATTTTATTCATACGTAACTGTTTAGATATGTTAACTCATAAAATTGAGGTTGTATTGCTTCAGATTAGAATAAACAAAAACATAATTCTAGGAACTAGTTAGGTAATAATATATTTGTTTTAAGAAAAGAAAGAAAAAGCTTCCATTACTTCTGGATTATTGAACATATTTGTCCTAAAAAGTAATAAATCTATTGTTATTACCTGATAATATATAACTGAACAAGAATTTCCTTTTTTCACTTATATATTCTAAGGCTATATGAATCAGAAGTAATAAGAAATACAACTGGAATGTAACATGATCCCACACAGTGTGTGACTATCAGAATGCAGTTACATTCAGTTATAAATATAGGTTTTTTATAGAGAACCATCTCTTAGTATAATAAATGAAGAGATATCAGCAATTAGGATGTCAGTCCATTGAATCTTCTTGGTCCATGGATGATGTGGCATAACGGCCTCTTTTGTGAGAATGATGATTCCCATTTTGTTCTGAAATTTTCTGGGTGCTGCCTGAAGGTGAAGATGATGTCATTCTTCTGCGTGTGGGAGTGTTGCTGCTTGTGGGTTCTGTCAGATTTAATTTTAAAAGGGTTTGTTGTAGTTCATCTGCTGATCTGCTTCTGTAAATTGTACCTTGGTAGTTAAATCTGACTGAAAAGGGGAAGCCCCATTGATACATAATGTTGTGGCTTTGCAGTTCCATTAGTTGGGGTTTCATGGATCGTCTTTTAGTAATAGTAAGTTGGGATAGGTCAGCAAAAATTTGATAATTGTGTCCTTGAAAATTAAGTTCCTTTTTTTCTCTTGCAGCAATTAGTATTTGTTCTTTCGTTCTGTAATAATGACATTTTGTGATTATATCACGTGGGGGTCCATCTTTCTTTTTGGCTGTGAGGGCTCTGTGTACTCTGTCCAGTTCTAAACGTTCAATAGGGATATCTGGCTTTAGTTCTTGTAATAGAGCAGTAATAGTAGATTGCAGGTCTGTCACAGTTTCAGGTATTCCCCTTATGCGTAAGTTTGAACGTCTGGCTCTATTTTCGTAATCTTCGAGCTTAGTTTGAAGTATTAAATTCTCTTTTTTTAATTGTTCCAATTCTGTTATATTTTCTTGGGTTGTAATTTCAATTTCATCCATTTTTATTTCTAAGGCTGCGGTGCGGTTTCCCAGCTCTCTTATTTCTTTGGTTAGGCTTTTTGTTATTTGGTCTGAGGTTTGTTTTAAAGCCTTATGAAGCATCTTTTCAAATTGTAATAATATTACTGGGGATACTGAGGAGGCTTGTGGAGAAGTTTGTGAGAGGATTTGTTCTGTATCTGACTCAAATGGAGAGTCTTGCTGTGACATTTTCTGTCTGTGAGAGCGCCCTGATGCTGTATCTTGTGAGGTGACAGGAGCTGCTTCAGCTGCAGTGAGTGCCTGTGAGCTCTTTGTGAGGTGATTTTTATTTCTGCCACGGTTTCCTCCCAGTACCATATTTCCTGCCCAAACTTTCACAGTTTGTTCCCTGGGGCAAAAAGGTTCAAATGGATACCTTTTGAGCCTGCAGGCTCCGCTTTGTCCTTCTCTTCTCTCCTCAGCGGTGTGGAGCTCTAACAATGCATGTCTGCTCCGCTAGGCTCCGCCTCCTGGGCTGGGACCGAATTTCTTTTTACAGTTCAGCAATAGGGATGAGCCCCATGTTCGAGTCGAACGTAAGGTGAACATGTACATGACTTGAACATCGGGTGTTCGCCTATTCGCCGAACAGTGAACAATATGCGGTGTCCGCTGCAAATTCGAAAGCTGCCAAAACACCATTAAAGTCTATGGGACACTAACATGAAAAATCAAAAGTGCTAATTTTAAAGGCTTATATGCAAGTTATTGTCATAAAAAGTGTTTGGGGAACTGGGTCCTGTCCCAGGGGACATGTATCATTGCAAAAAAAAGTTTTAAAAACAACCGTTTTTTCGGGAGCAGTGATTTTTTTAAAGCTTAAAGTGAAACAATAAAAATGAAATATTCCTTTAAATATGGTGCCTGGGGTGTCTATATTATGCCTGTAAAGTGGCGCATTTTTCCCATGTTTAGAACAGTACCACAGCAAAATGACATTTCTAAAGGAAAAATTGTCATTTAAAACTGATTGCGGCTGTAATGAATTGTCGGGTCTCGGCAATATAGATGCAGATAATTGAAAAAAAAAGCATGGGATCCCCCCATCCATTACCAGGCCCTTTGGGTCTGGTATGAATATTAAGGGGAACCCCGAATCAAATTTTTTTTTTTAATTGCATG